>NC_065517.1:24983772-24991905 GCF_006386435.1 Epinephelus moara | reverse complement strand
ACCCATCTTCTGACGGCTACTTCCAGCAGGATAACGCACCATGTCACAAAGCTCAAATCATCTCAAACTGACATGACAATGACTTCACTGTACTCCAATGGCCTCCACAGTCACCAGATCTCAATCCAATAGAGCACCTTTGGGATGTGGTGGAACGGGAGATTCACATCATGGATGTGCAGCCAACAAATCTGCAGCAACTGCGTGACGCTGTCATGTTAACATGGACTAAAATCTCTGAGGAATGTTTCCAGCACCTTGTTGAATCTACGACACCAAGAATTCAGGCAGTTCTGAAGGCAAAAGGGGTCCAACCTGGTACTAGAAAGGTGTACCTAATAAAGTGGCCAGTGATTGTAAGTGACATTTTTGAGCATAATGCAAGACAGTACAACAACAATACTACATACAGCATCCCACATGACCTTAGAATTAACACCTCTTTGACACAGTGTCACAAAGGCAGGATTTATGGCTTTGCATTAGATTTTGTAGGCGTTCCTCAGAAATCTTGTACCTCTTGAGCCATGTAGTTATGTAGGGAAGTTGCAGTATCTGAAGGTGTGGTGGTAACTATTTCAGTGTGGACACTTTTTCACAAATGAGGGGCACAGGAGTAAACACACCAGTGCACATGCAGTGCTCTCTGGTTCCCCGTCTGACTGTAATAACAATATTTAAATATTATTAATGCAATAAGTATTTAAAGATATTTTTGGGGGGCATGTTTTGCTATTCCCTGTCCCTACTTTTTATATGTTAATAAGCATTTGCCCCTGGTGGCAACCAAAGGCCAAGAACTGCTGGCCAATTTCTCAAAATGGTTGCCAATGACAACCTGGCAACAGTTACTGTAGAGCCCTTCAATTGAGTGGTGATGACTCCACTTCACAGAAACATTTTTACATTTTACTTTGTCCTTGGCATTTCATGTTGGGTATGTTTGTTTTTTGATGCTGCTACAAACAGTTTTATTTGGGTGGTTAATGATGAGGTGAGGCTCCATCAGTCTAAACACAGGCTGAAAAACAGAACACCAGGCTGTATGGACCTGTAGTCTTTGCCATGAGTGGTCTTAGCACTAAAATGACCTCTTCTTAACTGATCAGAAATATTGCTTGATACAAAGTTGAGATCAAATTGCTTTTCCTGTAAGTGCCTTCTTATAAACGAGGCTCCAGATATGAGACTGACTCACCCTGATGGTAGATATTTGGCTTTCAATGTGGGTTCCTTTGACTGGTGTCATTGTTAAAGTTTATTTATGTTGTAACCAAATTGTTTTTGTTTTCTCTTACTTACTGCTGCTGCTATATTTTCCTTTTTTTCTTCTTTTTTTAATGTAACTGTTTTTTATCTTGTCTTGTTAAACACTTTGGTCTGCATCTCTGCATGAAATGTGCTATGTAGATAAAGCTCTTTCTTTCTTCATCTTTCTATTCTTCTTCCTCTTCTTCTTCCTCTTCCTCCTATTCTTCTTCCCCTTCTTCTGCTTCCTCTTCCTCATATTCTTCTCCCCCTTCTTCTTCCTATTCTTCTTCCCCATTTCTCCTTCTTTTTCTTATTCCTATTCTTATTGCCCTTCTTCTTCTTTCTTATTCATATTCCTATTCTTCTTCCCCGTCTTCCTCATATTCTTCTTCCCCTTTTCTCCTTCTTTTTCTTATTCCTATTCCTCTTCTTCTTCCTCCTCCTATTCTTATTCCCCTTCTTCTTCTCCTCTTTCTTATTCATATTCCTATTCTTCTTCCCCTTCTTCTTATTCCTATTCTTCTTCCCCTTCTTCCTCCTCCTCCTATTCTTCTTCCCCTTCTTCCTCCTCCTCCTATTCTTCTTCCCCTTCTTCTTCTGCTTCCTCTTCCTCATATTCTTCTTCCCCTTTTCTCCTTCTTTTTTCTTATTCCTATTCTTATTCCCCCTCTTCTTCTCTTTCTTATTCATATTCCTATTCTTATTCCCCTTCTTCTTCCTCCTCCTCCTCCTATTTCTCTCCCCCTTCTTCTTCCCCTTCTTCCTCTTCCTATTCTTCTTCCCCTCCTTTTCTTCTTCTCCTATTCTTCTTCTCCTTCTTCTTCTTCTCCTATTCTTCTTTCCCTTCTTCCCTTTCTTCTTCATCTTCTTCTTTTTTTCTTTGTTTTCTTCATTTTTTCTTTTTACTCCTCTTCCCCCTCCTATTCTTCTTTTTCTACCTCGTATTCTACTTCTTATTCTCCTTCCTCCCATTCTTCTTCCTCTACTTCTACTTCTTCTACTACTACTACAACATCCTTACGTCTGGGCTTCACCTAAATGTGGCAAGAGACTTGTGACTGTATTTGCTCTTGTACCTCCCTAACACAAACAAAGTTGCACCTCAAGTAAGTGACTCAGTAAATAATCTTAAAGCTGCACAGTTAAGCAACAATTTAGACAATCAGCTGATATCCCCAGAGTTGGGTAATGGTGAGACACAGTTTGTGTGTATACTATGCCTACCCAGTGGTTGTGATCCTGGGACACCTGGCAACACACCTGTCCAAATGACTATATTCTGTTCATACAGTATGTTATCTGCACCTGTAAAGCAAACACGCTGATAACACAAATGGACGTTTACAGACAAAGACACTTTCAGTGCAATGCCTAGCCTACGGTAGGCAAGAAGTAGGCCATAAATACACTTCACATAGGCCATAGATTAATTATATCATGCTTCTCATTGTAATGTAGGGATTCGTTTGTAGTTTTCTGCCGTCTCATGTTCTTGGTATTTCAGTTCTTTACAATACATTTGCATTGTTCAGTTTAGACATTAACAGGTTTCAGTGCACAGTAGCTGACCAGATTCATGTGCAAAACATTGTATTAATGGGTAATGAAGTAAAAAATGTACAATAGGCTATTTTTTGCATCCAGTTATTATAACTTCTACAAACACCCAGTGTCATCATGGGAATTGTCAAGTTAAATCCAATGACAAAAATGTGCAAGGGCTGCTTCTCCATGATTCATTTTCAGTTTTTTGTCTGTTCACTTAGTCACACAGCAGCAAAGCTTGTTTCTTTCTATTAAACACTTTTAGCCTGGATATTATTTATGGCTTTACTTCTAATCATATCACACACACACACACACACACAACCACATATGCATGCAAACACACAGCACTAGTCGTTGTAGCCTGAGGACACAGCAGTTGCCAGCAACTGTTAAGGTCAAATGAGCAGGAACAACTCATCTGGTAACAAAGCATGGACAAGGAACAACAACACTTACTCCCAGCACCCCAGTTCACTCCAACAATTACTAACCAGCCAGTCTGGCATTATATTTACCTACTGTACTGTAATCACATTGACTTTCGTTACCTCCCCGCTCTGAATACGCGGCGTCCGATTCAGGATGTGCTTTCATCTGAGAAGGCTGTTTATGTTGGTGATGTCACTTTCAATTGAGCTGCCTTTTCCTCTGCAATTATCTACGGCTGTGGCCTTTGTTTCTGTGTTTAATTCCACCATTCATTTGAATCAGGCCTCCGTCTGTTGCTGTGCG
Source organism: Epinephelus moara (assembly GCF_006386435.1). Taxonomy (NCBI): domain Eukaryota; kingdom Metazoa; phylum Chordata; class Actinopteri; order Perciformes; family Serranidae; genus Epinephelus; species Epinephelus moara. Next base: position 24,988,374 of record NC_065517.1, on the reverse strand, counting down.
TAGAGTCCTTATGGGAGCAAATGAATGGATTGCAGGTTTTAATTAGACTAGAACAGACCTTGGATTAGGTCAGCCACCATTAGTGAGTCCCCTCCCCTCTCTCTCGTCTGCTCTTTATAGCCGCTGTGAAGCACAGACACGAACACGCAGGCCCCCTTTTCTTGTCATTTTGTATAATTGGATCATCTGGAAGAGAGGAGCATATTAATACTTCCTGGGGTCTGGAGTTTATTAAGCAGAGAGAATTTCTAATCACTCTGTGTTCACTTTTGCTGATGTCAGACGAGTTTATTGTATGAAATACTTGAAGATCTGATGAAGACCCATTGTATATTCAGATTTATAACCACGCATTTTTCCAATTTTAGCATGTGTTTTGAATGTCTCCCATGGGGCCCTCGGGGTTCGTGCAACTCACCCTCTTTAGTTACGGCCATAAATAATAACAACATAATCGTAAATCCTGGGGACCACACATTATGGGAGTCGCAGGGTTTTCCCAGAGGCAGCCATGATTTAAGTATTTTTCTTTTTGAATGTATGAAATGACACTGAACTCCACTACTGAACGCCAGAATGAGCTCAGTTTGGTCAACAATAGTTTCTTGCCCTAACCAACAGGCAGGCAGAATGATTGAATATGACAGTCTAATGGTGATTAATGTGACTTGTGTTGACAGTATGAGCACGGCTCTGGTTCTTTGGATGCTTCTGCTGAAAAGACAGTGGTAAAATGTGCTGCAAGCTGAGACTGTTTGATGCTGCAGCGAAGTGCAGCCAAACCAAATGTGGGGGATAGTTTAGGGTGCTTTCAGACCTGGAGCTGTCTTGCTTTGGTCTGAATCAGGGACTTATTTTGTGACAAAGTTGTATAATTGCCTAGAGTTGGTTCGTGTTCTCACGGCAGCATTTACAAGCGGACCAGATTAAATGCCTTGTGTGAGAAAGCTGCTTTTGATTGCTCATTGTGGACTATATTGCTGCCATTGTTCATTTTAGTCAAACCATACAGTTTGAAAATGAGGCGAACCGCAACAGAGTTTGTTTGTAAGCGGACTGAGACCACCTCTTCAAGAAGGTCTCGGTCCGGTTGTTTTGGTGCGCACCTGAGTGTGATTGCTGTGTTCACACCTGCCCAAATGACCCGCACTTAGGGGGCAAACGAACTTGGTAACAAGAACTCCAATAAGCAGGGAGAAAGAGCTGTGTGCGGTGTGTTAGATTACTAGAAGGTTCATGGGCCCTATTTAGATGGTCTAAAGCGGACGGCGGAGGGCGCATAATCCATGTCGCAAGTGTCATTGCTATTTAGATGCAGGCGCAGTTGTCATTTTCACGCCCTGCGCCCCCGTCATCTAACTAGCAAATGAACTTGCGCTCCTCTGGGTGTGTTGGTCAAAAAATGAGGAGTGGTCAGGTGCAGTCATGGCGCGTTGCTAGTTAGATGACGTAAAAAGCAAATGCGCCAGTGACCAACAAAAACCTGGTCTAAAGTCAACGGCGCAGTATTTCGCTGTTAAACAAGTTAGTAATATGCGTCTCTAGGCGGGTGCACAACGCGCGTGCACTCTGCTCAGACACACACGGAGCAGCCACACATATGCAAAAGATAACAAATAAAAATATGATTACAATGTGAAAGGTTATTATTGTGCACATTAAAATATTTATCAGAAACACGTCTTAATGGTCAGTCATTAATCAGAATGATCTAATCGCAGTAATAATGATCATCATAATCCGGGAGGTCCAAGCTCGCAGTGTCTGAATATACGGAACTGCGAGCAGACCTCCACGGGCTGATGATGCATAGCCTGTAAAATGAACTTGTCTTTCCCAAATGAAATGTGATCATTTTGGCATGTAAATCACAAAATCAAAGATGTGAAAACGTTTGATAAACTTTATTTTGACATAAACACAACAATAACCAGCTTCTGTGAACTAAAAACGTAAACTTATAGTCCTACAAGTAGGCTACAAATGTATATGTAAAAAAAAAGCTTTTAGAACGTAAAACTGAAGATCATCTTGTCAGGAGGAGGAGGAGGAGGAGGAGGAGGAGGAGGAGGATGCACAGTGGCCGCACAGCCCGCCGCACAGCCGGGGGCACCCGGGGGAAGCTCCGCAGCCAGCGCGCGGCCAGACCAGACAGCCCGGGTGCAGCCACGGGACCAGCCCTTCCTGGACCTTCAGGATGCTGGAGAGGGAGCTGGGCTCTCTAACCTCCCGGGTTAAAATAAAATTGAATAACTTACAATTTGTTGACAGCGTTTCTCCCGTGCGCGCGCGCTCTCTCTCTTTCTCTCTCGCAGTCTCACTCTGTTTCTTTTCTTTTGACTTTTCTAAGATGACAGATAGTGAATATATACTCCCTATCTGATGCTGTGGCTGTTTGTGGTTGGCTGAGAGGGATGTGAACTTATTAGTTTGCAACTGTGTTAATCAAATCAGGTTTGGTTTCCATTACGTGTGCCAAACGTGCCAAACGGTGCTAAACCCCTTTGATCTGACATCAGATGTGACGGGACAGTCCATATAGAGATACATTTATCGTCTCCTCAGCTGTAAAATGCTCACTCTTTCCAGTTGGTAGGTCCGCCATCTAACTAGCTCTCCGCCGTGCGCTCCAATCACACCTCTTTTAAAGGGAATGAGAGGTGACACTCTGATTGGCTTATTGAATGATACGCCCAAAACACACCCCTGACTAATTCACAGAGTAAGTCCAACCCTTTTAGACTCTCCGCCATGGCGCACAGTCTGAAAACGTGCTGTCTAACTAGCAAGTGACTGGGACACGCCCATGCGCCGCACGCCTGGCACTTTGCGTTTTAGACCATCTAAATAGGGCCCCATGTGTTTTTTGGAGTGGTGAAAGGAAACATGGCTGAGTTAGTCTCTCGGGAAAACTAAAGCTGCTCCAATATGGCATCGTCTTGGATTTGAAGCTGACAGAGGAGGTTTCCTAATTGGCTGCGAGCGCAGTGGTGCACAGTTTTGAGCTGGACTTTTATCGGACACCCTGTTTCTATTTATTCTTTCTGTTTATTGAATTGAGGAATTATCTTTAAGATGCCTCCTTATTTCACTACGAAATGGATGGATATGCCAGGAAGCAAAATGTTTCTGTTGAGGTAAATGACCAAAGATAATAACAAGTCTACTTGCTGTTGGCATTGTCAGATGCTCATTTTCTGTTGGGACACAGTATCATATGTGTTCCACTGGGGAGCAGCTGCTGAGTCAAGTGCTACACCTGGTGAAATTCAGTGAACCTGTCTGGTCTGGTGTTTAGTTTAACATCAAACCAGTTTAGAAATTTTTTAGATTGGTCCAACCCGAGCATCTTGGGGTAAGGCTGCAGAACTGACATTTCTCCGATGTGCCAAGCTTGTTTGAGAACTGTGGTGGCTGACGCAAAAATGCAGATGGCCCTATCTAGAGCCAGTGTTTGGTTTGTCTATTCTGGGCTACTGTAGGACAACATGGCGGACTCCTTGGAAGAGGACCTGCCCTGTATGTAGATATAAACAGCTCATTCTATGGTAACAAAAAACAAAATTCTTTTTTCAGGTGATTATAAACTAATGAAAACATTGTTGTGGATTATATACAATGTCTGTCAATAGATGCCCCTAAATTCTACATACTGGACCTTTAACTTGTAGCGGCAAACTGCAGTCGGAGAATACCTGCAGCCAATCAGTAACCAGAGCCCTGTGACATGTTGATTTATGTTACAAAGAATCTCTAGAACACGCCTCCCGGCTGCAGAAAACATGATTACTGCACCAAGCCACACTTTGCAGCTGCTTGATGTGTTTAAAGTCTTATCCTGATCTGAACTGGGGTAAGTAGATATGCGAGATGGCATTTATAATATCTGCAAATACAGAACACATTTGGTAGCCCATGTTCAAAGGCTTTGTCCTTGCCACAGCAGCCATGGTTCAATTCCAACCTACAGCCATTTGCTGCGTGTCATCCCCCTTCTCTCCCTCTTTTCACACTCTAAAAAGATACTACATTTATTCAGTAAAAGTTAAATGATTAATATATGTCTATACTAGTCCATACCCATTGAGTAGAGCATACCATACCATGACTTAGTCATACCAAAAATTAGAAAAAAAATAAAAATTTGGTCACATTTTAGCCATTTTTAAGCATTTTTCTGTTGTTATAGCACCACCCAGTTGCCAATTAGAGTTCAATTTCTCCAGTCACCTTGAGGCGTCCTGTTCTACATATCTACCAAGTTTAGTAGAAATCGATATGGCGGTTAGGCCTTGATAAGAAATTAGCTCTCTAGCGCCCCCATTTAGTATGATCGGGTCAATAATGGAGGGGTCCTCTCAGATTATGTGTGGTCATATGCGTACAAAGTTACGTGGTGATCGATGAAACCCTTGAGATGTTATACACCTTTATGTGATGAGCCACGCCCTCAGCAATATTCATTGCCTCATAGAAGCTCAGTTTTAGTAAGTTTTCCAACTTTTGCCAAGAGGGAACTTTAGATATTGGTCCCTAGATTATGTTCACCGAGTTTCATGCAGATCGGTCAAACTTCCTAGGAAGAGATCGATTTTAAAAGTT
>NC_065517.1:24883184-24983711 GCF_006386435.1 Epinephelus moara | reverse complement strand
ACACACACACACACACACACACACACCCACAGACAGAGTTTTCGTCATTATATAGTATATACAGTGTTGTGAGCATTAGTAACACATTTTCTAACAGTCCCTTGTTGATGCTTGTTTTTAAAATCTCAAAATATGAGATAAAAATAAAGAAGACATTCACACTCTGGCTGACCTCTCCTGCTTTTATCCACATTTTCTGTCTGCTGTCACTTTAATGACTACATTTCCTTGAGGACCGTCTCTGAGAGTGTTTTTTCATCAGGTACTGGAGGTTTTTCTTTTCCTCTCTTTCTTGCTGGAAGCTCACTTGTTATCAAGTGTTTGTATTCATGTGTGGATTAAGGCTTTTATGTGCCCCCTCTGATTTCCTACCATGTTCTTTAAAACATTTCTAAGGAGATCTTGATTATCTGTTCAAAAACATTTCAGTTTTTTCCTGCAGACTGAAAGTTGCTGCAGAACTTTGAACTCCAAGCAGCTCTGCCGAGACTCAGAGCGACGTGTTTGACATTGTTTGCTGGTTTTGCACGGCGGTGGAGATGCTTGGGGTCAGGGCTGCGGGCCAGCCCCTCCACTCACATCCTAAAAACATTACCCAGATAACCCTTTCTCCTGACCTCTCCTCGTCCAAAGCTTTTAGTGTCGCTTCCCCACAAACATATATCTGTTGAAGATTACGGGTGTACACAAACGACCAGGATCACGGGCTTGTTCGAGCACAAGACAGATGTTAAAGTTGAAAAGTTCAGCTGAAATAAATCTGAACACACAACTGTCAGCAACACTGTAATTATTTAAAGGATCTACAGCAGAGCATAGCTTCATGGAGGAGGCCGGGCTGAACAATAACCAGAGAGAGTACCTATAGCTGTACTGCATGTCACCATGGTGTACAACCTTTCCAAAAATGGACTTTCCTGATGTAACACAGTCTGTTAACACTGCTGGCTAATACACAACCTGGAATCTGTGTTTATAAAGCCTCTCGTGTGCATTATTGTGGACAGAGTAAGTAAAACTTGACCACAAGCCAGAGAATTTCATTGTATTTACTGTGGGTCGTTTGTGTTTCTTTGCCCACTCTGTGTTTAGAGCCGAGTCAGACAGACCATTTACATTCCAGCTTGATTCACTGTGGAGTTTAAAGGCAGCTGAGGTCACAACATGTATCTGGAGTTCAGTAATGTTAACAGGATTTCATCTTTACAGAACTTAAAGGTCCAGTTTGGAGAATATAGGGGGATATATTGGCAGAAATAGACCTCTGAGGATAATTCAGCTCCTGGTAAAAACCTCCTGAACAATGACCACTGAAGGAAATCTAACCAGGAGAAGTTTCAGCTGGTTGCAATCTGCGATCCTTGCTGCAGCTGCCTCTAAATCCCCTTACATCTTACACACTGGACCTTTAAAGTAATGTTGGATGTCTCTTTTTGTCTGCTCAGTGTAAAAATGAGTAAACTATTAAGCTGTCATCCTCTTTATTCACTAAAATGTAAACACAACAAATGGCTGTCCCAGTGTGTTTGTAAAGACCAAAGGGTTTTAAGAGTGAGTGAACATTTCTGCCCCCAATTAACCCTTGTTTATGTGCATGAGCTGTTGTTTTGTTGTGTTTCATGTTTCAGATTGCAGCTCTCTTAAGCCATGAATGGCTCAGTTGTCCATTTGGAATTGAAACAGTGTGTGGCCCTGTAAAGAGCGCTCTCCATTCTGATCTGGCAGCTAAGTAAACACAGCCAGATCATTTAGAAAGTTGGTGCGGGGGGGAAAAAAAGTGACCTTGTTTTCACTGGCTGCAGTTCAGACAGAGAATTTCAGGACACTTTGTAGGTACCTCGTCTATTAGTCCTCCAAGCCCCTAACACAAGCCTTGGCATCGTCTGCCAACTCATTACGCAGCCCATGGAGCTTCCTGCAGGGGTTGTTTCCTCTCTTTGCCCTTTATGTGTGCTGCTGCTCTGTGTTTGTTTACTTGTTTGTGTATTAGGATATTCCCAGACATGCACACAAAGCTCTAGTTCGTGTTACATCGTTTGATTTGTCACCACCAATCAATCGCTTTGACCATGTTCTCTCTGGGAATATGCTCCCCTAGTCCACTGTGGCATTCATGCACAAACAGGACATGGAAGGCAGTGGGATTGCACACATGAGCATGTACGAACATACAATTTCACTTTCATATCGAGGTATTCCATTCACAACATAATGCATACAAAATAATCCTTTATTACACATAATGGAAAGACTTGTACATTTTTGAAGCCAAAATTTGTATACATTAAATTTGATCAACAAACCCTGTTGATCCTAAAAAAAACTGCAGTTTTGTTCAACAAGATTGTTAAAAAATGCACTACAACGCTGTAGTTAACATGTGGACATGTTAGGCACAAAATCACTTGGTTATGGTCAGGAAAAGATCAAATTTTGGCTTAAATTACCCTGTTTTGGGGGAACAATCATGGCAGGAAATATAGCAATGTCTCTTTTTGGGGCAGCAGAAAACGCAGCATTGTCTTGGTAAAAGGAAAAGCCACTGGAAACCCAGTCCTATCCTGCTAAAAAAAAACAACCGCTTTCACTGTTCGGTCAGGAACACTTTAGTCAAAGAAAACTTTTTTCCATTTGCAGTGTTATATTTTGTGGTATGGCTCTGTTCTGGGGCCCCTCTGCCTTTCCTAGGCCTCTTCCACACATGTACATGAAAAGCTTAAGGCAGACAGTGCACACCTCTCTGCCCTTCCACGCGCAAAAGAAGAAAGCCTGAGGCAGAGAGAGCAAACCTCTCCGCACTTCTATGTGCCTGCATGGAAAGCCTAAGATGGAGAGAGAGCACACCTCCCTGCCCTTCCATGCGCCTACATGGAAAGCCTAAGGCAGGGAGAGCAGCAGCAAAGACCCCCATGAACAGAACAGAGCAGCATCAATGACACACAGAAATGACACTGATAAGTCAGCATGAAAAGGAGGAGCTGGGGTGGAGGCAGGTTGCAAAGCAGGTTGCAGAGGAAGCAGCAACAGTAGACAGGCCAGAGCAGTTTAAATAGGGCGCCCTGAATGAGATTCACCAATTGGTTGCATAGAAAGAAATCATGTGATGTATCAGCTGCCTCCCTTACATCAATCAGCTGCTCCATCAGTTGATTGGCTGTTTGAGATCAGCTGATGTTGCTGGGATGTGAGCTGAGCTTGACATCGTGTCAGAACTAACACTATGCTTTAATTAGTGACACCTCTGCCTATCGAAAGTGAGACAGCTGTTTTATAATGATTAATTAAAGTGGATAGTTTTTATAGCAGGCTTAAAGTTGTAAAGGATGACAGACTCTGGGGAGTTTTTGAGGAGAGGCGGTTGAGAGAGAGAAGTTAATTATGGATAAAATAAATGCACAGTCATGCTGAATTACCTCCTTTAGGAAATGGGCTCGGACAATATCAGGGGAACAGGATGGGATATGTTATGTCGGTAATGTTCTCAGTTAAATGTTCAGCAGAGCCGATGTCTGATTGATGAGTCTTAAGAGCAGGAAATATTGCTTCAAGGACCACGAGGTCTCTGGGCCATTGAGGTAATTAGGCTTCTACTGTAACTGCCAGGACCTTGATGGAAGAAAGGAAAGATAAAAAAAAAACTTTTATCAGTTTAAGGCTCAAAAACATTTATAGGGCATCCAGGCAACATGAAACTGTTCTTTCTTCTTTAATGCCAGCAGTTTATTTTATTTATTGTTAGATCTCTGTCACTATCTGAGTATTTTATTGCCCTCTGTTTACATTGGACTTCATGGGTGAGTTTCATCTGTTGGTCATCTGTTCCCTTGTTTGTCTTTTTTCTGTTTTTAATTTTCTCTTTTTACTAATTTGTTGCTTTTTTTGGGGTCATTTCCTCTTTCGTTGCTCATTGCCTTCTTCCCATGTAACTTTTCTTATATTTGTCAAATCTGTCACTATATCCACACAGAACTACACGAGACAGATAATCTGTGACAAAAATCAAGTTCCTCTGCCTCCTCGTATTGCTTATTATGACATTACTACACGAGAAAGAAGTTAAAAAAATCAGAGCCGAGGAGTCTCTAACACAGCTGTCAATCATGTCAGTCACTGCTTGTGAACTGCGGTCAAACTGTCAAACTAGGCAGCGCTGATTAAATATGAATCAAGATTCCGTTATTGCATTGCCTGTTTCTCACCTGTTTTTCCAAAATGTATTTTAGTGTACTGTTTAGCTGTTAAATGAGAGTTTGTGACCCAGCCATCATGTTGGAAATGAAGTCTAATGAAGCACAAACCACTGACCAGAGCAAACTTTCTCATTTTACAGCTGAACAGTACACCGAAATATGTTTCTGAAAACAACTGAGATAAGAAATAGGCAACTCAGTAACAGAATCTTGATTCATATTTGGTCAACACTGCTTAGTTTGACAATTTGACTGCAGTTTATAAGTGGTCATTGACATGATTGCCAGCTGCGTAGACTCCTTGGCTCTGGCTGGTTTCTGTGAGCTGCAATAGAAATGCAATTAAAAGTACAAGGAGGAACCAGATTATTTCAACCCTTTCTCACTCAAAAGTTGTTGAAATTCGGTGCTTGGGCAGTGATTTCCGGTGTCAGACCCTGACGACAAAGACGTCCTTTCACCTTGGCATGATACGTGGCTGGTCACTATTGTTGTATAATGGCACCCAGTGGCATCAGGGGGAAACGCAGCGGGACAAGAACGAAAGTCAAGGCAGCAGAGGACCTAAAGGGGCAGGTGGGAGCAGTGGTGGTTGGGTCCAACAAACACAGACTTTCACCTGGGAGGCCAGTGTTGGCTAAACCCTTTTACGTATTCCTAAACCCAACCACATGCGTGTTTTGGCAAAACTTAGCCACATGCGTTTGTTGTTGAAAGAAAAAAGGTCTATTTGTGGTGTTGTACTGACGTAGTGCGTTTATTTCTAAAGAGACTGTATGTAAACCGGAAATTTTCTGTGGAAACGGAAGTGTATTTTTAAAAAAGACAATGCATGTAACAGGCAGACCTTGGCATAGCGTCCCAGAACATCAACAACCAACGCACCCAGGGTACCTTGCACGTCGTATCTGAACGTGGGAAGTCCGTGACCAAATACTGATATGTGGCGAAGTCAATGTGTTGGGTTCTTTACAGACTGTCTCATGTTCTTCTGAACCGATGTAGTGACAGTTTCAGCAAATATGACAATTATTTATATAACAGTTACCAAGTGTATCTTTAAGTGTATTGACAATATCACAATAGCTTAAGAGCAGAATGTGCAGTCAGTTATTGGAAACAATAAAATCAGTAGATACAGAATTTAACATTTGGTGCAATCGGAAAAGGGGTTGGGGTCAAATATTAGACACAGACATTCAGACTGACTATGTTTTGACTGTCTTCGTTGGAGATGACACTGGCTGTCAGGAGTGAATTACTTCTCCCATTGGGATGGAGATTGGAGTTCTGTCCAAGGCAAGAATGCATCAAAATGACTAGACTGTGGTAATGGTAGTGGTTGTAGTAGTAGTGTAGAAACAATTGCATAATACGCATCCATGCATACATGGTTGAATTTGACGTAATAAATCATGCATTCTTTATGTGTGTGTATGTACATGTATCTGAATGTGTGTGAGGGGTGTGTGTGCCTTCCTCATGTCAATCCTAATCCCTCGCAGCCTTTTGTATGTGCATGTTTAGATGTCTCCTGCCATTTGTCCTCCCCTGGGTCCTGCTTGGTTTACTCTATGGCCCAAATGTAACATGGCTTCCATAACAGGCATTCTATTAAGTGTGCCTGGATGGCTCTCCCACACACCACTGCACAGTCATCAGCTCTGTGCTGCTCCTGACTCAAAGTATTAAATCAAGCCGTGGCCAGCAGGGGCAACATCCAATATGCAGCCCACAGTCTTTATGACTTTATTTTATTTTTATGTATTTATTTTCATGGCAAACACAGGAGTATTTTCATTTTGACTGCCGCATTGCATGGAGATATGTTTTATAATAACTAAAAGAAGGGACAGACAATATTTGTAATAAACAGATGCATGCATGTTCTCTAAGTTGAATAACAGTAGTCCAGGTTTATTTTATCTTTTTATCTTTCTTTTTTTACTCAGTTTTTATTTCAATTCCAGCACCGTATACAGTCATTTTCAGGACTTCCATGCTGTTATTTATTTATTTATATATATTTTTTTTTTACAGTTGTGCCTGTGTGGCTTACAGGTAAACATCAATAAATTAAAATCAAATCCATTCCAGCTTAAAGTATTGATTTTGAAATTAAACAAAGGGTATAAATGAGGAAAAAGGAATGGTGGACAAAAAAAAAAAGACAAAAAAAGGTTTAGGGAGGGGCATTGCATAGGTGTGTGTATACAGTGGCATGAGTGTATGTGCATCAAGAGGTGAGTCAGGTAGGGGAGATAAAGATACTTATATACTGTAAAATATGTAGGTGGATAAAGTTAATGCATCACGCCGTCATTTCAAACTCAACACTTCCTGTATCTGTTTCAAATTAAAAGCCCATTATAACTTAAATTGAGAGAATCCCTTCATTTTCCAAACAGGCTTTTATTATGAAACATTTGCAGGAACTTGTTGTGAAGGATTCAGTGACTTGCATGTTTGCGTACAGTGCTTCAGTGTAACTCCTGACATTTAGTGGCACTTCGTACGTGACTACAACAACATTTCGGCTGGCACATTAACAGACACAGTGACTGAAATAATAGTAAAAGTAATAAAAATAGGACAAGAATAACCCGATGACATCACACACGTCGTGAAAGATGACCGGGGATGGTGTCATGTCTGTCGGCCAAGTCACGGCACGATTTTATGACTCCACAATCGCGTAATGTGACATAGTGACTGTCAGAACAGGCAGAAAAGTCGTGTAGTGTGAAGCAGGCATTAAGTTCAGGAGTTTGAGCCCTCCATGTGGTTTAGAAAGTTGTAATGTTCTTGGTCGCTTTCTTTGCCATATCAATTTTGAGATAAGCCTGTCCACTTTATCAAATGTGGATTTAGGAATATCAGTACTGTATGCCCTGTTTTCTTTTTCCATTTTGTTTTGTGTTTTGTTTGTTTGTTTGTTTTGTTTTTTGTGCTTTGTTGTATTTTAGGTATCCTTGGGTAACATCTTGGCCAAGGGACTACAGATGAAAAATAGCCTTTTGGCTAATTCTGGCATTTTTATACCGTGTGTATTTATTAATTTTGCACTGTCCCTTCCTAGATAAACTTAAATAAACTAATAGGTAACATCTGAAATGGATAAAGAAGCTGGTAGTACAGTAGTGATGGGCAAAGCAGTTCTTTAGATGTTACTGAATCACTAGAATCAGTTCATTAAAAAGATTTGTTCAAAGATTCGTTCACCGAATCGTTCAGTGCTTGGTGGGAGGAGTCCTGCGGAGTACTGCATAGTCCGACTCAGTCTCTCTCCATTGCTGCTGCTGAGTCTGCCCTGCACTGGTGAGTCTCATTACTAGCCAGCTTAACGTTTTAAGTTTGTTTATCTGGAAACTAAGTCTGTTAAAACAATGGGGAGGTGTGTGATTGTGTTCATGTGGCTTGACTCCTGGCTACATTAACCGTTAGCTTGGAGAAAATGGGCCCTATGAAGGTGTATCGCCGAGAAGAAATGATTTGAATCACTCAGGGGTCGGGGTTACGTCATTCACTGAGTGATTCATTCACTGAGTGATTCGTCACACAGTAGGCAGTCCCTCCCTGCACCCTGGCTGCCTCACAAGTGATTCATCGTTCACATGGACCGAATCGGCAGTTCCACTCCTGCACGCTCACTGCTGAGCTCAACTGAACTGAGAAATGAACGAATCAGTTCTGGAAGTGATTCAGTTCAGTACATTCACTCAACAGATTCGTTCTTTTGAACGATTCGTTCGCGAATGACACAACACTATAGTACAGGTTGAGGTGAAATACAATATCATGGACTCCATCCACAGGGATGCAGGTGTCTATGTTTCAGCACTGGCCACTGTGATGTCACTTGGCTGGCTCGGGCACTTCATGGATCAGTCAACACCCTCCTATCCCCACTGTTTACAGCCGATGTGCCACACATACACCAGTGTTTATGTTGGGATCCAGGAATAGAGGGGAGGCTTAGGTCAGTGGACACAGACAGACATCTTTGAGACGGACTGCATGCTTCCTTCTGCCACCTGGGTCCTCCATTACTGAGACACATGCTGCACTAGCAAGTCTTTCCTTTACCAAAATAGAATAATAGTAACTCAGCAGTATTAATCTTCAGACTGTGCGGTTTTATGAAAAAGACACTATGATACAGCATTTCCATTTTTCTAATGGCAACCATACAGATAATTCCAGAATAAACATATAAATTCAAAAAATGGCAGAAAATGACCAAAAGATTTATATGAGAAGAGTTTGGCAGCAAAGAGCAGATTTAAGTGGCAGCTACTGAGTTTCAGAATCATTCTTTTTGTCTTTTCCATCCTGCTCCCTCTTTCTCTTACCTCATTCTCCCTTTCTCTCTGTCTTGCTCAGTCGAACGCTTTACCCCACCATGCGCACACACACACATACACACACACACACACACACACACACACACACACACACACACACACAGAGGAAGGCAGCTGAGCCTCTTTGAGCACCAACAGCTGTAATGGTGTGATAAGGTAGCAAAAACCCAAGGCCGGGGGTTTATTTTTTAGGCACGGTCAGATTCCCAGTGCGGCAAAGGTTTTTTTGCACCACAATGGTACATGGCTTCAGAGAACCCGTGTTTATCATTGCTCGAACCATTTCACGGCCCCAAAGGAAGACACCAATGACAAGCTGAAATCTCCTGTACAGCTGCTTTATCAAAGCACATCTGGATAATAGAGAGGAAGACAACGGGAGAAGAAGAGGAAGGGAGAGGTTGTTTTTTCGCAAAATGTTCCCACAGCAAAGCAGTCATCCATTTCCACCATGGGGACAGTGATGCATGTCTTCTGGTGGGCCATATAGAGTTAGTTTCCCCCTCTCTGTCCTTTAATCTCAGATAGACTATATAGATAGAAAACACATCAGCTCAGGGAATGAAGAGGAGACCCCCCAGTAGTACTTTATCATGGCCATTCTGCTGGGAGTATGGTAGATCATCTCCCACTGAGTCACTCTGTCATTGGATTCAAAAGAGAAAATGTCGACCGGAGGTTTCCAGGACAGTTTAATAACGTGTGTTGACATAGATGATAACATGCAACACATACTGTGCCAGTGTAATGCAGGGTTGCTGTCCATCTTATCCCCACCTGTCCATCAGCTCCAGATTTGAACCATAGTCCATTAAAGTCATAGCAGTGAAGCATGTTCAGTAAAGTTGGGCCAATGTAAAAATGTTCAAATAAGACAAACACTGGACTGGGGTGGTAGAGTCCCTATATGGGATTTCAGCAGGTATGGCACTTGACTCAGCAGCCGCTTCTACGTGGATAGCTGTGTCCACCGTGTCCCGACAGCAAACAAACAGTGAATCTGTAAAAAAAATGCACTGAAGTTACATCATGTAAACAAACCATGTACATATCAGCTGTGCCAACACAGCTGAGTGGCAGCAGTGCGTGACCAGTTAGGACACCTCTTTTAACAGCTTCAAATCCAAAATGTCACATCCCATCACCTAAAGAACACACAAACATTGTAGTAAACGAACACAATATGCGTCTCTCTGCCCCTCCCATCTCTACTGAAATGTAATCTCTCTTATGTTAGCAGTGCTTGGTTTGGCAGTAGATTGCGCACAGCCCTTTGGACACTATTGGTTCATTATTCTGCTTATTAACAAACACGACATTATGTAAATCATGTTTAGTCAAAGAAAACTTTTTGTCATTTCCATTTGCAGTATTATATTTGGCGGTATGGCTCTGTTCTGGGGCCTCTCTGCCTTTCCTTGGGCCTACGCAGAAAGCCTAAGGTGCAGAGAGCACACCTCTCTGCCCTTCCATGCGCTTGAGTGGAAAGCCTTGAGGCAGAGAGAACACACCTCTGCCCTTCCACATGCAAACAAAGAAAGCCTGAGGCAGAGAGAGCAAACCTCCCTGCCCTTCCATGCATCTACGTGGTCAAAGAAAACTTGATTTCCATGTGCTGTATTATATTTGGCAGTATGGCTCTGTTCTGGGGCCACTCTGCCTTTCCTTGGGCCTACGCAGAAAGCCTCTTCCACACGCGTTCATGGAAAGCCTAAGGCAGAGAGAGCACACTTTCCGCCCTTCCACACACAAATGAGGAAAGCCTGAGGCAGAGAGAGCAAACCTCCCTGCCCTTCCATGCGCCTTCATGGAAAGCCTAAGGCTGACAAACAGAAATGACTGATAAGTCAGACACAGCATAAAAAGCAGGAGCTGGGGTGGAGGCAGGTTGCAAAGTGGCTTGCAGAGGAAGCAGCAACAGTAGCATAGACAGGAATCATGTGATCTATCAGCTGATTCCCTTCCAACAATCAGCTCCTCCATCAGTTGATTGGGCTGTTTGAGATCAGCTGATGTAGCTGGGATGTGAGCTGAGCTTGACATGTTGAGTGTGATGTACATGGTTTAGATTGGAAAGCATGGTGTGTGATGCTGGCTTTGATCAGGAATAGAGATGTGCTGTATAATGCCTTCTTTAGCCATGTAGTGAACACTGGTATGTTTACTTTAAACGTTAACTAAATTGAATGCGAACGGGGAAATTTCCTCAAAGAGCAGCAGAGCTCAGTCTGTTTCTGCTCTCAGCACAATAAAACAAACTGATTGGACATAAAACGTATTAAATCAATGAGGATCACTGGGATTTTTCTGTTTGTATCTGCAACCTCTCGGGGCTGTTACTACCTATTATTAGATTATGACTTTGATGTCCCTTTGAAGACATCATTCAGATGCAGATGAAACACCTGCTCGTCTGTGGGGATGATCAAAAGTGTCAGTTTGGTATAAAACATAAAAATGGGGCGTTTTACTTTGTAGTGATTCTCTGAGTGCAACACTTTGTCACGACGACAGCTGACATCCTGCAAATGTTCACTCGCTTTTAATTCATACCCATAAACTCACTGGCATGATAAAATGAATTTCAATAATCTCCTTTTTACTACAAATTTTACTATTCATGGTACATTTTGAATGTGCTGATTGAAGTTTCCTGAATAACTGATCAGCTCAAAGGTTGTTTTATTTTATCGGTTTGGCTTTGAAATAACTGTTTTGCAGGCAAGATGCTCGTTTGCAATGTAACCAGTGCTTTTCACAACATGAGCAACAAAACAAGCAGAGATTATAGGTGTCAGTGTATCACCCACACATTGGAAAATTGTGCCAAATGTTAATGATTAAGCATCAGTGCCCTGCAGCATCCACCTCCCACCCTCTGTTCTGTCATATCTCCAGGCCCTTGTTATGCGTCAGGATACCTATAATTACAAAGATATTTCACCGGACACATACAGGCACACCACCTACTGACACCCACACACACAAAACACCGCGCATCCCGGCATATTTCACTCCTTCCTGTCTCTATCTCAGGCCTTAATGTTCCTCCAATTACCGCCAATTACAGCTCTCACCACTGGTGAGAGCAGAAAGATTAACGCCGAAATACCAAAGTCATTGGGCTGCTTATTGAACGTAACACTCCTCTGTCCCAGCATGCTGTTCCTGTATTGATTTTCAAAAGGCGACGCCGCTGATCCATGAAGGCAACATGGTGGCATATATTAGAGCTATTTGAGCCAATTAGAGTGATGTATGTCTCGGCAGCCGGTGGTGGCGTAGTCGGCGACACACTCGGATGGAGACGCGCTCTGTCATTTTTCAGAGTAATTAGAAAAACATCACATGCCATGACAGGCGGGGGCGGGGTGAGAGTGTCACCCCTGGCACACTGTGATACTGCCACAGAAGTACAAACAGACGCACAGGCGCCGAGAGGGAGAGACAGCAAACGCTGTTTAACGTTGATTTATGGTTCAGATTTCGCCTTAATACCTCACATCATTTATCTTCATTTAAGAGAGGATAGACATCTTATTTACAAGTCAAATTACAGATTATTTCTCTAGCAATATTTAAGGATGGGAACACTTCCTCAGCCTGCTGAGGTTGAGCAACAACCTTCATACACATCTGTAGGGGGCGCTCTGGGGCAACTGGGTCACTGGCAGGTGCGTTGGAGTTGCAGCACAGACTAAAAGGAGCTTAACTCAGGCAGCCAAGCTTGGTGGGCCTATTTCAGAGAGGATGAGGATGGGTGAGAGTTGTGAGAGTGTTCCTATTTTTCTCTTCAGTGCTTCCATGGACATGATCATTCGTGCCCACTTAAATCCTCCCCTACAGTCACACATAGATAAACAGCAAGCTGGTGCTACACCTCCTTCGTATGCGTGTGTGTGTGTGTGTGTGTGTGTGTGTGTGTGTGTGTGTGATATACAAAACCCGTACGTGCCCCCTGACTACCTGTCGTCTCTCCAAACTTCAGAGTCTGACTGAGGTAAACCTTCACCGCCTGTATGTTTTCATGGGGAAGACCAAAACACACATTTCCTACCTGGCTGACATGAAAGGTACAGTAAGAGTGTGTGTGTGTTAATGCAAATGCATGCAGGGTTGAGCGCCTGTGCACAGCAGTGACTCTGCTGGACAAAGTGACAACAGAGAGATCAAGAGAAGCCAAAGACAGCAAAGAGGGCTGATTATCTCCAGTCAGAGGAGGAGGCGGGGGGAGCCCGCTCTCTGTCCAACTGTCACTCCTTTTATTTTGTTCATCCCACAGTCTTACATGAGCTGATGGAGGGCGAGGGGGAGGAGGTGGGAGGGGTCAGATGCTGTCCACAATGTCTACACTGTCTGCCTGCTGCTGCCGGACACACAGCAGACCAAGACAGATGAGAGAGGAGAGGAGGTGAATTATAAATGGGCTTCATACCAAAATCCTATTAATCCATTTTGGACAGAAAAAAATAAAACTTAGGTTGGGAGGTGCACCTCTATCAGAGCTCAGTTCCTGTGTGTGCTTTTAAGTACACAAACAAGAGCCTTCTAATTGACAGTAGTGGTTTAATCAGCAGCATTCTTCCCCCCGTTTCCTCCCAGTTTGGCGTGACACTGTAGTCCTTGTAGCTCTTGCTATGCCTGATTGCCCAAAGAGGGCTGGGGACAGACATGTGCTACCTCTGTGACTTCCTGTACCACCACTGTGCAGGTGCTGTGACCAACTAGCAGAAGTAAGTAGTGCAACAGCCCTCGCCAGCTTCCCGCCCACAAATAAGGCCAAATGTGTTGAGGTACTGCTGAAATAAATCCACAGGAATCAAGCCTAAAAAATAATTCTGTGGCATTTAGAGTACCATCAAACTTCAATTAGTAGCCCGGGCTATTATTTGCGTAAATCACTAAAATCAACAGGCCTATATTTGGGACAGGCCTTTATTTCCTTTCACACAAACTGTTGCTCAGCAAAGATCGGTAAATACAAACAAAATCTTTATTTAAACCAGTATGTAGTTTACTAGTGTAACAATTAGGCTTCACATAGTATTCAAAATACATCAATTATAAATCAGTCATTTGATCTAGCTCCGACAAACAGGGCATCAGAGAGAAAGTGAGTTACGGCACTCACGGACGAAAGGAATATGAATACCTATTGGTGTAATTGAAGAACGGACACATAATTTGAGGTAGTTAACAACCCGGTTTTATACATCCGAAGAACATCTATTAAAAAAATGATCACTTGGCGACCAGACCAGGCCTCTAATTGAGAGAGGCCTTTATATGTCAAAATGTGTAGCAACACCAGGCCAGTAAAAGGGACTGGGCGTTTAATTGAGAGTAGGCTTTTAATTGAAGTTTTATGGTAATTAACGAATGGCAGCGGAGGGTGCTTTGTGAAAGGTCACCAGTTTCTTTTATGTTACCTTTTGTCAACGTGAAGTTTTAAGTCTGCTTAATGGTGGGCTTCACGATAGAGATACAATGATTAGTCAATTAATTGATTAGTCAGTTGAAAGAAAATTATTTGCCAACTATTTTGATAATCAACTAATCGTTTCAGTAATTTTTCAAGCAAAATTGTGGTTCCAGCTTCGTATAGACGCTCTTAGAGCTGATGTCATTTTATTAGCTGGAGGCAAAACACAACTCGGCTGCATAGGAGTCTTAAAATGTCATCTTGTTGTGTTATTGGGAGCCAGAATAGTCGTCATGGCTCAAAACCTAAATTTTATCACATACCAGCCGCCACTGCCCGTCAACAAAAACGAAGACAGCTTTGGTTAAATGAGATGAGACGAGGCGATCATCAAAAATGCTCACAAGTGCAGCGCACACTACATATCAGGTAAGAGAAAAAGTATTTCCTGTTGTAACAACAGGATGTGCATTAAGGGTTATCATTTCCACCTCGTCAGAAACTGGGGAGGTATTAAAAGAAATATTGGATTTCTCTCTGTAATGCTAACTTTTAGTGCATTAGCTAACATTAGGTTCGATAGCAAAACAAACTGGAGGAAACCGTTCAAGTGTCGTTCTCCTTTGTAAGATTGGCATAGTAATCAACCACAAAGCTTCCTAGGTGACATCATCCATCCACTGAGTGAGAGCATACGGGTCGGCCAGTTTGGTCCCGTTGGTCAGTGTTTACTTTTTCAAGTAATACTCGCGGTTCCAGGGAGTCAGTGACCTGACATGGTGCATTCGTAAATTTGGTCATTTAGACATTCTGCACTAAAATGAGAGCCCTGTTGGTTGAAGAGACAAAGCGTTATATTTCTATATGAATTAAAACAGTTAAGTTAATCACACTTTCACTCCGCTCGGTACTCTGCTGCTCGGTCTCCCCAGACAGAGTGCTCAGAGTGCGCCCTGCTGCTCTGAGAGTGCGGTGCTCTGAATAACCAAACGGTACATTCTGACAGTGCTCTGAATTTGCAAACGGTCCAGTTTGTGCCAGAGTATGCTCCGACACTCTAGAATGAATATTTCTGAATGCACCACTTGCAACATCTTCCTCCATTGTCTAAAACAAGCCAGCAGAACTTGCTAGCTAGCATTAGCTAATGTCTGTGGAGGATTGTTTTGCCTCCAGCTAAGCCCCGCCCACCCAAAAACATCATACTGTTTACTAACAGTTAAAGGGTCTTTATGTGAGTTATTGCTTCCTTACTTTGACATTTATGATAGTTAATGACAAGTCTTTGGGTTTTGACTGTTGGTTGGACAAAAGAAGCAATTTGAAGACATTATTTTGGGGTCTGGAAGATAGTGGTGAGCATTTTTTGACATTTTATAGACTGAACAATTGATTGTTAAAATTAATCAGTAGAGAAATCGATAATGAAAATAACCGCT
Organism: Epinephelus moara; assembly: GCF_006386435.1. NCBI lineage: Eukaryota > Metazoa > Chordata > Actinopteri > Perciformes > Serranidae > Epinephelus > Epinephelus moara. Next base: position 24,968,296 of record NC_065517.1, on the reverse strand, counting down.
CCACAATGAACAGTATAAAAAAAGTGTCCTTACAGCATTAGACTTTGTGTGTGTGTGTGTCTTTACGTAATGGAGATGGCTGCAGAGTGAGACAGAAAGAGAGACTGACACATACAAACACAGTGGAACAGAAGCAGGCTCCTGGGATGATGGGTGGCTCTGTGTTTTCTCTGGATGACAAATTAAATCAGAACGGTGTCCTCTGCTCTAATAGAGTAGCTCTGTCCTGTTTTATCTATTTACCACTGTACTATCTGCCTCCGTTTGGCTGTCTGCAGAGATTAGGACCACTTAGTAGCACCGTGCTGAGCTGGTTCAGATCACACTGCTAGTCCCATATTAGGGGACAAGGCTGACATTATGTTTACCATTGTATAATATTATGGGAGTGTAGTCTGTAATACTAAACCTTGATACAGACAGAGAACTCCATTGTCATCTAAAACCCTACACGAGTTTATTCCAGTCAGATAATAATTCCAGCTCAAACACTGAACCTGCCTGACACTGAGCCACTTTCCAAAGTGCTTCACCAGGTCGTTTTAAAATCAGTGAAACAGATTTTAGCCCAAACTTTCCTCCATCAATGCTCAGTTGCACTCTAATGCTACAGCCCTGCTGCTCTCACAAAGGTTATGATATCCTATTTTTAGCTGCGACCAGCAGCTCTATAGGTCACCTGTCAGACTGTCGGCCAGTCCACAAAAATTTTCCCCACCCTGGTGGCCACAGTTTTTGCCCTAGGAGGCAGAAATTTGGCACGGAGGTCAAGTGAGTGTGTGACAAGTGGTGCTGTTGTTGTTGTTGCTGCTGTGTGTGGATGCATGAATAAATTCGCAGCTATTGGAAGTTTGCTTTTGTTATTTCTAGAGATGCATAAGGCTCGTTCAAGATGAGCCAGGCCTGTGCAGAACTGATCAGCAGTAATCGCTGCAGAATGCATGCCGGTTAGACTTGATCCCACCTTGTTCTTACATCATGCACATGTGGGCAATGATATCCTCATGAGTTCCAGGTGGCTGCAGTTTATAGTCGGGCAACACAGCTGCTCTCCACCAACAAAAAGACCTAGGGCATGATGGGAAAGGCCTGGCTTTCACCTGATCAAAGAGCTGGTGCTTAGTGTCAATCACAAACACTACATTTTGTAAAAATCCTAATTTTCTGTGTAATTGTAATATTTAACGCTGGATTGTAGGCTAGTAGTCTCATGATACACAGATCCACACACATTTATTTTTATTTATATATTTATTTAAAAAAATCCCCCTCTCCTGGGGGTGGTGGTGTGTCCTCTACCAGACACCTGGGAGTTTGAGGGTTCTGTGCAGTACCTTAGCTGGTCCTAGGACTGCCCTCTTCTGGACAGAGACCTCAGATGTTGTACCTGGGATCTGCTGGAGCCACTCTCCCAGTTTGGGGGTCACAGCCCCCAGTGCTCCCATTACCACTGGCACCACTGTTGCCTTTACTCCCCACTTCTTTTCTAGCTCCTCTTTCAGTCCTTGGTATTTTTCAAGCTTCTCGTGTTCCTTCTCCCCGACGTTGTTGCACTAGGGAATGCTACATCTATCACCACTTCGACTGTTGTTTGTCGATCAACATGATGTACGGTTGGTTAGCTATCAACAGTTTGTCAATCTGGATCTGGAAGTCCCACAGGATCTTAGCTCGGTCATTCTCCACCACCTTAGGATGTGTCTTCCAAGTAGAAGTGGAAGTGGAATATGTTTAGTCCAAGAATTCTATAGGTTGCACCTATTTTGAAACGTCAGAAAAACCTATTAAAAGAAAAACACAATTTTTTGTTTGTAACTGAATTACAGGTAGCCCACAGGTGGATCTATCAGGATGTACATATTTCTGTCACTTCCTGTGTATTCTTTGAAAGCTTGCTGGAAACAAGCCTAAACATTTAACTGTATTTTGGAGGCTGTAGTTTGTGGTACTGTTGAATTATATTCTGTTATACTAAGAATTTTTTCTAATATTTGGTCCATCCGTTTACATCAGTGCTTTGTGTTTTTATACCTCCTTGCCAGCAATAGCTGTTGCCAGAGGTGTCAAGTTTTCCAATGTCCCTCTGTAAGTACGTATGTCCCATTTGCATGAATGTGATATCTCAAGAACACCTTGAAATCATTTCTTCAAATTTGGCACAAACATCCACTTTGAGTCAAGGATGAACTGATTAGAATTTGGTGGTCAAAGGTCAAAGTCACTGTGACCTTGCATTTATCTTGTTTTGTGAATGTGATATCTTAAGAAGCCCTTGAGGGAATTCTTCTCAAATTTGGCACAAACATCCACTTGGACTCAAAAAATTACCTGATTAGAATTTGGTGGTCGGGAGTCAAAGGTCAAGGTCACTGTGACCTTGCATTCCTTTTGTTCCATGAATGTGATATCTCAAGAATGCCGTGAGGGATTTTTTTTCAAGTTTGGCACAAACATCCACTTGGACTCAACAATGAACTGAAAATTTGGTTGTCAAAGGTCAAGTCACTGTGACCTCACAAAACATGTTTTTGGCCATAACTCAGGAATGCATTCACTAACTATGACACAATTTCACACAGGCATGTAAAAGAATAAAATGATGAAGTGATGACATTTTATATCCAAAGGTCAAAGGTCATTTTCACCGTGACATCATAATGTTCTGCAGAAACACTTTTCTGTCCATTATTCAACTCATATCTCAGGAACAGAAGTGGAGACATTTGATCAGATACTGAATTGGTGACTTTAATCTTGGGCGTTAACCTAGAAACTGTGCTGATTGTAAAGATCTGCAGTGCTGCCGAGGGAAAGATGTGTTTGAAGCATCTATCTCTTCAAGAACATGGATGTAACCTGTGACTGCAACTTGACTGATTTGCGGAGGTATGCAACAGCAAAGTTGTATGTTATTGTTGTAATGTGTGGTGAAATTTTCATTCCGTCAAAGTATCTACAGTTCTGGTGCTTGAAGCAAATTTAAAAAACGACTTGTGATTGATATATAGCACAAGTCTGGAGATAAATTTGTTTGTACACACACCCTGTACAACACCCCTTCCTTGAAAGTAAGTAAACGGAAACATCCACCTGGGTCCTCACTGTCTTCCTCCATGTTTCTCTGGGCTCCTCTTAATCTAGACAGCTCCTGTTTCTCTTAAAACAGAGCACCAAAGGGGGTTTTAATCATTGGTAATTGAAGACCCTGCTGGGAGTAAATGAGCCTTAATCTGACAGCTGAGTGCGTACCATTAGCACCGGGGGCTTAGGCATTTGGATGGCACATTTAGCGCCAGATAGAAGCAGGATTTATAGAACTGTCAGTAGCTCCGCTGCTGTGTCGGAGAGAGTCGTGCCATCTCTAAGTTGTGCATATCCCCTGTGGGATCTTTAGCTCATGCTAAACCTATTTTGAATAAGCTTGTGGGTTAATGCTTTGGGGTTGTTTTTATGCAGCTCTGTCCTCACACACACTCCTGAAACCTTCAGTTGGTCAGATTGTAAACAGAGTTTTTTTCCTCTGCTCTCTTTGGGAGTATTTGATTAATCATGATTTAATTCAGTGTTGATCATATCTAATTTAATTTAGACCCTCTGGTTGCTTCCCTCTGTGACTCTCACTGCAGAATTTTTACTTTTATTCAGATAATACATTTTCAATTCTGAGTTGTGCTTTATCAGTGTTTTTCTGTCTGAGGTGAAACCCTTCTGACTTACATCCCATTTGACTGATAAGCCCAGAATTTATATTTCTATTCTCAGACGAGTTGTGTGCTTCAGACAGCTGCTGGAGGAAGAGCACTGAAAAAAATCTAAAGATAGAGAGCAAGCATGAATTAAAAGATAAGAGACAAAGTTTTTCAACCAATGTTTATTTCATTTTCATTACGTTTTCAAAAGGTCATAATAAAGATAAGCCTGCCATGTCTGGAAACATGGCTGTATGAACAGATTCAAGAATAATGGTCTTTACAAATGCAAAGCAGATGCACTGGAAAAAGCTTGGACCAATGGAGACCTCAGGAAATATGGACGCCTTCCCCAACATGAAACTTATGATAACCCACCAATATTCATACATTATAATGAATTCTTGTTAATTCCTTTAGCCATTAAGTCAGCTTTACTGCAGGACTGAAGTAGGCAACATTTGGGGCCAGATATTTAAACAATGCATGCACACAAAAAAAATGGCTACGCCTTTTTCCCACACATTAATTGGTATTTATAAAGGAGGAATGTGTGGTGGGAATGTGTATTCTTCAGACCAGGCAAACACTAGGTTTTAGCTGAGATAGCTGCAGGTGAAATGAAGGTGTAACTCTAATATAAGGTGAGAGATGTGACCTTGTAACAAAACATTGTGTTGAGGTTGTTTGCCAATTTCATTGCACAGCATTCTGTAAAATGCAACAAAGGCTCATTTATGAATTATTTGTGATTTACCTTTTTATTTATTTACTTGTGAGCGTCATCTCCCTGTTAATGATTGTTTAATTTGATCCTGAATTGTGGGGCACTTTGTAAAGATTGTTTTAACACAAGCACCAAATGAAAGAAATCTTCTTGAAGAGGTAGTGTCGGTCTGGTTACAAACAAACTCTGATGCGGTTCGTTTGTGGTGAGAACGTGTTCCGACCTGGATCCGAACCAACTGCAGTCACATGACACATTGTTTGGGTTAAACATGAGCATGTTACAGTCCTGGAGGATTATTAATGTGCACCTCCTCCTGTACTGCCTTAATATGCACATTCAGCACATCCAATGCATCAAAACATTGTTTTCTAGTTGGAGCCGCGCCTCGTTTTCAAACTGTATGGTTTGACTAAAATGAACAATGACAGCAATATAGTCCACGATGACCAGCGCTAAAATCAACCTGCGTAGTTGTCCCTCCATTGTGACATTAGAAAGTGTCACATTTATCTTGCAAGTGTACTCTTCTTCAACGTTTGCTTACTTCCTGGATTTTTTCCGCATGGAAACTCTGACCAATCAAGAGCAGCTTTCTCACACTAAGCATTTTATCTGGTCCACTTGTAAATGCTGCCGTGAGAACATGAACCAACTCTAGGCTATTATGTAACATGGTAACAAAATGAGTCCCTGATTCGGACCAAAGCAAGCGAACCCCACCAGATAGCGTTTTGGAGATGTAATTGCATAGTGCTACAGGCACACCACCACACAAGTATAAAAGCTCACAATGGCGTGGGCTTTGCCGTATACTTTGAGTAGATCCTACACACAACTATAAATCAGCCTTAATTAGTGGTGGAGGGGCAAAACCATTAATATGCAAACTCATGTTTAATGGTGTTTCTACATCCATTTACAGCTGTGGGTGTGGATATGAGGCCTGTGCGTGTGCGCCCAGCTCCATAATGACTGAGATCTATAAGAAAGAATCAGGCGTACGAACAGCTCTATAAATGATAAAAAGAATGGACATTTCTGTCTTTGTAAGTACACACACACAGTTTTAGTCCCTAGGTTTGTGCGTGTGCATGAATGCATGCAAGACAATTTTGTGTGTGTGGTCCAACAGCAGGAGGTGTTTGAGTGTCTCTGCACCTTCCACATGACTGTCTGTGGTGGGCTAAAAGCCTTGCAACCAAAAATGGTCATCTTCCCTGTTTCCTAACAACACTTCCACTCGAACAGCTAAAAATGGCAGCTGGAAATATTAGGTTAGCAGCAGCTACTGGGAGGAATGGAGTGGAAACAGAGGGCAAAGATGAGCGGATGTCATATTGTGACATGTACTGCATGTGCATTGTGAAGGGCATTTTAATAAGATGCTTTTCATTGTTAGATCTGCTGCAGAGAAAATAAATAATCACAAACACACTAATCTTCAGCATCTCTTCAGTAACATTATTCCAGTGCATAAGTACAAATGAATGTGCATCTCTAAGTTACTGTATCTCAGATGTTCAATATCTCCAGTTGGAGGGAATCAACCAGCGAACTGATCAGATAAAAGTGGATTTCCTGAACCTGGAGGTGACATTGTCATGGTCTCCATGGAGATTCATCCTTTCCCCAATATGAGAGAGAGGGAAAAAAGCGACAGTCTGTTCATACTTGCAGGCAGCCATAACCAAAATGATCTTTCCTCCAGATAAGCCAAGCTCAAATGGAAAGAGGAAGCACATACATAGTATAGAGTGAGCTCAAGCTGCCATCACATTAGTTTGCATCCTGCTGTTATCATCTTATCGGACCGGATGAGATTTCCTCAGAATTAAACCTAAAGCGGGACCCGACACACTGCGCTTGTTTTGCTAATACACAGAAAACAAGCAGTGTGTTTCCTCATCAAAGCAATACTGCGGCGGCGGCAGTAAACCATAATGAGCTACGGCACACTGCAAATTACCAGACACTGTGTGTGTAACTGTGCATGCTCCGCTCTTGTTATAGGAAAGGAAACAAAATAGGAGATGTGAGGAAACTGTGACATGGCTTTCACTAATCCCTGCTGTGATTAATCCTTTGTTGATGTGTGTGGCATTTGTTGTGCGTGGGGGTGTTTGTGTTTTCATCTTTGCTGCTTCTTCGGTGTACCATGTGATGATGCATGTGCATGAACTCTGTGGTCATAGATGCTCTGTTCTTGACGTGTGATAACGTCTCGGAGAGTGTGGAGAAAAAAAACAAATGTTGATAGCTTTGTTGTTAGATACTGTACATAATGTCCTCTGTCGCAGAAGAGGATACAATACTTCAAAATGAAAAATGAAATGAGAAATCAGATGCTTCATCAGGTTTTTAGACATGATTTATGTAGGTAAAGACGTTCACTTATTCTTTGCTTTCCTTGGAAGTCCATTCACTGAGATATGGCTGAACGAAAACATTCATATCATTCATTTGTTTGGTCTCCATTTTGCGAGGATTATTTGTTTGTATCCTGTGATTTATTATATTAAGAGTACCGTCTAGACCGGAAATGAACCTGGCTTTAATCACAGCAGCTCTGAAAACTGGATTGGATATTCCAAAACCCAATGATGAAACATCACAGCTAAAATATGGCATGAGATTAGAGTAAAAGTTCACAGTGCCCGGGAAATATATAGATCAACCGCCTTCCATTTTAATCCTGTTTTACCTGGGTCATTGAGGGATGGCATCACACGAGAGGTGTACATACATTTGGATATTTATTTGAACACAATAATTTAAAAACCTTTCAACAATTGAGATCCTCCTTTGGGCTCCAAGTTCCTACAGGTTAGAGATTACATTAGAGTACAGCAGGGTGGAAAGTTCTTCCACTAGAGGATTTCCAAATAGATATTGTGATGCAAGAAAAACATGTCGCATGTCTATCTACCTTATTCCTAGCCCCCATGATACCTTGCGCGAATTATGGCTGCAACTTTCGGCGTGGAACCGTAACCGGCAATTTCCAATGGTAACACTTTGTTTACAGTACTCTATTCTTCTTTCCGATAGGGCTGCAACTAACAATTATTTTTATTGTCGACTAATCTGTCGATTATTTCTTCGATTAATCGACTAGTCATTTTATCAAAAAAATTGTTAAAATGTTGAAAAATTCGGTCTGTCTCTCCCAAACCCCAAAATTATGTCATCTAATGTCTTGTTTCGTACTCACTCCAAAGGGTTTTAGTTCACCTTCATGGGAGAGTGTGTAAAGCTGCCAATATCTGAACGTAAGAAGCTGCAGTAAGAGTATTTTGGGGCACTTTTATAGTACTTTTCTATGAAAAATGACTCAAACCGATTAGTCGACTACTAAAATAGTCACCGATTATTTTAATAGTTGATTAGTCATCGATTAGTCGACTGTTCGTTGCAGCCCTACTTTCCAAGAGCAATTGGGAAATAAAACGTGGAACACACCACCTGTTATAGCTCAAACAGGATTATGTGATCATACCTCTGCCATCTCTGACAGCTGTCTCAAAGCATTGTTTTTTTTTACTTTTTCAACCGAACACGCTAGCAATTAGCTCGCCTTGCTCCGTTAAAATATTGTTAACGTTAACATGGCCCGAGCTAGCTTAAGGTAAACATCTGCTCCTTCTAAAGATGATTTATGATTTCTGAGGACTTATTTAGAGATACGAACACATTCGGCAAACACGTAATTCAGTGTTAACTGTAGCTCCATGTAAACTGAATAAATGCGATGTTTTCCAGCTAATCCGCTAATACATTTTTTTAACTTCTGATTTATTAAAAACTGTCCTGAGCGAAACATGAAGCTGAATTTAGCAGTGGACTTCAGTAATAGTCATATAGAGTAGTGGTAAAAGAAATAACTTTTGATCATTTTTTTTATATATATAAAGGAAGTACGGTAAACCAGTAACACATTCTCAGCCCTAATGACTAAATACATATTTCAGGGTATGTTGCTGAGTTTATTTTCTAATGTAGGTTGAGAATGAAGTCAGACGGGGAAAGACAGGGATATCATGTGCTGATGTTGAGTTACGGACCTGTCAGTCTACATGTCATTCTCCTCTGCTAATGTCTTGTGAAACTTTTGTGGTTTTATTTCTCATATCAACGGTACCTTTGGAAACAGGAACAATCCCTTTTTGTTCTGGTTACATTTTCAACACACAGTTGCTGAGGACAAAAATCTAGCTCAGACTGGTTGTTAGTCGTTACAGGCACGGACAGTGCAACAGGTAGCAGAGCTCCGAGAAGTTAACATTAGTTAAATATTTGTTAAAAAATAAATCAGTATTTGCTAAACTGAAGGCAAATTACTTTGGAAAAGAATCAGCTTTGGCAGTTAGCCACCAAGAGTAGCCACTGGGACAAACCACAGACTGTCTATGGGACTAACTAGCTAACTGCTACTTCTGCTATCTCACTGGAAGTTGTGCACATAATCATTTCTACAGTAGTGCCCTCAGGAATAAGGTGGATAAGGAACTCATGAGCCGTACAGAAAGTAGAATTCTCAATGCAAAGATTAAATGGGAAGTGGACATTGGCCGTACATTTGACGACTTTGAGTGGAAGCTGATTTGCAGTAGCTCTTAATCATTGTCCTATAACAGCTGACACAGAGTCCTACAGTTTAACCTAATACTTTAACCTAATACGCAGGGTTTACTTGACGCCGTATCGTCTCCACAAGATAAATAGAAGCTACTCAGAGTACTGTGCTAGAGGTAAGACTGAAGCAGGGACCCTTTTACACATGTACTAGACATCTAGATGTCTGGAACAGTACTGGAGATCTATTTTGGATATAATATAAAAAATTTGTAAATGAACTGAATCTAGTTTGTGGGGGAAAAATAAATGGAAAACTCAACAAACATAGTTGGAAAAAACGGATATTCCTCCCTCTGACTTTCCTCTCTCTCTGTGACCTCAGTGGCCCTCATAGTGTTGGAGGTTGTGACCAGTCACTGGATTAGCAGCCTCTAAACCGGCTCGGCTGCAGATTGGGATTGACTCAGTACTCTGACCCATCCTCTTACTGCTAATTGGTTAACCCTCTAATCCAGCTGGCGGTCAGCACTAACGCTCTCCAAAGGCTGTTTGGCGGCAGCTCAGCCCGCTGAGCCAGGAAACTGCTGCCAAACGGCGTGTCGGTTCATTAACAACAAGTGGTGAGAATACAGATACTTGGTTGACACATTTGTGTGGGAGGACTGTTGTAAACAGTGAACTTCTATGGCGGCGCTCGTCAGGCTGGGTGAGAGGTGGCGGCACGGAGCCTGTGTGATGACTGATCTTTTGCAATTGAACCTCTTTCTCAGATCAGTTAGAGCTAATATGACAAGCTTGTGATCATTGTTCACAACAATAATATCTGCCAGATTTTAATATACAGTGTCACTGTTGCTGTTATCTGTCACCACACATACAACAGAATGGTGATTCCCCATTCATGACAACGTACACATCTGCTCATCTAAACACCAGGGGCCAGATGCATAAAACTCTGTGTTGATTCATGACTAAACTGTGTGCGTGCACAATGACAGAAATGTGAGTATGCATTATTTTTGTCTGATTTATAAAGCCATATTCAGTTTTATAAATCTTGATTATTTTTTGCACTGGACACATTTGCACAAACCTCATTCCCACACCCACAGCTTGCCATAATGTAGAAATGCCCTTAAACATCTGTTTGCATATCCATACTCATGCCCCTCCGCCACTTATTAAACTTGCCAATGAGAGATATGGTAAAGAAGAGCAATTTCACTGACTGTGTTGCTTTGGCGAGGTTCTTTAACGGTGCCAGAGCAGCCGTCATCACATATGGCTGTGGATATTTGTAGCGTCCTTACCACTAATTCATCACATTTCTGCAAACCATCAATACGGTAAAATCTCCATCATCATTATTAAATGTAACAAGGATGATCAGTGATTCATTCATAATGTCAATGTGAAAACTGACTTTACAAAGTGCTCCACAGGTGAATAAAAATAATGCTGAACTTTTTATCGCTCATAAATAATTCAAGATCAACTCTATAAATGTGTCTTTGACTGACATTGTGTGTTCACAAAAACAAAGACCAGAACAAATGTAAAACAAAGATGTGTTTCACTATATGGAGTAAATTTGTTGAATGGTTTCAAGTGTGTAATAGTACACATAAAAGATTAAAAAAAAAAATTTAAACACAAGATGATTAACAATATAAAACTCAGTATGAACACCAAAGTGTACATGAAATGTGTTTGGGATATTTGGGCAGCCGATAGGCCTATATAATGTATATATACTTAGTTTCTGTCAGTTTCTTATTGTTCTGTATAATTTAAAGGGAGCCGACAAAAATAATTAATGTTAAAAGGGTAGATGTAGTAAGCTAAGGCTTCAGCCTACACCTTTTTGGTCCGGTTTTTTTTTTTTTTTTTTTTTTTAATGCTGAGAAAAGCATTTGCTTAATGTTTATTTATTGGTATCTACCAGTGTATTTGAGTTTTATAAGTTGGCGGGAATTAGCTAAACTAAGCTTAACTAAACATTTTACAGAAAGCCATGTAAGCTGCAAAAAATAATAAAACAGTAAATGAAGTCGGCAAATGACCTAAAAACAATTATAATAATAACAAACAAATTATTCTGTCTCTATCTCAGTTAATCACGAGATCACAAAAATCCATCTTGTTAGGCTTCAAGTGATGCATTTGTGACGTCACCACCAGTGGTTCTGACCGGTCGCTGTCCAGTGAGAAGCTGCTGGCAGCTACGGGAGTGGTTCAGGTGTGTGTGACGACACTGAGAGGCAGCTGTTCGTTAAAGCAACTGTGGCAGTTCCTAAAGAGTTAGTGTAGATTGTGTAATAGCATCAGTTATATTAGAATTGGAGAGTAGGCTATTTCTTTATTAAAAGAAGAGCAAAGAATGGCACTGAGGGCTTTTCTTCTCCCTACTGGATCAGGTTGGTTGAAGTTAACCCGTGATAGGGTTGTACCCAACTTAGAATTATAGTAGTCGAATCAGATTTGGCTGTGCGAATATTCGTTCTGTTTTTCCATTTAGAGTTTGAGAGTTGAAGCAGGGTTTGGAGGGACATTCAGTGTGATGGTGACATGCATGTAATATAGTAAACAAGCTAACCATGCTAACGATGGATGTGCGCAACATTTTTGGGCGTCACTAGATTTCAATGAAAGGCCGAAAAACTGTATCGTATTAAGTTGCTTTGAGCTGTAAATGTACCACTTTTAAGCAGAAGGCAGAAAACAACGTTATCTCAGAGCCTGATTGGGCAAGGTCTCTCCTCTTTTGGGCAGCTGCCTCTGTGTCTGCAGCTGCCTGTACTGAAGAGCAGTGTGAAAGCAAGCAATGCTCACTCTGCAGTTAAATCTGGAGACGTTTTTGTCCCATAAGTACACTGCACACAAAAACAGGACTGCTCGACTTGAAGGAATCTCAGTAGTTTGAGGGGTCTCTGACTGATGATTTGAATCCACGACTCTCAGGGTGCAGCCATACACGGTGATAGACAGATGGCTCATCCAGTCACCTGCTGAGTTTTTTTTGAAAGTGCCTGCTCCTTTCCAAACAGTTTCTCGTGACGGCCTCTCAGATGGTTCTTCGTAACACACCATCTGGCACGTCAGGTTAGTCACCAGCCACACTGTTCTTTATTCTTGTGTAATGCACAACTTGCATAACATTTGAATTGCTCTGGTTGATACAACTCCTGTCAGGACGTGGGTTGGAAAGACAATCAGCCTGCTGGATATGCAGTTCTGCCTGACATGTTTAGAGATTTGGGAGGTGGGCGCACTGACTTCACTGTGAGAGACCACAGAACAACAGAAGAGATGTAACTCAGGTTGCTTTTACAGAAAGATATAAGTGAACCAGCAATAATCAAAATAATATTCTCACTCCTACACATCTACAGAATGCACTTAAAGATGGCAACCATAAAAACAAGCAATTATATAACAACATGACAGCCTCTACTGACAGATCTCACTCTGGAGAGATGCAGGGTTTGGTATATTTCTCTGTTTTCGGTAGATATGGTGAAATTACTGACTCAGTTTACATGCACAAAATATTCAGTTTTTTTGCCCTTATTCCAAAAAGACAATATTCCTACTAAGCTGTTTATAAAATAAAGAATAAATTAAAAAAAAGAATATTCCACCAATATTTCTTTGTATCAGTGTTTTGTCAGGTCAGTCTATAGGGCAGAGGGTCGCTGCTCAAGTGCTCATATAGACCAAGTATGGAACATGGACCGGTAGCTTGAGAGGTGCCAGCTGAGGTGCTCTTGAGGAAGGCATCTAATGCGGGATTTATACTTCTGCACTTCTATCTGTTTATACTACTACATCAACGCAGAGCCTATACTGTGCCCTACGCCGTAGCCTGACATGCCGCCCAGAAATTTAACTACATGTTACAGTGACACAGACCTCCTGTCTTTTTTTGTAAGCTGAATTTCCCTCAGTGGAAACAAAGCTTTTATTTACTTTAATTTCACAAATAAGAAACAATAAATTGTGAAGACAATAAAGCCTCCACAAAAATAGCATCGCTAGGCTAATTTATAATCGCTAGGCTAATTTATAAAATATAAAATGCCATAGGCTTGTGCTAATAACATTAGCATGTTGTACTTGTTTGGAAAACGTGTTTAGTATAAGACAGTTGTTTTGTCAGTGAACCTTGTGAGTTGTAATGGAGCCAAATTTTGTAACGTTACCTTTGTTAAATGTTGCTGTTGTCCCTGGCTTCATATGAGTAGAGGAAAAGTCTGCTAACTGCTAGGCTAATTTATACAATGTAAAATGCCATAGGCTTGCGCTAAAAACATTAGCATGTTGTATTTGTGGGGAAAATGTGTCCAGATAAAGACAAGTGTTTGTCTGTGAATGCTGCGAGTTATAGTGAAGCTGATTTGTGTACTTGTGTTTGAAACTGTCTCTATTAAGCCATGTTTAATGTGTGTTTAATGTGTGTTTTGAATCAACTAAACTTTACAGCACTTCACAGAGACCCCACTGCCAACTAGTGCTTTGGAGTTGTAACTGCAGAGTGACACAGACACACCACCGCACAAGTATAAATGCTCACAACAACGTAGGCTTTGCATGGCGCTGACTCACAAGTATAAATCCCGCTTAATTCAGCTGCAACTGCTTGGGACATGTGTCTAAGGCAGTCCCCTCGCTCTGACATCTCTCCACTTAATGCATGTATAAATCCTGTTTATGCATGTGTGTGTATTTCGGGCCTGTGTTTATATGACGACAGAGTGAAAAGCAAAAAAAAAGAATTTTCCCTCTGGAATTAATAAAGTATATCTTCTTCTTTTATTCAGAATGTGCTGTATGCATGTCCAAGGAATGCTCCTAAAACCCAACTAATATTGGCATATCCCACATGTCTTCATCAAAAAATGCTCCATTCTGATGAAGGCCTAATTGGAATATCCAAACGGAATATTGACCCATATCAAATTTAGAATTCTGTCATATTTGGAATAGTGGAATATTAGCGTGCATGTAAACATAGTCATTGCTAGTGCATCTTCATGAACTCTATAATAAAGTGTCAGTTTATTGTTAAAAAAAAACAGGAAAAAAATCTGCCACAATTTCAAGATTGATAATAAAATGATTTTAATATTTTGTAATTAATAAGTACTCGAGTCAGAAACAATCGTTAAAAGTATAATAGGATTACCTTAACTAACGGAGTCATAATTACAGCTCAACAGAAACTGTTAGACTCCAAACTTTGATCTGGCCTTTGATATTTTATGGCACTGACAGTTACATTATAAGTGAAACAGATAAAGTCAGACTTGGTTTACACAAAGACACACAGAGATGCCTGATGCTGAATAGATTAGCTTGATTTGATAATAGAGGTGAAACGATGGCCATCTTTGAGACAAACCACCCACTGTGAGAAATCACAGAGGACAGGTAATCTGAATGAAGATAAACCGGTGTCTCTGGGATCTTAATTACTTCATATGTAATCTCATTGTGTTGCCATTCGCAGTCTGCCAGTCTTTCCATTTAAACTAACAACATTATGCCCAAAGAGAACAAGATGCCATATGTTCAGGTTGGAGCTGTCAACTCAGATTGGGGAGATTTCAGCCTCCTAGAGTCCTCTTTCCTCTCCATTTGTGTCAGGTATTTCCCCCCGGTGGCAAACTGGAACAAATGTTAAGGCTAATTGATCCAGCTAATGAAATGGCTGCGTCCCAGACTGAGGTCATACACACACACATCGCAGGAATTACAGATGTGCTTATACTACAAGGCAGGAATTGATGGCTGAATAAGTGGGGGATAAATGAGTGGTCAAGGACTAATTGATTCATCTGATGAGTTGTGTTGCTTGGCTTGTGTGCGGATGTGTGTGTTTTTCATGCGCATTTGGATGTCCGCCACTGGCCTAAATGTAGATATGATGGCTGATGGGATGGATTAGTCAGAGGGGAAGTTACAGTAAGTGGCTCCTTAATGGGCAGCTGTGGCCTCATCTGTCAACTCTGGACTGAACCTTTAACCAAGGCATCAGGTAGTGTACACACATAGCCTTACACTCACATGCAGGATATTATCATCCTGGATGGTAAACATTATCTTGTTTAAATGCTGACAGATCTAGACGATTAATAGGTCAGCCAGTTGGCAATAATTCCGATAACTGATTAATCGTTGATGTCATGTACTGGTTCAGGCTTCTCAAATGTGGAAAAATTGCTGTTTCTCTTCAGTTTATATAATTGTAAATTGATATATCTTTGGATTTTGTACTAGTGGTCACACAGTTAAAGGAATTTGTCAGTGTTGGGCAAGCTACTTGGAAAGTGTAGTGAGCTATGCTGCCAGTTACTCTACATTAAATGAAGCTTCACTACACTGAAGCTACCCTCCTGAGACCTGAAGTACAGGGATGACTCTGTTATTGTTAGCTTTCTGCATGGATCAGAGTATGATTGTGGCCCAGTACTGGGTGAATATGTTAATTGGTGTGACCAGTCTTTCCTCCAGATTAATGTGTCTAAGACCAATGAGATAATTATTGATTTTCTGAGGGCGCTGCCTTCCTGCACCTTGTGTGATCAAGAGGGAACCAGTGGCAGCAATTCAGCAGTACAAGTATGATGGCATCTGTAAGAAGGCAAACCAACGCCTATTCTTTTTGAGAAAGCTGAGGAGATTTGATGTAGATAGGACGATGATGAAAATGTTCTGTTATGCTTTTATAGAGTCTGTTCTTTCTTTC
Source organism: Epinephelus moara (assembly GCF_006386435.1). Lineage (NCBI taxonomy): Eukaryota > Metazoa > Chordata > Actinopteri > Perciformes > Serranidae > Epinephelus > Epinephelus moara. Next base: position 24,952,554 of record NC_065517.1, on the reverse strand, counting down.
AGCGTTGTCTGCTGGTTTGGTAATCTGAGCCTTCAAGACAAGAACAAGTTGGAAAAAAGTCACGTTGTGCTGTAAGATCACTGGTGTTACTGTCAATTACCTATAGCATCTGTAGGAAGACAGGATCACCTCTACACTTAGTCTATTGTCTCAGACTCTAAACATCCCCTCCATGTTGAGTTTCGGATGCTTCCATCAGGATGGAGGTTTAGCTTCCCTAAATGCAGCACAAATAGTCCTTAGTTCTATCTGCTGCTGCCTATCTTAGCAAGCGCTGATGTCCGTGATTTACCCCTGACAGTGTGTGATACTGGATACTGTGTGATATGAATTTGTACTGTCTGTTTTGTTGTGACAAGTGTCTCAAATTGCTCCTCAGGGACATTAAATTTTTACTATACCTTACCTTACCTTACCCCTTAAGGTAACTTAACTTAACTTAACTTAACTTAACTTAACTTAACTTAACTCTTAACTTAACTTAACTTAACCCTTAACTTAACTGACCCCTTAACTTAACTTAACTTAACTGACCCCTTAACTTAACTTAACTTAACTTAACTGACCCCTTAACTTAACTGACAACTTAACTTAACTGACCCCTTAACTGACCCCTTAACTTAACTTAACTGACCCCTTAACTGACCCCTTAATGTAACTTAACTTAACTGACCCCTTAACATAACTTAACTTAACTGACCCCTTAACTTAACTTAACTGACCGCTTAACTGACCCCTTAACTTAACTTACCTGGCCTTACTTGACCTTGCCTTACCTTACCTTACCCCTTAACTTTCCTTACCTTACCTTACCTTACCGTGCCATACCTTACCGTACTGTACCTTAACTTACCTTGCCTTGCCTTGCCTTAACTTAACTTACCCCTTTCCTTACCTTACCTTAACTTACCTTACCATACCTTGCCTTGCCTTAACTTAACTTACCCCTTTCCTTACCTTAACTTACCCCTTACCTTTCCTTACCGTACCTTACCGTGCTGTACCATACCTTACCTTAACTTACCTTACCCCTTACCTTACCTTACCTTACCTTACCTTACCTTACTTTACCGTACCTTACTTTACCTAAAACGGTGAAGGGGGGTCATCAGAGGTTGGCTATGGTCGGCGAGATGTAACCACTACCCGCTTGAGGGCGGGCAGCCTGGCCTTCGGACCTACTCCTGAGAAGGTTCATCTCCAGTGCAGCTTGGCATGGCATGGTGCATCTTAACCAATAATGGAAACACAAATTGGCGCAGCATGGCTTTACTTTGCGCAATCAATGTGACAATAGACAACACTGCACTTTGTAAGTATCACTTTTAGGTCAGTTTGTTCACAAATGTTGCTCTTAATTCTAACAAAAATCACTAAATCATCCGATCTGAAGGGAATAATTGTGCCATTTATCAGTGTTAAAATTGCCACAAAATGGCAACAATCGTTGATGAGTCCGTGCAGTTGAGGTTGCTGTAAGTCCATTTGCAGAAATAACAACTCTTATTGGCAAATTAGTTAAATCAAGTGAAGTGAAACAAAATGGTAAAATCAAACCTGTTGTACTAACCTGACAAATTAAGAAGAATGGAGAAGACCTCAGCTATGTAGAGCCTGTAGACTACCACTTATGTGAAATGTGTGGGGATCAATAAAAGCAGCTCCATCAGAGGTTTGGAATTCCTCTGAGATTTCTCTTCTCAAACTGGGATTTGGCATTCCAGAGTTTCCTCCATTACAATATCGATCAGGAAATAATTATCCATTCTGTGTTTGTTCCCTCTTTTTTCACTCTCATCTCATGAGCACTGCATGCAGTTTTAGCCATCAAACCCATTTGATAAACATCCTAATCTCAGCTGTTAGACATTTCAGTGCACATTTCAACCCCTTCCTTGCTGTCATTCTCCATTTAGCTTCACTTGTGACAGACTGTGATGATTTTAGCTCCCTGTGTACCTTTTTGAAAACTGTGCAGTTTGCCTCATGATGGAATATTCCATTAGGAAGTCAAAGTGTTTTTCTCTGCCCCTCTGTCTCTTTCTGTGTGCTTGTGTGTACACCGTGAGGTGGTGGCGAATTGAAATAAAACTGTGCTGATAAATGTGCTTCCTGCAGACCCCCTAGGCTCATTAAAGTGCTACAGTGCCAGGAGACCATTTGTCTCTGAGTGGTGAATACACAGCGGAGGCAGAGGAGTGATGGCACTGCGAGCTGTGTGGTCTCTGTCTCTGCTGGGGATGCAGTGCAGGAGGAGGGAGGTGTTTTCATGTCTGCGTGTGAGCATGTTTGTCAGCCGGTGTGTTCACGGCTTGCGCACACATTCTCACTTTCTAATTTTCTCTACTGAATAATGTGCTTCATTTGAATCCAAGGTCACACTGCTTCCATTAGAGCAGATTCAAATACCTGGAGCCCAGGCAATATTAGCTAGAATTAGAGGAATGCAGATTCCAGGGGGGTGAAATTGATTTCTGACTGTAGCCTATTCTGCATAGACATGGTTTAATGTGGTAAACATGAGTCCTGCCTCGGCGGAGCACATGCTCGCTGTCGTAATCTTTGTCAAAGAAGGTGGATTTTCTTAATGCTGCTGTTGCAGGGCGGCCTCAGAAGTCACATTTTAGTATTTTTATGCCTCTGTGCTGACAACAGCCATGGCCTGAGGCCTTATGTTTTGGGGTTGTCAATCTGTCCGTCCACCCCATTCTTGTAAACGCAATATCTCAAGAACGCTTTTAGATCATTCCATCTGCTCGGATTTAAGGATGAACTGATTAGATTTCAATGGTCTCACAACTTAAGAATTCACACAGTAATTATAATAAAGTTTAACACAAATGTCAAAAAGAATAAAAAGAAAAAGTGATATTTTACATCCAAAAGGTCAAAGGTCAACTTCACAGTGACATCATACTGTTCTGCAGAAACTTTTGTCTATGTATGCGTACTATTTAATGCAATAACCTAGGGACAGAGGGGGCGACATTTGGCCAGATACTAGCTGTGTCTCAATTCTAGGACGCAGCCTTTGCGGTCTGCGTTGGCCAGGTCCTTCGAAGACTACATCAGCCAAACCGAACCGTCTCCGAAATGGGACGGTCTGGTCTGCAGAGGACTTCCTGGTTGGATTACCAGTTGTTCTTGCCCTGACTCATTGGTGTTCCTGTTACCTAGCAACCAGCTGCTCTTGACGAGAGAGTGAGTTAGCCCTAAATCATGGACCCAGAGATTGTTATTTAATTTTTTTCATTTCATTTAATACTTGAGAAGATGCTTCACTGCTGGAGACACTGCTGATTGATAAATTTCAGGCTGAGGGAGGACCGTATTACGGTAAACTGCATACTGTGAAAGTGGTGTGCTTTTAGCTAATAGTAATGCTAACAACAGTTAACCGTATATTTTAGCTAAACTTCTGTACAGTGGGGGTTAGTCTCTTGACTGAATCTAAAATTAGATTCTGTGTTTTCTAATATAAATAAAAATAAGAATAATATCGGAACAGTTAAAATAAAATAGAATAACAAAACAGGCAAGAAACTGCATCAGCCTATACATCAGTAAACAGATTTTGTCTTAGATTAAATCCATTATTTCTTAAAAAAAGAGTAAATTACTGTTGAATCTATCATTAAAATTGGTTCCCTTCGATTCTTCAAATCCTTTTCTAAATACAGTTTTGGATGATTATCAGCACTGATGGCTGTGAAATCATGCAAGCAAACTCCAATAATTCACGTCCATCATTTCAGAGGTTTTGTTCTGGTAGCAATTCATCGCTGGTGCTCTGGAAAACTGCTCTCCAGGCAAGAGTTTGGACAGCCAACTTCTAATCATTTTACAATCTTGTGGAATTACTGCTCGTCTCAAAATCATCACCACATGTCAAATGATGTATTTTCTAATATGCCAAGTCAAGCATGACAGCTGAAGGACACAACTTAAGTACGGTGGGTTATCATGGCGAAGAGACAGTGTTCCTCAACATACTCGGCATGCTTCGTACACCACACACACATATACACACACACGGACCCTCACACATACACACCCACGCTTCTAATAATAATAGGGTGGGACGCCTGAGGAATGTGTCCAGGCAAGCAAAAACATTCTACCACCGGTTTGGCAGAAACTGACTGCCAAGTCTTTTAATTTGCCCTCCTACTATTTTCTCCCTCTTGTGCAATCAGGGGTTTGTGTATTTCCATGTTTAGCAGGGGGGAGACAAGACAGCGAGCTGCGCCTATTTATTTACCAGTCGTTTCAGTCAGGGGTTGTTGGTGCGTGACTGGGAGACGTGCTCTGGAGGCAATGCTGACTGAGGCAGACATGGTGCGAGGATTCGGCTCGGCTGCAGCCAGGATTCTGTCAATGGCCAAACCACAATACAAAATGAGTCCTTGTTTTCTAATAGCAGCAGAGAACAGCAGGGAAAAGATCAGATACTCTCCATGAAGCTGCAATATCAGCACAGATCTTAAGCACTGCAGTCTGCGTAATAGTGTGCTGGGACTGTTAAATGCTCAGAGACAAACACTGAACGCTAATTAATAAGGGCATATTTATAGGACCCCAAATCTGTGTTTAGGGAGTGTTCCTGACAAGACATTGTTCTAGGGTCATCTGCTCACCCGTCCCCTAGCTACTGTAGCACACAACTGTTAACCCCGCCACACCTTTCTGTGCTGCACACATGGGTGGCAATGCATGCATGTTATGAAAGATTTCAAGTTTGTGTATAATTCACCTAATCGTACCTTTCCTGTCTGAAAGAAAGGTTGCGTTGCAGTTGTGTTTCTCTCCCAGATGAAAACATTTCATGCTGCTTTCCTGTCTTTCATTTTCCAGCTTGGTCAAGCAAAATTCATTCTTGTCAGTGCAGATTCAATGTGTTTGTATTGAGAGTGCTGCAATTCATAGGGACAGCGCACGCTGTCAGAAAATGACAAATTGCCCCAAATATGCTCCAAAATATGCTATTACAGTGTCAATTTCCTGTCTAGTCATTGTGTTTTTGAACTGGGGTGAAAATGGGCCAGGATGGTTTAATTTTTTTGGTCTGCTTCTCATCAGGGTGCAGGCAGCTTGTGTGGTGTTGTTAGGTTTATATTTCAGAAATATTTTCAGCACACATCCGTTCTTTGAGCCGCGCTCTGCTGCACACACTGGACACCTTTGAGCTGCCCTGTGTAAAAACAGTTTGAATCAAGCGTAGAAGGGCATTGTAAGTGTACTCTGATGATAGTTGTTGAGAGAAAAGAGACCATTACCTCTCCACTCTCACCACCCATGTTTTCTTCAAAATGGTCTTGAGGATTGAGACCTCTCAACCTTGGAAAGTTTCACAATGTGGAATGAATCCATAAATTCTTGTTTATTGTATTGCTGCCATGCAGTAGTACACTTATAACCCTTTAAATCTCAAACAAGTGTCTTCTGGAGATTCTTCTACACCTGAATGTCTATGATTTGCGAGCAGTTCAAAGAGTGATTCTTCCTTTCAGACTATTTCCTTTGAGTTAATGTCAGAAATGTTTTTCTGCTTTTATCCTCACTCGATTATCTAGCGAGCCATTCATCTTGTCAACCCCTCTTGACCTCCTGGTTGGAAACAAGTAGTCTACCAAATAGCAACATTTATGTTGTGCACATATGCTTTGGAAACTGATGGGTTCACCATATTGTTCCTGCGTGCACTACATACTGTAGGTGATAATACACCTTTCATCCACAACATTAAAACCACTGACAGATGAAGTGAGTAATATTGAACGTCTCGTTACAATGCAGTGTTCTGCTGAGAAACCTAAGTCCTGACATTCGTGGATGCCACTTGAATTGCACCACCTGGCCAAACACTGTTGCAGACGAAGCAGGCCTGCAGCCTCATGGCAAAGACACTCCCTGAAGGCAGTGGCACCCCTCAGTAGGACAGTGTGCAAAGGCCACACCGCAAAACTGCTCAGGAATGGCCTGAGGAACGTGACAAAGAGCTGAAGGTGTCACCCTGGCCTTTGGATTCCTTAGATCCCAACGCGATGGAGCATATTTGGGACATACCGGTAGCCCAGAACCAAGTCTGATCCACGGTGGGGCATCCTTGGATCGGAGTTAGGTATAATCTGTCGAGGAAGAGACACAGGACCTTGGGGGTGTCCTGTAGTGTCTGGCGCCAAGCCGTTGGTAGTGGATCCTTGGAGTCCTCTCAGTTTTTGCCATTTGACAGTGCGGTGTCCATGAGAGGGTGTACTTGGTCTGCAGTGGTGTTTTGGTGGGTGATGCGGGTCAAGTGGCATCCTTACAAATGCCAGGACTGAAGGTTTTCCAGCAGAACATTGCGTATTAATGACACGATCAGTTTTATTCCCCTCACCTGTAAGTGGTTTTAATGTTGTGGCGAGTCTGTGTCTACTCTTAACAAACAAGCTAACTTAAAAGAAGCCCATTGAACAGCAGTGTTAAGCCTAGTTGGCTTCTACATTATGCCTCTCAGTCCTACTTGGCAATCAGGTAAAAAAACAAGACAGCATGGCTCTTTTGGCATGCTGCATTGTGGGCAAGTGATGTTTACTCTGACATTGTTTCTTTCTACCAGCAACCTCTGAACTTTTTCCCAGAGAGCTGGCAGACAGAGAATATGTCTTACCTGGTAATCCCCTTCCCCTTAGCAGGGCTTCCTCACCGGGGCACACCTATCTGCTTAACCTTACATGGCTCACTTTAATCACAGCCCAGGCAGCATGGTGGCCTTTGCTTGCAGCCGCTGTTCCTAAGCCAACCACATAGGTCCTCGGTCCTTCTGCTTTGCAAGCCATTCATCATTCAGACACAAACTAATGCTCTGGGCCCTTCCACTCAGGAATTATGGAGGAGTTTTTCCACACAACCTTCTTGCTCAGCAGGACAGCTGCTGGCGTTAGCGTAAAAGTAGTTGATTCATTATGATCAATAAACCATTATTAGCGTTAATGTAGTTATTAAAGGCCTCAGGGTTAGGCCAGGTAACAGAAGAGCAGGGGTGCGTGATGGAGCTAGAGAGCATGGAGGGCAAATGATGCTGAGTAGTGCAAGATATAATATATAATATGACTCCAAGTCAGATATACTGATGACAGTGCACCTGGACGTCCCCTGAACATTAAAGGAAGGATCCAATATAAATCTACCTTTTGAATATTAAATGCTGACCACCAGTAGGCTTAAAGGGTGTGAGAAGTTCAGAAACACAGACAGAAACTGAATACATTTTGCTGCTGGAGTGGTTTGATAAGTGTCTTCGGTCATGTCATGATACATGCAAAGCCAGCTGTGTATTTGATATTAAAAGGGCACGCCACTAATTTTACACATGAAGATCACTTTCGTTGTTACTGGTATGTCAGCTTTGGTTAATTTTACCAGTGACTAACTAGTTAATTAAAGAAAAATATATGATGATGACAAATACAAGAGGCCTTTCCTTTTTAGCCCCGCGCACCACTGACTCAATGAGCTTTAGCACTGTATTGAAAGCACTATCTGTTCAGAGGTGGTGACATTTTAATGTTCTGCGATGTAAATGTCTTGCCTTTTATTTTAATTTTGGTGGCTTTGCTGGCAGACAGCCAACTAGCTGCATAAACGTGCAGATAGTGCCCGTTGCCGGTCTCCACTGGTTAGCTAATGTTAGCCTTTGGTTGCTCTGCATTTGAGCTAGCTAGCAGCACTGCTCCAGTGGGCATAACTGCAGCTGGAGGAGCTATGTGACCCACCCACCATACTTACACGTCACTCCACGATAAAGCCCCTTAGCTCCTTGGTCGGAAGATGTATTTTGTTAAAAGAAAGGTGGTTACAACTAGGATAAGGGAAGGCTACATCTCACTAATTTTGCTAATGCTAAGTTAGCGATAAGCTAGTATTACGTTAAAAGAGAGGCAGTTAAGGTCAGGGTAACAGTAATGGGAAGGGTTAGCTACATCTTGCTACCTATAAAGTGAAAAACGTCATTATGTTTTATGAATTATTAAGTGCCACATTTGGTCTCATTTATTTACTACAGTGTAGCCTTGTAGCAGGGTTCAGATAGCCATCGCGTTGGTGGGTTTGTTGGGGCGTGTCGTGTAAGCTACAAACGGAATGTCTGCAGCTATACATGTCTTGCTCATGGGGTCTGCCCATTGGTCCGACAGCCCATTGGTCCGACATCCCATTGTTCCGACCATATTAAACCCATTGTTCCGAAGTCCCGTTGTTCCGAAGACCCCAGAGTTAATAACAGGAGGTTATGGTGTTTCATTCTCTCCTCTCTATGACACTTGTATCTTGACCAGTAGCCTACTTTTGTTGCATTGCTGATCCTCTATGGTACACAAATACAGTATAGCCTAGTATAATCACATATCGGAACAACGGGACGTCGGACTAATGAGAGGTCGGAACAATGAGAGGTCGGAACAATGCTACGGCACCTTGCTCATTTGGCGATTACCTCTTGTACCGCGTGGGAAACATGGTACCAACTCTCTGGTGTCACTGGGGGGTGGCCACTATGTTTCCGCAGCAATGGTGGGGGGTCGGGAGGGCATTACTTGTGAAAATCACTGAATGGGTGGCACTGCTAGCTAGCTCCCACCAGACCCTGTTGGTGGGCTGTGCAGTAAACTGAACAGCAAAATTAACCAATGGACCTACATTCATCGGTCAAAAATATTCTCGGCAGTTAACCAATTAGCAGTTAACTGTAGACATCCCAACACTTGGAGCACTCACTCTATGAAAACATATTATCCGCTTTGGATTTAAAAAGAGCTTTAAAAAGTCTGAGAAAATAACCCTAAAATGTCTGTTTGGGGTTAAGACTTCACATTTTAACAAAGTCTGTGTTACCGACTTGGCATTTGAGAGATGTGAGTATTTAGCAGGCTGGAAGGGTCAAATGAAAAAAGCAGTGAGTTGCATCATGGGAACTATATGATCCTGAAGCTTTATCCACACTAGGGACTCAAAGATGATGCATCTTGGCCATGGCTACTTTGATTTTGAACATTCTTTTTAAAATGTGTCTGTTATGAGACCCGATAAATACAATGCTAAATCACTGGAGTGCCTCTTTAAAACAGATTTTGTGGAGTATTCCTTTTAAGAAACAAAACACCTTGCACCTCTTTGTATTTTGCACTTTTTTCTTTACTTACTAATGCTGTTTCTTTTTTCTGTTTTTGACCCTCGATTACATTTGAAGTCTTTGAATTCAGGTCCTCAGAGATGTGAGTGTGACCACAGAGGATTTTAGTTTTTGGTGTTTGGGTGTCTGCCAAACTGCATCACCGAGACCAAGGACGGTCATTATTGTGTGATGAGCTACTGGACTGCCATTCAGTGCCCTTGAGAATCACAGTAGGAGCATAAAGCTCAGGATGCCCGCTGCCTTCGGCCATACCCTGTGGTAAACCTCAACTAGGAGGTCCCTGTGTTCTTGGCGGTTTTTTTGTGGCCCTCCTCGTGTCTTCCTGACGTCATGCCCAGGCAGAGTAGATTACCATCTGTTGTCATGTGGGAGACAGGAAAACCCCCTGAGGTCCAGAACATGTCCCTCGCCTTCACTTTAAGGCAGCACAGGTAAAGCAACAGTGCTCAGGTCAGGTATCAACAGGTATTTATAGAGCAACTGGTTGAAAAAAAATGACCAGTGATGATAAATGTAACCACTTAACATAGTTGTGGAGTGGGAATTAATGAATTACAAATAAAAAGGAAAAAAGATTTATGCAGAATTTTGGGGAATGGTGCAGAAAGTCTTTTTAAAAGGGGAACGTATTATGTCTTTTTGTATTTTCTGTCATGTATATAATGTGACAGTGCTGGATGTTCATATTAAACATGGCCAAAGTTTAAATAATGAGGTGAACTTCTGTAAACAAAATCCCTGCAAGCAATGTTTTTTTCTACTTTTGAAAGAAGCTGATGTCAGCTTGTGTTAGATTTCTTTACATGTTCATCTGCTCCAGGCACAGCACACTTACAGCAGTTGTCTATAATACATACACTGTTTACCTGATGTTAGCTACATGCTAATGACAGAAAAACACGTAATCACGGTTGCTGATGTTGTTAATTTCCCTGTGATTTTCTTGCTAGAACATGTCCTGTTTTGAAGACTTTAGTTTAGAAGCTTTTACTGGGTAGAAAGTGCCACTATACTGCATTACTGTCATTCCCCAGCTTCAAGTACACTGCTACATGTAGCTATATGAAATTTCTCTCTGATTTCAAAACATATTCCCGCTGGACCAAGTCAAAGAAGCTTTTATTGGTGATTTTTCATCGTAGAAAATGCCACTATACGTTACTCCATTATAGTCATTACCCAGCTGCAAATCCACTGTTACATTTAACCACATGCTGACTCCAGGGAAACATGTAATCTTGGTCACTGATATTGTTAATTTTCCTGTGATTTCATATTCTTAATGGAAAATGGTTTAGAAATTTTTGATGGTAGTTTTTCCACAGTACAAAGTGCCACTATATTCAGTTCCAGTCATTCCCCAGCTGCAAGTGCACTGCTACATTTAGCTTTACGTTAACATCAGGGAAACATGTAATCTTGGTTGCTGATGTTGTAAATTTCTCCCTGATTTTGGATCATATTCCTATCGGACCATATCTTTTTTGAAGATTTAGGTTTAGAAGCTTTTATTAGTAATTTTTCATCATAGAAGTTGCCGCCAATACAAAAGTCCTTTACAGTCATTACCTGGCCACAAATACACTGCTACATATAGCTACATGCTAATGCCAGGGAAACATGTAATCTTGCTGGTTTTGTTAATTTCCCTGTGTTTTTTATGTTATTGCATGTCTGGTTGTATAGATCTTGGTTTAGAAACTTTAAATGGTAATTTTTCCAATAAAAAGTGCTTCTATATTTAGTTAAAGCCATTCCCTGGCTGCAAGTACACTGCTACATGTAGCTACATGCTAACATCAGGAAAACATGTAGGACCTAATCTTGGTTGCAAATGTTGTTAATTTCTCCCTAGATGGTTCAGCAGGAATATGTCCTGTTCTGAGATTTTGGTTTGAAGCATTTATTGGTGATTTTTTTTACACAAGAAAGTGCCACTATACATCATACCATTACAGTCATTCTCTGGCTGCAATTATAGTACACTGCTACATGCTAACATCAGGGAAACATGTAATCTTAGTTGCTGATGTTGTAAATTTCTCCCTGATTTTGGATCATATTCCTACTGGACCATATCTTTTTTGAAGATTTAGGTTTAGAAGCTTTTATTAGTAATTTTTCATCATAGAAGTTGCCGCCAATGCAAAAGTCCTTTACAGTCATTACCTGGCCACAAATACACTGCTACATATAGCTACATGCTAACGTCAGGGAAACATGTAATCTTGCTGGTTTTGTTAATTTCCCTGTGATTTTTATGTTCTTGCATGTCTGGTTCTATAGATCTTGGTTTAGAAACTTTAAATGGTAATTTTTCCAATAAAAAGTGCCTCTATATTTAGTTAAAGCCATTCCCTGCCTGCAAGTACACTGCTACATGTAGCTACATGCTAACATCAGGAAAACATGTAGGACCTAATCTTGGTTGCAAATGTTGTTAATTTCTCCCTAGATGGTTCAGCAGGAATATGTCCTGTTCTGAGATTTTGGTTTGAAGCATTTATTGGTGATTTTTTTTTTTTACACAAGAAAGTGCCTCTATATATCATACCATTACAGTCATTCTCTGGCTGCAATTACAGTACACTGCTACATGTAGCTACATGCTAACATCAAGGAAACATGTAATCTTGGTCGCTGATGTTGTTAATTTCTCCCTGATTTTAAATCATATTCCTACTGGGCCTGGTTTAGAATCTAATTTTCTTGAAATTTCATATTCTTACTGGAAAATGTCCAGTTGTAAAGATCTTGGTTTAGAGGCTTTATTAGTAATTTTTCATTATAGAGGTTGCCGCCAATACAATACTGCTTTACAGTCATTACCTGGCCACAAATACACTGCTACATATAGCTACATGCTAACGTCAGGGAAACATGTAATCTTGCTAGTTTTGTTAATTTCCTTGTGATTTTTATGTTCTTGCTGGAACATGTCTGGTTCTATAGATCTTGGTTTAGAAACTTTAAATGGTAATTTTTTCACCGTAAAAAGTGCCTCTTTACTTAGTTACAGCCATTCCCTGGCTGTAAGCACACTGCTCCACCTGTAGCTACATGCTAACATCAGGAAAACATTTAGGGCCTAGCCTTATCTCGGTTGCAGATGTTGTTAATTTCTCCCCAGTTTCAGATCATTTTCCTGCTGGACCATTTCCTGTTCTGAGATTCTGGTTTGAAACATTTATTGGTGTTTTTTTTTTTTTTTTTTTACGGTAGAAAGTGCCACTATACATCATACCGTTATTGTCTCTGCAATTACAGTACACTGCTACATGTAGCTACATGCTAACGTCAGGGAAATATGTAATGTTGGTTGCTGATGTTAATTTATCTCTGATTCCAGATCATATTCCTGCCAAGCTATACCCAGTTGCATTTAAAAGCTTTTATTGGAGTTTTTTTTCCTGGTAGAAAATGCTGTAATACCCCGTCACAATCATTCCCCAGGCTGCAATGATGGTACAGAGACACTGAGATACACATGACTCAGTGAATACAGGTGTTCGTGCACTGACAGTATGAGAAAATAGTGCTTTTGAACATTAAAGCATGTAAAAATGTTCAAGTAGTAACCCAAAACACAAGTATTAATCTGAAATGAGCATAATAGATCCCCTTTAACTGTAGTTTTTGTCTTACTTTCCCTTTACCTGAGCCATATGTCTTTGTCTCAGTCAGCAAATGAAAAGGAAAACAAAAGCAACTTGTTAGGTGTGAGACACTCTTCCTCTCCTGTCCCTCATTTCTACGCAAGGCCACATGTAGCCAGGCCTCTGTGTCTCCTCCTTCCCCCCCTCTCCTCTCCGTGCTCTGGAGGAATATCTAATGCTGTTGCCCTTGCCGTCTGTATAGATTGTGAATTCCAGTTATGGCGCGTCTGAATCATTGGTATGCAGAGTGCAGGGCACAAGTAGCGGATGTGCCGGGCGGAATCGACATGTACAGGTTTATTGAAATACTCTCCTCATTCTCCTGGTAATTGCTCTCGCTCTTGCCTCCGCTCCTCTGCTTCCTCCTCTCTCTCTGTCTCCCGACAGTACGTCTCTCAATTTCTCTCATCTTTTTGCTTGTTCCTCGTCCTCTTCCTGGTCTGTCTCAAACTATTTAGTACATCCCTTGTTACACCCTCCACTACCCCTATTTCCTCATCTTTCTTTATCCACTCTATCTCCCTTAACTTCCTCCGCTGCTTCCTCCCCCCACATTTTCATCTTCATTATCATTCTCCCCACCCTCACCTCAGCCTTCCTCTTTTGTCACCTGTAAGATTGGAGTGGAGGATAACTGAGATTCCATCATGGCTCTCATGAATAGGTTATGCAGATGTCACTGACACCGCTGCACCTCATAAATACACGGCTTATTACCTGCCTCCTCTGCCTCGCGTTCATCTCGCCTAACTATCCGTCTCGTAAAGTTTATGGAATTCATGCGGCATGTATGGCATCCAGAGTAACACCACAGCCAATGTATGCAAATCACATCCTGGATTCACCTGTGCTGCGTGTCGTCCTCGCTCGTCTGTATGTCTTTGAGAGCAGACGGTATGTAACTGCAGCTTTCAGCTCTGCTTCTTCCACAGCCTCAGCTAAAGCAAACCTGAGCAGTGTGCTCCATTCACAGCTGGCATCCTCTGAATCACCTCTGTTGTTGCTATCGTTCCTTTCCTCTTTTCTTCCACGCTGCCTTTGTGCCTGTAATATAGTTTACAGCATCTCTGTCTGTCTCCGATTCCAACTGTCTTCTGTTGTCTCAGGCGTTGTTTACTGTACCCCTCTCGTTCCGTCTGGACTCTGCAGGGCTGTCCCAAAGAGACTAGGTATGCATCAGATACCCAGTGTAGTTAATCTTGCTCCTCTCGCTTCCTCCAAGCAGTGGAGGTGATGCAGAGTTCATTGTGGGGTTACATGTCTGCCTGGGATGAGTGTGGGTCTGGAGGCAGACCTGGGTTGTTAACAATGACAGAATTATAAGCAGGATTTCCTTGTGCAGAGAGGAAGAGGCTGAATATCACCCTGACCAGTTTAACCTTAATAATCAGCTGAGGACTGTAGAGAATCCTTTGCTTTATGTCCCTATCTTATGAGCCATGAGGGAGCCAGAGATAAGGAAAAAGGGAGAGGTGGGGCGAGAGTGCATTCGCTGGTGGCCGTCAGCGATCTGTCAGCATTAACAGGGTGTGCGCAGCTTTGGACATGACAGAAATAATCTGGGTAGACGTTGCATTCAGTGTAAAGGATAGGAAACTTCACATCACGCAGCAGAGTTAGAGAGCTAGTGGTCATCTCCAGATGGCTGGTCGCCGAAACGCAGTTTGACTTGGCTTTGCTCAATGATGCATGAAAGCCACATTGACCACCAGTGAGATCATCTGACCTTGCATCCCACTGCCCTGTCTGTGTCATTGCCCATATTCTAGGCTTCTCCAAACAGCAGAGTCACCATTTATTTACATTTATTACAGCCCAGTTGCCTCAAGGAAATGTTGGTGTTGTACATTTCTACAAACCGCAAATATATTTGATAAGTATCATATCGATGTTTGATCAAGTGACATAATATATAAGCTGACTTGGCATTGGGGGGAGGAGGGGATGATGAATAGTGTGTCGCCTAGGCAAGACTCCTGCCAGGCTGCAGACCATTGTTAAGACCAACAAACAAAACCGGTTGTTTGTTAGCGAGACATTGCTGCACTTCTAGCGACTTTTTAGCACCTAAATGTGGGTGTTTTTCCAATGTGGGTAGTGCTGTTAAAAGAGGTTGTCTTTAACTGAGACATTACTACGTTTTTTGATGGGACAGTGCCACGAAAAGCCAAGAAACATGGAGCATATACACTCTGAACCCACAATATCTAAACCCACCCCTCCCCAAGACTGGCCTGCTCAGACAAACCAACACTTTTAAACACACTTCATACACATAAATATACAAAATATACAGAGTCAAAATGGACTGATGATAATAATCAGGTATTGCGAGTGAATCAACAGCAAGAGAATGGACCTGAACAAGTGAAAAAGAAGGAAATATAAACCCTATGTAGTTAATTGACTGGTCCTTGAGTGGTATGTTTGAACTTTTCCGACTTCAAGTGAGCCATGACATCATTGACCCAGCATCCAAACAGAGGGGGCAGGTTAGACTTCCAATTGTACAGAATGAGACGTCTTGCTAGCAGTGATGAAAGAGCCAAAGCATGGGTCTGGGCTCGGAAAAGACACAGATCTCTTTGGGCCACACCAAATATTGCCAGCTGTGGCTTGTGGTTTTGCCAGGATTGTGCCCCCCCAAACAAGACATTTGGAGCTGAAATATGAGCTTTTCCTAACCAAGGGGCTATTGTGCTTAAGCATCAACATGTTAACCACAGTGCTGTAATGTATTCAATACAAAATAACATGCTAATGTAATATATCTATGGTTTGCAGGGACATGCAATGCCAGCATTTTTTTCTGGTGATTTGGTTGTTTATCAGCATTCAATATGTTACTCTTCTCTTTTTTTTTTTTCTTTTAAACAGATGACTTATAAAACAACAGTCAAAAACAAAAACATGAAGACAGTCTATGACAGCAACAAAAATATTACACAGATGCACCCATATGTACTTCCGTGTCATGCGCCCTTCATGAGTTGAAAGAAGTTCTCCCAGATTTCAACCAATTTCCCTGTTGTATTATCATTTTGCGCCGGTTAATATTCAACGGAGGCAGTTTCTGTCATAAGTCTAATACAGTCAATGAATTCTGGGGATTTTGTTTTTTTCCCCAGTATATTTCCAGTATATGTTGTTATTGTAAAATTTTTGTTGTTGCATAGAAACCAGCAGTTCTGACACACATTCATTTTTATTTTTATTTAACCTTAATTTAACCATTTTCCAGGGTATCCTTGCCAAGATGGGCAGAAACATAAAAAAAAAAATATTACAAAATTAAAAAAATATACAGCTCTAAAACAAGCAATAGAAAACCCAAATTGAGATTACTACAAAGAAAAGCCAAAAGGTGTATTACTATATGCTATAATTAAACCATAAAAACATAAAACAGGGGCAACTACGCATGATTACAAAGACCAGCTAAAATACAGTGTTTTGAAACGGCCGAAAGGAACCAAGAAGTGCAACTTTAACTTTGCTTTTAAGTGGGCACTTAATGTGCACAACATTAGGATGAATTTACTGATATAATACTAAGTTGCATTTCCCTTAAAGAAGTTTCTCAGTTGTTCTCTGTTTAGCCTGTTTATTCCCCTCAACATTTAAACTTCCCCATTTTCACTCCTGAAGAGGTTTAGAAGAGGAAATAAAATGCTTCATTAGAGTTTATCAGATCAGTCTTTAAAAGTGCAGAACAAACTAATATCTTCAGCACTCCATCAATAACTCTACTGTCTACTATCCTTACCTCAGTTTAAATGCATCCCCCTGACAGAAGACCAGAGCACCTCTTGTGCTCCTAGACATAACCAACCTTTCTGGAGTCTAATAAAAGTAAAGCACGTTCCTGTTGGAATATATTCACATTGTAAATGGGAAGTAATGAGGTGGGAAACAAAGGCTGTGGATGGCTGAACCGGGTGTCGGGAGGGGAGGGTATCAGTACCAGAGAACAGGATGAAGCTGGAGGAAGGACACTGGTGAGCGTGATGGTTGATGGATGGATGAAGAAAGTGAGTAGAGAGGCGTGGAGGGAGAGCGGAGGGGCAAAATCTGCCTGCTGCCTCTCCCCATAGGAACAGCTGTCTCTCAGTCTGCAACAGATGCAGATTCACAGAGGGGGGAAGAGATGGTCTGACAACTCCTTTGGTCTTTTCTCTGCTCCTCCTTACTCACTGAATAAAGTAGATATCTGCGCCACTTAGCTTTAACTTCCTGTTGAGAAAAGCGTTGGGAGAAACATGGGAGATATTATGCATCATGAAAACATTTGATGTGCCTCCCTACCAGCTGTAACATCTGATATTTCCACACTATACACTTCAGTGGTCTGTGTTTGAGGATATTTTCTCCACAGTCTAGCGTAACTTAGTGTGCTGTCTAAACTGGAAGCTCCTGTAATGGACAGTTTAAATTTGATCAGTCCCAGCCCTGTCGACTGGTAAGAGATGTTTTCAATTATTTTGTTTGTATTTGTTTACCTCCCCGAGGCTTCTAATGGAGGATAGCTTGAAGCCGGCTGGTAAGAGATCGTCTGCCCGCCTGGTTTGTTTTGATTAAATGGTGGATATGGAGGAAACTAAATGTAATCAATTGTTTGGCTCATAGAGAATACTCCTCTTAAACGTTGTATTGTGACAAATAATGTAATAATGCTGTATAATGTAATAACCCGGTCAGATGTAATAAAGTTACCCTTTAAATCAAATGAAAATGCAACAGAGCTTTGGGCTGTAAAGGTAATTCAGCATCTGAGTAAGACTGAATAACCTTTTATCATATCTTTTATATTCTTTCAACGCAGTTAATCACACTTATTATATCATCCAACGTGGTTCACTCTAGGTAGTGTTAATCAGTAGATCGTCTCAATGAATGTTACATTGATAAACATGAATGAAATGTTATTATTCAGGAATGCTCTGCAGTAAGATGTTTCACTATATTTTCTACCTGTTTTAAGGAGCTGTGCTAAGGGACAATTTTATTGACCAGGTTTTAATGTTATAGGGTCAATGTGTAAGATTTAGTGGGATTTGATAATGTCTAACAGTGAGGACACTAACCATTTAAATCCCGTTTCCACCCTGCAGTACAGTTCAGTTCGGTATGCTTTTTTTCCATTTCCACTGTGAAAAGTTGTGGATGGTACCAATGGAAACGTTCTGTATGATCCCCATTTTTGGTCCCCCCCTCTGTTGGGGTACCTAGCACACAGATCTGAAACGGGGCTTTATATGAGTGAAGCTAGACTATTCAGCTGAAATGTACAGTTAGCTTGTAGGCTAATGGCCAACATTCCAGTAGCTAACGTTAGCTTACAAGTAACCCTGTTTGGGATGGGGACAGTGGTTAGCTAGCTAGCTATAACATATAGAATACTTGCTGGGGATATTGAGGGCTGCAACTTTCTGTCCAACAATTTTGCCAATATTGACCGGTCAACCTCTAGTCTATAACTAGCCAAGAACATCCATAAGATACTTGACACTTAAGGATATATTGATATGTTACACAACAATTAGTTCCGACCAAGCAATCTGATTGGACGAGAGGCATTCCGTGAGTGCTGATATAGAGTATAACATCACTGGGACATGTAACAGTAAAATCACTCCGCTCACAGGTGTTATAAATATAAATACAGCCGTTAATTAACCCGCTGTCACACTCGCTACATTGACGCAAACTGACACTATAGCGTTACACCAAGAAGATGGATATTTTCCCCAAAATTACATTTGAATTAAATTATGAGTGGTCGTCAGGAGAGGATGAGGAAGCTGAATCTGGCCGTGCCAACATCCAGGTTTACCAACGTTTCATCAGCCGAACTGGACGAAGTTACACAGTTGCAGATCAAATACAAAGTAGCTTGTGAGTTCCTGGCGTGTGTGCTGCGTTGCCTGGCAACAGACTGGGGGAACGTTGTTTTTTTTTGCGGAGCTACATACTTAAATAATTTGTTTCATCACCTTTTGTTAACATAACATCATACAAACAGTGCAACATCACTCCCTCTCGTGTGATATTGCTTAATTGCATCAATAAGTATTATGTGTGTTTATGTGTGTAGTCATAGAGCATTATAAATGCATTATAATTCACTATGAATGCCCTCATAACACATTATAGATGTGGTCTTCATAGAAAGTGTTACCATCTCTTCCTATATGCTCGTATGACACCAGTTCTAAGACAATGAAACGTAACGATTAAGCTGTTAACTCATCAGCATCACACGTATTCCACCAAAGCGACCAACAGCAGACTTATTTCACTGGTTCAGAATAAATGAAGACACATAGATGTAGCCTTCATGATACAAAGCAGTTGGTCTAAGGTCAAATGTAGACCTACACTAAATTGTTTTGTGTGTTGCTTGGCAACAGTCCAGTCTCGGTCCAGTTGCCGAACTATTTGTGTTAGCGGAGCCACATAAACCATTACATAGACAAACAAATCATAAGCAGTTGCCACTTTTTACTGTTGATAAATGGTGCTTGTAGAAGTGTTGTATAAAAGCAGCATCACATTCGAGGTCGAGCTAGCAAGGCTGTGATTATCATCGACACCCGGACTTTGGCCTTGCACCTACAACCAAATCACAGCCATGCTGATATACAGCACAACAGCTCAACCTCAAGTGTGATATTGCTTAAATATAACATCTATATGGCATTATGACAGATCCTTTGGCATCATACCCTCAATGTTGTGCAGACAAACAATGTCCCAATGCTCTGAAACTCTACCAAATATGCTAAACTACAGGGAAATCTGTATAAACATGGTGCACCGGATGTTTCATTTCCCTCAGCGTGAGTGTGATATACATAGCTTCAATGAAACGTTACGTAACGTTAAAAAATGTTTCATCCTACTTTGAAAATTTGACAGATTTATCGGGAACAGGAGGTTGCAAATGGTAAAATTAAACGCTAATCTGTGGTTTGCTGAATTTCTCATGAACTGATTATCGTCTCTTGCTGCACTCTGAGATCCCAGACCTTTTGTAACAAGAGTGTCAGATCCAACGTTTCCCTGCTGATGTACTAACCTAGTTTCGATTTCAACTGCAGTAAGTTCTCTTCACTTTCTGGCCCCATTTGGGGTTCATTTAAAGGATAGTGTGAGTATTTCTGCAGTGTGTGCATTTGTGTGTGTCATGCAAGTGTGCGTGCTTTTGTGTTTTCTTCCATTGTAGCAAATTATCTTCTTCATTAATTTCGACACACGAGGAAATTAGCCTGTTCTCTGCTCGAGGCTACGTCTAAATTAGAGCGATTGGGGTAATCCAGAGATATCAAGGGCTTGGGAGACTAAGCCTATTCTAGGCTCAAATAGTCACATAAAAAAAAGACGTGACATTTCTAAGTGATTTATCTCATACGAGGTTATCAGCGGTCGCAGCGAGCTGTTTCAGCCGTCGCTTTTATTTCCAGTATCTCTGTATGTCTGTGTCGTATTGATTGGTGTGAGATCCAGGTTGAAAGGTTCGTTCGTGTCCTCAGTTTTGCTCCGTCATTCCTCTCCCTGTCTCTCCTTCATTTCCCCATCCCTCACCCTCCTCCTCGTTCAGCTCGGCTGTGTTTCTCTATTGTGTGGGATGTGGGGAAGGCAGGCCGGCCCTCCAGAGAGCCGGCGGCCGATACCAAACACAAGACATTTGACTTAGGTGTCAGAGGATGTGCGCTCAGATGCTTGACTGTTGAACTGCCCACCCAGAGGCCTGTCTGAGCTGCAGTCAGCCCAGACACAGCAGAGCATGGGAAAGGAGGAGGAGAGAGAGGAAGAAGAGGAGGTTAACAGCTGAGACAAGCGTGTACTGTGCAGCATACTGCCCGGTGGGAGGTCTATTGAGTGAAAGCTCACTGTGCTTCAGTGGTTTGCAGTACAGCTCTGTATTGTGCTGAACACTAGCACTATGTTGCATGTGGATTAGATTCTCTTTTATTTGATTTAGTTGCTTCTTGTGTGGTTCTTGTATTCTGGCTCCAGAAATATCTCCGTGTTTGTTTTTTTACACCTTTAAGTAAGGCAGCCTGTACTCATTCTAATCCCATCTCAGTTCAATCTTTGCAGCTCAGAGGTCGTCTGCACGGCACAGTTTGCTGCAGTTTGTCCCAGTTACAAAAACAGGTCTGTTTCCTGGGGTGTGTCACCGCTTCTCAAATTATGTTTGTTTTGACACACCAGCTCATACATTTCATGGGAGTTTAGCATCAGAGCTGTGGGGTAAAAACATTAGAGATGCACCGATTGGGAAATTCAGGGCTGACACACATGTTCTAAATAACAGTTTGGCCGATACCGATGGTTTTCTTTTTTGTTGTTGTTATTTACTCCCCCTTTTGTGACAGGTAAAGAAAGAACTCCTCAATATTAAAAAAGTACTCATTCAGCCCCTCATTAAAGCTGCAGTTTTATAAAAAATAACTTTTCATATTTGAGAAAAAAAGTAGGGAGGACTGCCCTGGGTAGGTAGTTGTAAGAAAAATCAGGGGCTCTTCAAGAATGGGGCAAATAGATAAAAACCCTGTGGACTGTGGGGTGCAGCACGATGTTGGTATATGACAGCAAAAAGACGGGGACCTCAACACTTAAGAGGCATATGACAAAGGCTTGCCATGGAAAAAAAAAGACTTGAGTCAGCCTTCAGTGTCCACGTTCATATCCTTAAAAAAAGTGTCGGGTTTAAACTGGTCTCGGGCTCATAATTACAGTTAAAGGGATGGGCCGGGCTGGGCTCGGACAGAACATGCGCGGGGTTGGGCTGGATTTTTTGGGCCTGATCTAAGCTCTACTGAGGAGTCTCTAATGCAGCTTTCAGTTATGTCAATCACTGGTTGCAAACTGCAATCAAACTGTCAAACTAGGCATCGCTGATCACAAATATATCAAAATTTTGTTACCACATTGCCTTCCTTCTCACCTCAGATGTTTTCAGAAACCTATTTTAGTGTCCTGTTTATCTGCAAAATGAGAATGTGTGTGCCCCAGCTGCCACGTTGGATACTTTTGACCAGAGTACCAAGCCAAGCCCAACTATCTTTCTCATATTACAGCTAAACAGTACACTAAAATATGTTTCTGAAAACATCTGAGGTGAGAAATAGGCAATGCAGTTACAGAATATTGATTCATATCAGATCAGCACTGCCTAGTTTGACAGTTTGACTGCAGTCCACTGAGTGATTAGCCCTTTTTAGATAGGAATTGTGCAAATTTGCAGGAAAGCCCAATCAGTCTTTTTTCAGCATTGGCAGTATAAAAACAAAATCAGGGAGTGCGGCAAAATACTGCCTACCTACTTTTGTTTATACAGAATGCGCCTTTTTCGGGGCAATGGGGGGCGTGAGCAAGTAACAAAACGTGTAGCTCAGCGTGTGATGTAAACAGTGACGTGGGAGGGAAGCCGCGACTGGTCAGTCCTTCGGCGATTCTCTCGTAAGTCGGCCCATTCCTCACCGTCCCTGTCATCTGACGGTTAATGGCCTCTTCGTTTGCGAGGGCAAGGAGGGCGCACAATTCCTTGTCTCCCCAGTTGCTCATCTTTACAGTGTCTGTCAGGTTTGCGTTTGCCTTTTGCTACTAGCTGCTCACTAATTCCTGCTATCAGCTGTTTTCTGTTTATCCACCGCCAGTGGGTCACACCTGTGGTGTCATCAACAGCTCCTCCCACAAGTCTTCAACAGCCCCTCCCGTGGCGGAAGCCCGCCTCAGTCTGTTTAAACTAAAAGGGTTCCACCAATATGACTACCCTACGAGGCGGAAAATTGGGCAGTGTAAAATAGAAAACAAGACAGAAGCCTTAGAGAAGACAAAAAGATGTAAATTAAAAAAAAGAGTAAACTTAAAAATATAAAAGTGGGATAGAAATAGAAGGGGGATACGGATTTTAGAGTTCCCTTACTGCATAAACAAAGTCATTACAGGACTCCACCTCTTTATACACTTTGGTCTTTGCAACCTCCATGCAGGGGCGGCACGGTGGTTTGGTTGTTAGCACTGTCGCCTCACAGCAAGAGGGTTCCTGGTTCGATCCCAGGTGGGGGAGCCCTTCTGTGCGGAGTTTGCATGTTCTCCCTGTGTCAGCTTGGGTTTTCTCCAGGTACTCCGGCTTCTCTCACAGTCCAAAGACATGCAGGTTAATTGATAACTCTAAATTGTCCGTAGGTGTGAATGTGAGTGTGAATGGTTGTCTGTCTCTATGTGTCAGCCCTGTGATAGTCTGGTGACCTGTCCAGGTTGTACCCCGCCTCTTGCCCAATGTCAGCTGGGATAGGCTCCAGCCCCCCGGTGACCCTCAAGAGGATAAGCGGTTAGAAAATGGATGGATGGATGGAACCTCGATGCATGTGATTTGTTCCATCTCGTACAGTTCCCATATTTTTTTTAATCCAGATGTTGAACGTTGGAGGTTCAGCATTCAACCATCTAATTCTGATACATTTAATCGCAGACCCCAAGAGGATTTGTAATAGATACATTTTTACTCTCTTGAATCTTTGGGAATATTTTGATGGAACACTGCTCTCACGGCATCTAACACATCCTTCCAAAAGTTTCTTAACTTGGGACAGGACCAAAAATATGAATGTGGTTTCCAGTTTGTGGGCCGCATTTTCTCCAACATTTGTCTGAATTGGATGGAGCCCACTTAGCTGTTATAGTGATGGTGTCAGCAAATATTACACTAACATTACACTTGTTTTCATGAAAGATACCAACTGCAGTTCTAAACTGTCTTTAAATGAGCACAAATTCAATGAAACATGAAAAGAGCTTCAAAAGCCTTCTGGCTATATAAAGTATCTCATAATTCCCTCTGAAATATTTTTTACATTGCTGTGAGAACATCAAACTAATCAGTCAGTCAGTCAATCATTTATTTGTCAAATTAAATTATACAAGGTGCAACTCCAGTGAATGTGATGCCATCAGCTCCTTGTACTTGTGACCTGTAATTTAGTCCATTTTTCACATCTTCTGACATTGTTGGCTGCTTCTCCATAATTGTCCATGTTTCCGGATGGTTCTCATAATCCATGGTTTCTGGATGTGAAATGATTTACCCGTCCAAGTTTCTTACCAAAAACAAAATTTTACAAAACCAATAGGCCTCTGGCAGTTAACAAGGCGAATATCGTCTGGTGCTTCTCTAATTTACATCACTCAAACACAGTCCTAAGAGATCTGCAGCACTGTGCTGTTGCATCACCCCACTTGATCGTATGCTTGCTTTTGGTTGCGAGAAGGAACCGTCACAGCCTTTCAGTTTAGGTTAATTCATCATATTGTGTGTTACGGATGCAGATAGAAACTTCCACATTCAGTCCAGCACCCTTGTCAGATGTAATTTTGGATTCATGAATGTCAAATATCAAATGAGCATAAATGGCTTAAAACGAGATCCTCAAGCAGTGCAGCAGATGATATTTTAACAGACAGAGCTCTTTCTACATGAGGCATGGTTGATTTGCTTTAATGGTCAAATTACATGGACATCAACCAGGAGAGGCTCATTGAGATGGCGTGTGGCCAGCCAGCCCAACATGAAGCCAATCTTCCCACCCTGACTGACTTATCTCTGCAATGTTAATCAATAATTAACTATAGGACATGCTGTGATGAGGGCGGTAATGCCCCTTTAGTAAGATAACACCTCGCACTATCGCTCTGTTTACCTTCTCTAATGGTGGCGTGTGCTCGTATCACCGACCCTAACTGGCATCCTTCAACATTTGGATCACTTGACTTTTCTTTCTTGTCTTTCTGTGAAAAATCCTACATGTTCAGCACGTTCATTTTTTGGCAGCTGAGATGAGCCTTGTTTTCCGCCTGGTTGCTATGAGCCATCGATCTGATCGTAGTGGGGTTCTTTAAAATGTTCTCATAAGCCCGAGACATTTTCCCAACCTGTGGGGGAGCATGTAATTCCTCAACTGGAGCCAAAGCATGAAAATCACCAGAACTGCAGATTTTTTACAAAAGGGCCATGTGTATCTGTCTCTGCTGTCAACACAGTGTGAGTGTGTGTGTGTGTCCACCTCACAATATAGACCTTTTTAAATAATTCAGGCTAGCTTTGCGTCTCATGGCCAAAGAAGTGTATAACCCCCTCGGCGCAATCCTGTTGCCTTCCTTCCTCTAGAACTGTGGAAGACGTCCACACAGCGAAATGTTTTGCCCTCTTGACAGCGTGCTGCAGTTGTTGTTGTTCTTCTCTGTGTTTAGTGGTGCCTCGCAAACCAAATTTAAATGTACATGTACTGCCACTCACTGTGTTGGGTGTACAGATGCTGCCCTTCTTAAGTCAACGAAGCAGTCTATAATTACAATGATCAGAATAATGCATAATTATAAAAATGTCCCATTATCGGCCGATAATTTATTGGCCCGATAGATATCGTGCATCCCTAGTTTTTTTTTAAACGTGGCACAGCCTGCTAAAAACAGACTATTTTCCCATTGCCAGGGGCAAAGATGTCTTTCTGTTTTTATTTTTTTCTGGTGCGTCACATTCAATGTCACAAACAGAAAATCGGAAGATTGGCGGTTCGATCCCCGGCTCCTTCAGTCTGCATGTCGAAGTATCCTTGAGCAAGATCCTAAATTGCACCTGATGGCTGTTTCATCTGTGTGAGTGTTAGAAACTGTGTAGCAGGTGATATGAATGTGTGTGTGAATGGGTGAATGTGACTTGTAGTGTAAAAAGCACTTTGAGTGATCTGAGGACTAGAAAGGCACTATACAAGTGCATGTCCATTTACCATTTAGTGTAACATATGTGTTAGCAGCGCTTCCTAAACAATAACAATGACCAAAACAACCATTTACCATCCCTGTTATATGGCAGCTGATCTCGCCCTCTGCTCAGAGGGTAAGGAGCTCCAGGACCTCATTGTCTCCTCAACTTTAGGACAATTTTGGCTGCTGTTCTTCATCTTTGAGTTAGCTGCTGACTACTACGAGCTACCCTGAACAGGCAGTGTAAAAAGGGCTTTTGAACTTGGTGATGTTTGGGTACTACTTTGACGAATGCAGACAGAATTTGTAGCTGAGACAACAAACAGTCACGGAAGTTACCAACAGTTACTCCTGACAAGGGGCAGAACCCTCGGTGTCAAGTTTCCATCACTGTCTAACAGAGCTAAGGCTGATAAATGATATGTACTGTGTAGAAATCACGTTCAGGTCTCTTGTATCTCTCTGCTGATCTGATGCTGCCACTTTCCTGAAGGAGAACACATGAACATATAGAGATTCTCTTGATATAGCTGCACCGTTTCCTTCAGAAACCTCTGAAGTTTAAACCAGTCATAACTAATAGATTTCACTTCTGTTGCCAAGTCAGTGTGAGTTTCAGTTTCCGGAGCTGTTCTCAACACGCAGTGGTATTCCAGCTCGAGCTGCGGAAGACAGCCAGATGAAAAGATTGTACCTAGCTGTCATCATCTATCAATAACAAATAGATTTCTCTGAGCCATCGGTCTTTGAAGTGCTGAGGCAAACTGGTGTGTACAGAAGATGTGGAACAACAGTTGATGAAACAAATCAGCTTATCTCTCCATAACTGTGATGTATTTCCCACTGGAGATTCCTTTTTCTTCTCTTTGTGTCACTCTCTGCTTCTCCCCTGTCTCGTCCCATATCCACAACTGAATCTAGGTTACATCACGTCTCCAGATTGTACCGAGCATATTTCTGCTCTGTGTCTTCACTTCATCTCCTTTACTTTTACGACTTCATTCACATCTGGGTATTAGCTGTTATCACAGGAACAACAGTCCAAAGAATGTTAGCTTTTTAAAATTAATTCAGGAAGTGTAGCCCTTTAAACTAGTTGATGTTAAAGGGACAGTTCACACCAAAATCAAAAGGCATATTTTTTCTTTTACCTTCAGTAGGGGTGGGAATCACCAGGGGGTCCACGATACAGTATTATCACCATACTTAAGTCATGATACAATATTATTATGATTTTAAATATGTTGCGTTATGTGAGTATTGCGATAAAATATATTGTGATATATTACCTTTACTCAACTGTAAGTTATGTCTCCAAAAGAAAACTTTGTCAACATCTGTGTTATCTAATAATATAAAGTTTTCAGTCTATTCATCTCACTTGAGCTAATTTTTTGCAGCAGCAAAATTTATCCAATGGACTGAAAAAGCAATTGATCATATTATTCTAGTAGGCTACACATATTAATAATTTATATAATTCATAAAATAAAAAAGTTTAAAAAATAAAATAAAAACTAACAATAAAAAAATGAAAATAATAAAAAAGATTTATAATAAATGAATAATGACAACAAATTGATACATGGCACTTTGTGATAATACAATATTACCACACAAAAATATTGCAATACTATGCTGTGTCGATTTTTCCTCCACTCCTAACCTTTAGTGTCAGTTAGAGTGAGTTGCCAATTGTTAGGTATATTGGCTGTAAAGATGTCTGCCTTCTTTCCAGTATAATGGCACTAAATGGCACTTGGCTTATGGTGCTCAAAGCACCAAATAATACAAATAAAAAACTCAACAGCAATGTCTATTTCCAGAAATCACGACCTGGTTACTCAAGATAATCCACAGACCTTGTTGTGAGCAGTTTCATGTAGGAACTATTTTCTATCTGCCAAATTACCACCACCAACCATATCACCGAGTAGAAGGAAGCGTGCATCTACTGCTAGCTCACTTAGGACCACTGAGCTAGCTAACGTTACAGCTTAACAGAGGAAGATGCCATTAATGTTTACATCTCTTGCTGTCATAAGCACTAGCCTCTGGTCCATGAGTAGATGCACACTTCCTTCTGCAAAGTGATACAGTTGGTGGGTGCAGTTCAGTGAGAGAAAATAGTTCCTACATGAAACTGCTCACAACAAGGTCTGTGGATTATCTTGAGTAACTGGGTCTTAATTTCTGAAAAGACATTGCTTTTGAATTATCACGTTACTGCAATGATTCGGAGGTAATACATTAGGAGGAACGTTTGTATACAACAAATGATTGACATGATTAACACCCTTTAAGTGATTATTAGGTTTCATGATATTAACCAGCTAGTCAGGGGAAAGACAGGAAAGATTCTTAAAGTAGGAAATAAGGAGTTGCCGGTGACCGAAGAACCCTGCAGTGAGAGCTTAATCTTCTCTAGGTCTCGGAAGAACACAACCAAGATCCACTAGAAGGCGGAGTTTGCTATTTCCATAGGAGATGGATTCTCTTGTGAGCTATTAGGGAGGTGACTGAAAACATATTTGCTTGTTGACATGATTATTTTCCTCAAGAATACCAAAAATGGTGATCGTTGGGGATGGCTTGATTGTTAAATCTAATATCTCTGACTCCAATAGCCAGTTTGCTTTTGAACTTTTCAAATGTTATTTTTTGGCGCTTTGAGCACCACAAGCAGAGTGCCATCTAATTCCATTATATTCAAGAGCTGATATCTCCAACACTCTGCAGCTCACACCAGAACAATCTAGACTGATAAACAGCACTACAAGAGAAAAAATATGTATTTTTGATTTTGGGGCTGAACTGTCCCTTTTTAGCAGAGTGGGCATTTGGGAGCTTCCAAAAATGTTTCAATAAAATACAATGTTTTTGTCATTGACAAGTCCTCACAGAGCAAAGAGCCAGCTCAGCAAACAAAGTGGTCTAAACAGATAAATTATTAATAGAGCTCATAAGACATTCTGCCTCTGTCAAACTGCCTCTCTCCAAAAGGAGCCGCAGAGGGACCTGAGTGTGAATCCAGAGATGTAAAGAAACATGGAGCAGCTCCCTCAAGCTGTCAGTTGTTCAGCTATGCCTTTTGAGTCTAAACTTTGTTATGGTAATAAAGAAAAGATGTATGCCGCTGCACACCTTCGAAGCATTAGAATTCTTTTGGTTTACCCACACTCTGTTGTCTTGCATGTTTCCTCTAAATGGAACGTGTTGCACCATAAATAATTAATTCAAAACAAAAATGACTGGGTCGAAAACAACCAAAGATTTCCAATTACTGCGCTCATGGTGAGGATTCTTGTCCCTTTTCTTTTGTTGTAGTTCGGCTCTAACACAAGAGAATTCTCGAGCTTCTCATTAGAAGCAGCCCGTCTTTCCCACTGGTGCGCCAGCGCGCCTAACCCATGGCTGCCATGTTTTTCAAGCAACTCAAGCTACCCTCAGCTAACCACCCCACCAGGGACAGCGAGGGGCCGTTCACAGCAGCACCAGTCACACCAAAAGCACCAGTAACATAAAATAATGAGAGAGTTGAACAATGTGTCGGCTAAATCAATCAAGGAATCAATATCAGACAGGCATGTGTGTGGCCTTGGCGGCCCACAGGTGAGCGTATCACAGAGCAGCTATACCTGAATGGTTTACTCACACATACAGTATATTCACTTGAGAATTTTGAGAAATTGTGCTCCTTCTTTGTGCATTTTATTATTAGTAGACCACTTAATGATGATGTGTATGATGTCGGAGATCATACAGTTTGACTACACTAGACTAAGTCTAAACCACAGTTTCAAAATGTGTTTATGATATGCGTTTTACACCTTTTATAAGCAGTAATGGAGTATTTGTATGAGACTGGTATTCCCAAAGATCTGCCCAAAAGACGAAGATTCACTCATGGTCACTCAAGCAGCAACCTCCAGGGCTTTAAAATGAAGCCAACATGGAAATGCAAAACGCTGCAGTTCCTTAAATGGCCACTTAAAGTGAATCCTCACAGATCCCAGCGTTAAATTGCCCAACTTTCCAGTGGAAATAAACATGTTCACAACCTGGTACAGAAAACTGTTTTGGTCTCCATAGCTAATTTCCCTGTTCCTGCGGTGAGTTTTAATATACCTCATCCATTTAAATGTTATCAAGGCTTAAAGTGAAGCATAATTATATGTGTGGGTGCTTTGAGTGACAGGTTGTCTGTCGATAGTGTTCTCGGCTTCTCAGTTAGATCCACCCCTCACTCCTTCACAACTCCAGGCTCTCGCCTAAATTTGGTCACAATTGGCCCCAAAGAACCAAAATGGTGATGGACGAAGTGCTGAACTCAAGATTTCACAACAGGAGTCCACAAACCAATGGGTGATGTCATGTTAGCTACCTCCACCATTTTTACAGTCTATGCATTTAACAACCTAAAGAATGTATGTATGTTAAGTTAGAAGAAGTCAAAGATTACTTTTAGTTTCACATGGGACACAAACAGCAGTCTGTTGGGAAAAAGTCTGCTGTTTGTTTGAACCATCCACCACCCTGACATCCTCCCTATGCAGGCTTTCTTGGTCTTTATACTATCTATGGCAGGAGTGGGCAACCTGTGGCCCACTGCGTAACATTGCTGAACCAGGAAATTGGTGTTTCTATGGTTCTGGCATGTAATGTCAACACAGGTTGAGGTCATTTTATATATTTCTGTGAGACCAGGATGGTATGTCTGTCTGGAGTTTTGCTTTCAAAGAGTGAAACCTATATAAATCTTACGAGAAAATGTGCATTTTTATTGCAAAGGATAATAAAATAAATATAATTGTTGGCTGTAATTTCACTGATCTGTAGGTGTCTGCTCCGTAGGAAGGGATTATTGAAAGCAGCGTATGGAGCACTGTAATCTCTAGAATAAATGAATAAATTCCAACACATCACATATAAACCCTGGTTTAGCTTTCTTCTTCTTCTCTCCTTATACTTGAGCTGAATACTAAATATTCATCTTTATATATTCACAGTAAAGCTACATGCTGCTAACTACATTTATTTTCATAAATTATTGCCCATATGGGAGCGTGAGTTCATGATCCTCTCTCGTTGTTGCATCTCTGTGTCCGCTCGTACTGTAAGTGTGTGTGTGTGTGTGTGTGTGTGTGTGTGTGTGTTTATTGTATCCCTGCTTTTACATCTCAAAGATGAAAGAAAACATACTCCCTCGCTGCTTCCCAAAACTACATCAAAACCTTTCATCTTGCTGGAGAGATGATGCATCCATTGAGTATAAGTATGTTATTTTTAACGTGTTTTCGGGGCTAGCCTGTGATCAGAATGATTTGGATTCAAATGAGTTTGGTTATGCTAACACAAGTCTTTTCAATCAGCGCAGCTGCACATTGAAGTGTGCACTCAAAATAGCTCAAATAACGGGACGCCATTCATCCCGTGTGTCGGACTGATTCTCAAGCAGATCTTAAAGATAAACAAGTTTAATGTAGTAATTTAGGAACTGTCAGGCTGAGGAACAAGATGTGACAAAGGAATGTATTGAATACTCAAGATCATCAAATTTTGACCCATTGTCCGTGTTTTCTTCTCCCCGCTCCACCCTGCAGTTTGAAGGTGCTGCCATTGTATCGTTTCAGATGAGCAGCACAAACGGCAATTACAGCAAATGCCAGCAGTATCATTTGCATGTAAATTGCCTTTTTTTATTTACCCAGTGTCAGTTTATAACCTAACCCCAACCCTGATTTTTGTGTTTGGTTTGTTGCCCATAAGCCTGTGTCTCTGTGGGACCAACTGATATGCTGCTTGTTTTGATATTTCAGTGAAGTAGCACAGTGATGTATTTAAACAGGGTATTATTAGTTGGGGTCACACAGTGGGGATTATGTGTGAGGGCCATTTATCAGCAGTGAAAAAACTTTTGGAACTTTGCTTTTTTATTATCAGTCCCTCCATTTATCTACAAACATGAGGTGTTTGTCTGGGCGTAGAAACGTTTGTTTCACAATACGATGTTATATCGATTCTTTGGACAACGATACGATATTTGCTGATATTACAAACTCTGCCATGATACGACTTTGGTTCGATGTGATTTAGAGAGATTACAGAGGAAGCTGCCACCTCTTTCTTTTGTGCTTTTGGCCATAAAAGATAAAAACAACACATGAATAATATCAGTAATAGTTACTGCTTAAGCACATAAATTAACATTGAGCTTACATAATATTTTCTTAACAATCAATTTAACTTCACATGCTCAACATAAAAGCACTTGTATGTTCACCTTTACAGCCATATTTCCTATGTGAAAAAAAACAACTAATAGCTGCTGACTTCTGATTGCATTGTTAGCGTTGCCATGGTTCCCTCATCAAAAAACCTATGGGATTTTTCCTTTGGATTTTTTGTCATTGCAGAAAATAATAATAATGATTATTGAAGCCTTAATGTAATCGACAGAAGTTAAAAGTTAACATTAGGCTATAATCAAACTACACTTTGGTCACATGACTTAACGTCACCACAGTAGCACGGCTGTAAAGCTGTGTTTGGTGTAATGACGCTATGATGCCTTATTTAGCCACCCGTTAGCAACCACCTTTTTAAAGACACATAAAAGCTTCAAAATTCACAAGTGGGATATTTGCTGACGTATTTTATTGCCTAGATCAAAACGTAGAAACCTTATTTCAGGCATCTAACCAAAAACCCATTCAAAAACTCCACTGACTTCGAGATGAGGGAACCTGGAGTGGCCAAATGTAACTTATTTCTGGGTTTCAGGGCTCATTCCTTGCAAACTCTATTGTTATTATGGTTCCTGCTCCCGTTGACCTTTTCCTGTCCCATCCCAGTCACATGATGAATGGTAAAATTGACTCCCATTCTGCAGGAATCCCACAGGGATCCTGTGACCCATAGGATTCCCGAAAAATGTCAGCCTCTATTCCAAATAGCGGGCATGTGCCTGTCAGTTTAGAATGATTCTGATTCACTAACGTATGCTCAGTGGTAAGAACAAAATTGGCTGGTGCTCACATCATGAATCCAATAATAAGTTTGTGTACTCACTTACTTTGTGTGCAAGTTAAGAACATTTCTACACACATATTAGTGAATGCTGCCTGTCTATATGGCAGTGGCTCTAATCTGAAGCTGAGTGGACCTCGTCCAGACAAATAGACTGTCTATGATTCCAGATGATGCTGCTCCCAACATAATCTTAACTGACACATACAGAAGAATATGTCCAATACAGTTAGCAAATGGTCCCTACATGAAGACTGGACATATACTCGCCCTCAGAGGCAATACACTTTACTACTTGAAGAAACTATGAATTTCAGCGCATAAGAAAATAGCAGGAGATCATAGGAGGAAATATTAGAATGAAATTTGTGTTGAAATAACAAAAGAAGTGAAAGTGGAGTCGTTCTCTATTATCGCTCTTTCATAGCGTGTACTCTAACCTTCTGTTTATTGCCTAAGACTTTTTTATTGTGTGTAAGCAATAAAAACAAACTGCATGAGACGGTTAATATGTAACAACACAGTGTGATCCTGCTCTGTGAGTCCCGAGTGATAAGGAGAGGACGGGCAATTCTTAGGGAGGATTCAGTGGCTCTATCCTCTTAGTAAATACTCTACTTTAGTCTGACTGTTTTTACAGGCACAGATAGTTTTTAAAAAAAAAGAGATGCTAGCTTGTTCCTTCTAAGGTGTGAAGTGTCATAGCACAGTCTGGGTGGGTGTGTGGAAGTCAGGCGCCATAATTGTTATTTTAAGTCGAGCCATTTTCAGATTTTCTGCAGTGTGGAGTGTTTGTTGTTATTGCATCGTTAGGGATTAGTTAATGTACCTGTCATGTCAGAGTCTCACAGTTGCTGTTTTCATCGTGACATTATTGTCTAATGATTTCATGAGACATAGATTAATATTTTCTGAAAGGACAATAAACTAAATGTTTAATAATAAATACACTGCTCAAAAAAATTAAGGGAACAATTAAATCACACATCAAATCTTCATGAATTGATTATTCAAGTTGAAAATCTTTACTGATGTACATTCTATAATTTGTTGAGAACAAAATGACGTAACAACGGTCAGTGGAAACCAAAATCATCAACCCACTGAGGGCTGGATTCAAAATCACACCGGAAATCAAATAACTTGAAATCACAGGTTGATCATGATCATTTATCACGGCACCTCATAATGTGACCCAGTTGTTTGTATGCACTGCCGACAACATCTGGGCATGCTCCTGATGAGTCGGTGGATGGTGTCCTGGGGATCTCCTTCTAGACCTGGATCAGGGCATCAGTGAGCTCCTGGACAGTCTGTAGCGGTACTTGGCGGCGTTGGATGCACGATACGTGACGTCCCATAGGTGCATAATTGGATTTAGGTCAGGGGAACGAGAGGGCCAGTCAGTGGCATCAATGCCGTCATCATCCAGGGACTGCCTACACACTTTGGCCACATGAGGCTGGGCATTGTCCTGCACCAGGAGGAACCCAGGGCCCACTGCACCAGCGTAAGGTCTGACACTTGCTCTGAGGATTTCATCCTGGTACCTTACAGCAGTCAGGGTACCGCTGGCTACGACATGGAGTTCCTTCCAAGGATATGCCTCCCTAGAACATCACTGACCCACCGTCATACCGGATGATGTTTCAGGCAGCATAACGTTCACCACACCATCTCCAGACTCTTTCACGCCTGTCACATGTGCTCTCATCTGTGAGAAGAACGGGGCGCCAGTGGTGGACCTGCCAATTCTGGTGCACACTAGTGAATGCCAGTCAAGCTGCACGGTGCTGAGCTGTGAGCACAGGTCCCACAAGAGGATGTCGGGCCCTTATGCCACCCTCATGGAGTCTGTTTCTGACAGTGTGGTCAGTAACATGCACACAAGCAGCCTGCTGGAGGCCATTCTGTAGGGCTCTGGCAGTGCTCCTCCTGTTCCTCCTCACACAGAGGAGCAGATACCGGTCTTGCTGCCGGGTTGATGCCCTTCTATGGCCCTGTCCAGCTCTCCTCGTGTAGCAGCCGGTCTCCTCGTATCTCCTCCATGCTCTTGAGACTGTGCTGGGAGACACCGTAAACCTTGCGATTGCACATAAGGATGTGCCATCCTGGAGGAGCTGGACTACCTGTGCTGCCTGACTGGGCTGCAGGTACCGCCTCATGCTACCAGTAGTGACAAGGACACTAGCAGAAGACAAAACTAGAGAGGAATCAGGAAGGTTAAGGAGAGAGCAACTGTCTGTGGCCACCACATGTAAAACCATTCCCTTTTTGGGGCTTGTCTTGATTTCACTATCACAATCACTTGTGCTTCCTAAATGGACAGATTCATATCCCTGAAGTTTAACTGACTTGGTGTTACACTGTGACCATTAAGTGTTGCCTCAATTTTTGTGAGCAGTGTAATTTATTCTAAAGAAGGTGCCAAAGAACCAAAGTCATCTACAGGCGGTGGATATTATTTAAACCTGACACAGGCCTTCACTAAACACACAGATATGAAACTGAAATGTTAACAAGTTTCTTCTGCCACTCCAATTTTAGTATTCTGGAATACCAATATATGTATTTGCTGTCAGCATTAAGCACATTCCTCTAAATCTGTAGAATACATCCATTTTCTTTCTTTAATCTGCCCTCAAGAGACAAGGATTTTCTCCTGTGTGACTCTGCATATCTTAGCCACCTCCACATAAAGCCAGGTATTTGCTGTAAAAAGCCGTCCCTCTACAGGGAATGGTTTATGGCATGTGACTGCTGCTGTACTTCAGTCTGCCAGTGCTCTGCTCTTCAATCTGTCCGTGTTCCTACAAATTGTTTTGTAGTTCTTGTTTTACTAGATATTGAACAAACAAAACAAACACATCTACTGAAAGTATTTATCACATTTGTCATTCCACATTTGAAATAATGGTTTTTATCACATTGGAGGATGCAGCAACTGCCAGATGTTACAATGAATCAAAATATGAAATAAAACCTGTTGATGTCATTTATTAGTCATTATTTCATTTATTTATTGTAGTTACTGCAATTAGTGATTATCTTGTAATAGTAAAGATCAGAAATGCAATAAAGAAGGTAGTTGCCCGAACTGTTATTTTCTTATACACTGAACTCAACAGGCTTGTATTTGGGACAGGCCTTTAATTCCTTTTACACAAAACTATTGTGCAAGAAAGATGGCAAGTACGATCAAATTGTTTTGATTTGAACCAGTATGAAAATTACTCGTAAAAAAATTAAATAACATATCAATTATGTGTTATGCCACTTATTTCACGGCACTTGAGGATTAATGGCACCCGACATACCGACACAACACCACTTTATCCTGTTAAAACAATATTTCTTTTGATCAGTGGACCCTTACGCACTAAAGGAATAGAAATAACTTACAATCGAGGAATGGACATATAGTCTGACTTTATGACCCCTTCAGAGGTAACGAGTTGCCGGTAAATCTGAATGAATTAGTCTTCTCTGGTGCTCATGGCTTGAGTAAAATGATATGAACCGAGCTAACATTTAATCATTTATATTTGTATGTGTGATCTAAACAGCTAACTAGCGTTAGCTCAAGTGGGTAGTCAACAATACGGTTTTACACATCCAAAGAACTTCTCTAAAAATGAACTGCTTGGCAACCAGACCAGGCCTCTAATTGAGACAGGCCTGTATTTGTCAAAATGTGTAGCTATACCAGGCTAGTAAAAGGGACTGGATGTTTATTTGGGACTAGACTTTTAGTTGAATTTTTACTGTGTCAGGTACAAATCAATGGGTGCAGTTACATGATGGCTTCTCATTCAGATTGAAATAAATCTGAATGAAATCATTCGGAATTAAAGTCTTTCCAGGTAGTTTACATGAGAAACATTCATTCTGAATGAGAGTTTACACGGCCTTTTAATTGCCTGTATTCGGGTCCGCGCAAGGTTTGGGGCAGGAAAGGTTTCTGATTGGATAGGGGGCAGGGCGGATGTTACGTGTTTACGTTTACCAGAAGAAAACACTGCAGTCCTCGCTCTGGATAACAAGATGCTTGACGATGCCGTTCTTAGCGCCTTTTTCGGGCTTGTTTTGCTTATATTCTTGAAGCAGCAGTACGACAACAACCTTGTTCTGCTAATGCTTCGTCTGTTGAGGAGGAGAAGGGAGATAGAAGGTCGAAGAAGAGAGATGGCGAATGGAAACTGGTTAGTGCAACATGTCGCTTGCGCGCTATATACGTCATCGCGTCAGAAGGGCAAGGAAACGAGCATGCGCAGAAAGACCGAAATGAACCTAAAGAGGAATGAGTGTATACAAGTGCGAGAAATTCTTTCATTCGGAATTAGAAACAGAATATTCCAGCCCCTTGCATTGGATTGAATTTTCAATCGCATTGGCCATTTTCATTCCACATTAGGTGTTTACAAGATCACTTTGAATAGGAATGAACTTTCATTCCGAATGAAAAGGGAATTAAACTGTTCATGTAAACACACTCAGTGACATCTGCACCATGCTTTTTTCCTCATTTAGAGGACTGTTTCAGTTCTTCTTTATGTGGTGACCATTTTAATCAGCTGATACAAAGTCCTCTAAAGCTACGGTAGATTGAATTAAACCCTGATTCCAAAAAACAACTTCAGAGTTGTGTTTGGGGTGCAAAGCATTCAAAGGTCTAGTGCAGGGCTAGGCAACCTTTACTATTACAAGAGCCATTTTTGGCCCAAAACAGAAAAAAAAATCTGTCTGGAGCCACAAAACATATTTGAGCCTCATAATAAAGGCAACACAGCCGAATTTCAGTCGAATTTAGCCCATCAACATTACTAATAGATCTAAATGAGCATTCATTAATATGTTTTAGCACATGGTGGCTACTCTGCATTGGGTTGTTTTTGATTGTTTGGTACTTTAACTTTGCAGCGTTTGAGAGGAAAGGGCGCCAGGCCAGATGCATGACACACATTTTAGTGGATGAAATGTTAATTTTTTTTTTTTTTTATTTATAAATCAATGTATAGAATACACATTTCCAGTTGAAGCATGTAAGGATCACATTGGGCCTACAACAAGACATGAAAATTAAAATGTTATAACAAATAATGGTTATTCATTTCCATATAATTTTCTGTCAAAGCCGCAGGGAGCCAGGGGAGAGTGTTTGCTTTGTCTGTTCTGGGCTGTTGAAACAGCAGGTGCAACATGGCGGATTCCGTGGAAGAGGACCCGCATGGTGTGTAGATGTAAATGACTCATTCTGTGGTAACGAAAACACGGTTTTTATTTTTTTAAGCTATTAGCTATTAAGCTGTTCACTAAGGAAAACATACTAATTATATTCTATTCATTTCCTGCCAATATATCCCCCTAAATCCTACATACTGAACCTTTTCATATGTCCGCATTTTTTAACAAATTAACTACATAATTATAGTAAACTTCACAGTGTGCGTTTTTCATTTCCCTGAGTGTATGTAAGGCCAACAGGTACATACTTGTAACTGGTCTCACCTGTTTTGCTCTAAAAAAACAGTGAAGTGTTGACTTTTCATGACTCATATTTTATTCCGCTCTGCCCACATCCACGCTGGAATGACCGTTAAAATATTTCACGCTCTTATCTGTGATTGTACTAAAGATCTCAGCTTCCCATCAGAGCATAACAAGCCACCGATGCTTGTACTCAACATGCTGCACTCACACACCCTGAAGTTTAAACAGCCCCTTACAAAACACAGCCAGCAATTTCCCCACAAACACAGCTGCAGGAGCAATAGAAGCAATCCCAGCAGGTAGACAGCTTGGAGATGAAACAGGCTTTGGGGATGTGCAGTGCTGGAGGCGATGTTACAGCATCTGGAATGGGACCAATGCTTGTTTTTTTAATGCAAAGGGAGAACAACAATGCAGAGAGGCAGAGGAGTATGAAATTGTTTGAGTGAGAACATTTCCTAATACTCCTGACAAGAAAATGAGTTTTCTTATCTGGCACATGGAATGTGTTGCCCTCAGCAAGTGACCTTGTTTATGCTTAAGATGGTCGCTGTACTGTTTGGACTTTAAGCAAATTAATTTGGAGCTCTTCATCTTGAAAAGAAATGTGCTTACAGTTGACATTTTAACATAAAGATCTCTGTGCCTCTCCACAAAGGGCCACACAATAGTATCTGACTTCAACCACAAAGAATATCTGCCCAGCAATCAGAAGACAAACTCCACACTCTTATATAAATGCATGTGACACCCCTGCAGAAAAGCATTTGTTCATGCATTTAAATAGGAGTATTATTATAATGATGGATACGTTCTACTTATAGATTCTGCTAGTCTGCCAGTCTGTTAACTCTTCTGCATGCCACTGAACATTACTCTGTAATTGGTTTGAGGGTTTCGAGGGCCCCGTAGAGAAAATGAGCTCAAACATTTGACCCCTTGCTGCTCACGCTCTGCTGTATTTCTGGATGATTCCACCATCAGTCTCCTATTCATGCAGCCACTTTTACAGATAAACCATTATAGATGTCAAAAATGTGGAAATTTCACATTATGGTGTGTTTCAAAATGTCAGTATTGAAGCAAACCTTTAAATTAGACGGCTGTGAAGCAAAGGGCTATACCACGGAATTCTTCTGTGCTGTTTGTCAAGGTGCTGGATGAGACATCAGATTCATGACCTTGTGAGGACTTTAGACCTACTCTATGGTAGAAGGTTTTCTTAGGGTGCTTAAAAACAAGCAGACTAAGAAAGCCCTCTACCATTTTCTGTGGATTGCAGTATTGGTTGGCTCATCACTTTGGTCCAGACTGAAATATCTCGGTAACTACTGGACAGATTGGCATCCAATAGTTGCTGTATAAACATCCATGTTCCCAAGGGGATGAATCCTGATGACTTTGCATTTGGTCCAAGCAGCAGTCTCTAGGGTAGGGCTGCCCCGAATTTTCCTAGTGGACCAATAGTCATCATTTAGGGCCATTAGTCGACGAGTCACCTGCATGTTTACGATATTAATGTAATTATTAAATGATATATTTTGGGTGGGGCGACACAATGGTTTGAGTTGAAGGTGTGAGAAAGAATAGTATCAGTAACATTGTTAACACTGTGCTACATTACAGAGAAATACAAAACCGTACTAATGAACCTTCATTAATATAGGCCTATATTTTATCTACAAGTGCACGTCACACACTGAGCGAGCCGCCTGTTAATGACGCTGTCGGCAAAGCAGTAATGACTGTGCTAAGTGGCTAATGGGCATGTAGCTACTGACATGTTTCAGATGATTCGTCATGTTTGTAGTCGACCAGTGAAGATGAGTTTACATATCACCTTGGGTTCGTCCTTCACCTTCTCAAAATGACCCCACACTTTGGATTTCCTGCCCGACATGTTATTAACTTGCCTGTGGAATAACCGCAGGTACCAGCCCTGGAAATTAGGGGCTGTACACATGCTGTGTCTTTAACCGCCTAGAAAACGCAAGGTCGGGTGCTGGGCGCTACTCTTGTGCCTTTTTTGTGCCAGTTTTCAAGAGCGGGTTGCGTCTGAGGTTGCTAAGAAACCTTAACAAGCACCATATAGCCTGTTTACCTGAAATGTAGAGCTGATCTTCCTCCAGACGCTGTTTATAAGTGTATAGGCCTATCGTCTGTGGGACAGATGTAAAGCTCTGGGTAGCCCTGCACTAAAATGCACATATAGGCAGGTTCACAATGTCCAATGTGCGGGCATTTTGTTGAGGCCAGAAGAGGAGGTCACAGAACTATGATACAACCCCTTTGCCCCTTGTGCCTTACTTTACACCCAGAATATGCACCATTTAACCAGCAGAAGTGGAGTTGGACACGCCCTAAATGGACTTGCACCATGCACTTTAGATTGTTTAACTACCTAACATACTGTAAACCACTAAATCATACATGTGTCAGTGCCACAGGCTGAAACAGCATGTGAAGAGGAATAACTGGGATTTTGCTGGAAAAATAAGTTTGTCCTGCACTGCCTCGCTGTAGCAGTAAGCCCTAAAATTTTGACCCAGTTTTACCTTAATAGCAACAAAGTAACATCTGCTCAGGCCGGACAAACCAGTCTTACATAGCCACCAAAGCTGATTGTCAGCTGATAGATACAGACTATATTCAAAGCAGACTGTTTATTCTTTCAACTCCTCATCCCTCGGTTATACCCTGATGTTTCATATCCTGTTTCTGGCCTGGTTCTTCACTAACATGTTAACTGGGCGTGGTACCTCTCTGTAAGCTTGTCTCTTAAAATGTTGTATCTCAGTGATATTCCAGTGATCCGTCAGTGTCTGTTTAGTTTGGCTCTGGTGCCCCTGCAGGATTTAATGTTCCCCATCAAGTGTTCAGTATTCTGTGTGGAGGACCAGAAGCTGTTATTGCCAAGCTGTATAGCCATATAACTACAATAGTGTGGAGTGTGCTGGAGTAAATGACATTGGCGTCTAAAGAATGTTCTCACCATTTAACAGTTAAGTTGCTCAACAAGCCATTTTCCTATAAACTCAAAGCGTGTTCCATTAAACAGAATAAAGTACCTCAGATGCAGCGTCTGATCTGCCAAAACAAGCTTCTGAAATCCTACCGAGAACAGTCTCGCTGAGATCAAACACTCCTGTCAGACCTCGACGGACCAGTATAAAAATGTGTAGTTGGAAGTCAAGATTGTGTCCGTGCGTGTGTGCGTGGGAGTGTGTGTGCCTTTCTGAAGTGCGTGCTGGAAGGTGAGACTCTAAGGTCCCTGGGGTTTTGCGCAGTACATCAAATGTAGTCGAGTCATTTCTCGGCTTAATTGTGTAGCATGTTTGAAGGAGCTTACTTGAGCAGAAAATTGAATATAAAACACTTAAATCATCAGACTCATATATTGTCGGAGAGCGGGGGGGCTGGCGACAGGCCGCAGCAGAGATGAGAAGGAGATTACAGCAGAGGTTCTTTGAAGGATGTTGTTACGGCATCTTCACCAGACAGAAGCAGTTTTATCACTTGCTTATGTTAAATCATTCTGGTGTGCACCACTCCCCCCTGCTGTGTCCAATATATATGCTTACTATATTCACTAGAGTTTCCTTACATCCAACTCAATCCCTCTTGCGTAATCATAACATCTCACATCGCCTCCACACCGCGAGCTTTATACATGCTTTATTTAGCTTTATTTCAAATCCAGCCATCCTTTCCTCGGATTCGGTTTCCTGTAAATTCAATATTTTCTTCTTCCTCTGGAGCTTAAAGCAAACTTTCCTTAACAGAGCCAGAACTTTTTTCCGCGGTAATGTATTCCAAAAGAGCTCATCTACAATTTCAATGAAGTCCTGCGGTGAATTATTTGAGAAAATAAAATTTTCAGGCCAGCCAATGGTAGTTATAGTGGAGCAGAGTGGGTCTCATCGGTCATCATGTCTTTTATTTGCAGTTACAAAAGCACTGGGAGATACTGGTTAGGGACTTTATGTCAAAAAATATTGAAAAGTCATTTGCTGATGATGAATCTGGTTGGTTGGTTGGTTGGGTGGACCCAGGAAATGGCTCAATGGCTGCTTATCTGAGAACCCCTCAACAGATATGAGTTCAGTATGGGTAATCAATATCCTGTATCAGATCAGGGTGGACAAAACAATAGGAACATGTTCTACTATAATACAGTGCAATGCAAAAACACCACACACTATGGCCTCTTATCTTATCTTATCTTATCTTATCTTATCTTACCTTACCTTACCTTACCTTACCTTACCTTACCTTACCTTACCTTACCTTACCTTACCTGACCTGACCTGACCTGACCTGACCTGACCTGACCTGACCTGACCTGACCTGACCTGACCCGAGTGATGAATCATCACCTTCCTGACAACATCTCAAGAAAAACTGGAGATTACGAACTTAACAAAGATTACTGTGTTGATTATATTGTGTCCATCTCCACTATTGTTATACATTTTATCTCAACACATATTTATTTGCACTTTCAGTGTCAGTTTCGGTTAATTTTGATTTCGACAGCCCAACACCCATTAACTGGTAACTATCGGCTTAATTTTTGAGAAAAAACAAATGCAAAATAGCATAAAATAGGTTTTCCTTTTAGCCTGAAGCTCAGTGAGCTTTAGCGCTACATTTGACAGTATTACAAGTGGTGAAATATAATAACTTTGTGGTGTAAATGTTTTGCCTTTTGTTCTATTTTCTGTTAGCTTTGCTGACAGACACCCAGCTAGCCACATTGACATGCGTAGTACCCACTGTCCACCCCCAGGTGTTCACTGGTTAACTAACGTTAGCTGCGGCTGCTCTGCCCTGCACACCACCTGGGTCAGGTAGTGTGATGTTAACATGGTTAACATTGTTAACTATGTTAGCACCACTAGCCATAGTGACAGTGCTAACAGTGCTAACAGAGCTACCAGGTAAATGGGGTTTGTGGCTTAAAATCTGGCAGCTTACTCACAGTAGCAACTTTGGGGAGACCGGAGGATGGGCCCAGTGTGTCCACAGCAATGCATTACTAGCGGTAAATGCTGAATGAGTCGTGCTGCTAGCTAGCAAACAGGCTGACATGTGTAATTGGTTAAAAAATATTCTCCGCCATTAACAGTAAACACTGACCTAGAATATACAATTTGTTTTTCCTTTTAGCCCATGTCCATCCACTCACTGAGCTTTAGCGCTGCATTTCAAAGTATAATAAGTGGTAAAATTATAGTATTTTGTGATGTAAGTGTTTTGCCTTGATAGACAGCCGGCTAGCCACGTTAACGTGTGTAGTGCCCACTGCCCATTCTCCTATGTCTACTGGTTAGCTAACGTTAGCCTTGAATATTTGCTCTGCGCACCACTTAGGTCAGGTGTGAGCAAGTTAGCGGCATCACACATTCAGCAAGTACCGCTGTGGAAACATGGTAGCCACTCTCTGGTAACCCCCCAGGTTGCCCTGATGAGTAAGCGGCTTCCTTTTGAGCCTTAAAACCCTTTTAGTATTGTTAACTATGTTAGCATCATTTCCGGTGCTGACGCTGCTAACTGTGCTAACAGAGCTAACAAGTAAAGGGTGTTTGTGGCTCAAAATTAAGCGGTTTACTCACTGTAGCAGCCTGGGAGGAGACCAGAGGATGGGCCCAATGTTTCTGCAGCAGTGCTGTTGGGTTGGGACAGTGTCACTCGTGGTAAACGCTGAATGAGTGGTGCCATTAGTAGCAAAATTACCTACAGACTGACATGCGTAACTGGATAAAAATGTTCTCAACGAATAACAATAAACCGTTGACAACCGTAGAATGAACTATTTATAAATCAGATTTTAAATCAAATTCCATGTATAAGAAGAGGGAAATATAAAATACAAACGCCAAGTCTGTTCTGTTGACAATGATTATAGGAAAATGTACTTTATACTTGACATTGTGAGAGGGACTCTTCAGGCTCAAGATCTGTCTGGTAATCTCATTCAAGTGACTGTTTTCCTTTGAAATGACCTCGTATTTCTTTCTCCAGTCTTTCTTTTTTTTCTTATAATATGAGGTAAAATGTTAGCAGTGTACCGTAACAGATGAGGTGATCCTCCCGAGGCTGAGCTCATAGTCAGACATCGAATCTGATTGATGTGTCATGCCCTTGTTGGGAAATCATTTGAGTTATGATGGAATCCTCATCCACAGCCATCATTGTCACCAATAATGACCCCTAATGAAAAATGGACCTTTATTCTTTCCATCTGTCTTCTCCGAGGCGCTGTGGAGATTAATACAGCCATCGAACCTCGTGTTCGATAACCCATTTACTTTACCTCGTCTTTCACTTTGCTTTATATGTCATGGACCTGCGGCGGTAAAGAAAAAGTTCTCATAAATTATTTTAATCATGCGCATTTTCAGGTATTGTCATGCAGCAATCATCTTTTGTCAACATTTCCCCACTTCCTATATAGTGTGTGTTTTTTCCAGCAATACATCATGCGTTTACAGACACCCTGAGGACCTGGAGGATAGGTCAAACGCTCAGAGTCCTGTTCATTAATATATAACATGTTAACAAACCTGGGCTCGCAGCCATCATCTTCCCATCCATTTGAGACTAGATTTATTGCAGTGAGACTCTGTGGCCGCTGTGTCTAATTGCTCTTTTGTCTTCAGTCCTCCTGAGGTACAGACATGGGGAAAGGGTGGACCCGCAGCTTAGTTACAAATCCTCTATTTTATGCGTC
Source organism: Epinephelus moara (assembly GCF_006386435.1). Classification (NCBI taxonomy): domain Eukaryota; kingdom Metazoa; phylum Chordata; class Actinopteri; order Perciformes; family Serranidae; genus Epinephelus; species Epinephelus moara. The sequence continues at coordinate 24,907,700 of NC_065517.1, read as the reverse complement.
TGCTGTCAGCACCAAACACCCAAAATCTCAGCGTTAACACGGTATTAACTTTAACTTCTCTATTTTATTTAAATTATAAAAAAAATCCAATGTCCATTTTCAGCTTTTTCATCCTTTTTTAAAGTAAAAAAAAATCATTTAATATCTTTAATATAGTGAGACCACTGGGGCTGCTCGTCTGTACGCCTGTCAGCCAAGAAACAAAGTTAAATCCTTTTAATTTTGTGCCATCAATCATTAACAGGAAGTTTCTGTCAGTTATTTCATCTCATTTTTAGAAAAAAAAAAGCACAGCTTCACATATCTGCATAATGATTCATTCATTTTCAATCACCTTGTTTTAATTAAGGAGGAAACGAGGTCTGTAAAAAAAAAAAAACGAGCTAATCTTTATTAATTGGGCTTTCTGCACCGCTGCTTTGCTGAGGGGATTGTTATAAAACATTCTCTGAAGTCACATGACGGTTCATTTATCATCAGCTGGAAACCTTCCCTTTAGCGCAGAGAGCTCCACACACACACGTGCACGCGCACAAATACACACACAACAGTTCACGTGTGTTTTTTTTTCTCATCTCTATCGCCTTGTCTTTCATTGTCTCTCAAGATTTGATTACACGTCTGGTGCAATTCATCTGTCCTGATCAATGAAACAAACTTTAAGAGACGTCCTGGATGTTCAGTTCAGCTGTCATCTCTCAGCTTGCCGCCTGGCTCGCCGGTTAAACCTTGTGCCTCTGGGTGCCATTTGGCCCTGAGGTTGGTCATAGATCACAAGGTGATGTGGCTGCCTGGGTTTGCCTTTAGTCAATATCTGCTGTCAGAGGTCCTCAAGCCTTTCTAGAGCCAGACACTGACCCCTCTATATTATCCTTACATCTGTAATTAAGGAGAGGAGAGGAGAGGAGAGGAGAGGAGAGGAGAGGAGAGGAGAGATTCATATTTCATTAGCAGGCAGACTGACAGACACACTAACTAATTTACAGCTCTTCTTATCTGCAGCCTGAGCATCAACAGGTGTGTAAGGGGCCTCTGGAGGTTATTGTGTGTGAGAGAGAGTGAATATCATCAATGTTAAAACATAGAGGTTAATATTTTGTTCATATACTAGTGATGTGCACGATTAAATGTTGCTACCCTCAGTAGTCGCTTAAACGTATTCTTAAAGTGATAATTATTTTAGAAATGTACACATTTAAATTACATATCAACATAATTTGCAATGAAATGTAATGTTGCTTTATAAAAAACATGCATCTGTCGGCCAATAATATTAACAAAGCTGGATTTTAAAAACAAAACAACAACAAAGGAAAAACAGGAAAAGCACACTGGCCTGTTCGTCTTGCTTCACAAGTAGTGAAGTGGAAACTGTGACTAAAGCCCCGATCACACAGAAAGTATTTCACAGGTTGCAAAACACAAGCTGCACCACACTGTACTGCCTTTTTTTTAACAATTGAAACGGAAATCTGTGTGGGTACATGAGACCTTAAAAATAGGGTGAATCACAGGGAGCACCACCAGTTGGTCCAGGAGCTTCTCCTCGATGATAACTCCATGTTTCCAGGCGTCTTTTAGGATGACTCAGGAGCAGTTTGACAACCTGCTGTCTATCGTCCGGCTGTATAGCTCTGGGTATCCAGCAACCACTACCACCAGTTTCTCCTCCATTGTTTACCAACTGTAAACTTGTTGTCATGAGTACTACAGATGACCTGAGATGACAAACAAAGAGATGACGTGGGGCCTTTTTCTGCTCCGAGTTGTTTTTTCCACCCGAGGAAAAAAACGCCAGGTGCCGAGATTGCAGAAACACGAGGGCCATCGCAACTCAAAAACTGTGGGCAAAAAGCTTCATTCTCAATACAAAACAGTTAAAGCTGCCTCCAGCTGCTTAAATGCTTTCTGTGTCATCAGGGCCTAGGAGGAAATCTCATAAAATCAAGCGACAGCCGCTAGGGCTGAAAAATTATGCCAACACAGAAGTGCCAAAAACTGCAGTACTTTGAACGGCCACTTGGGGCTGGCTCCGGAAGGGAGTCCATAGACTCCTACGTTAAAATGCTCAACTTCACAGCAGAAATAAACATGTTTACAGCATGGTACAAAAAACAGTTTTGGTCCCTGTTTCCTAATTACAACATTCATAACAACTGTACATGGTTGAATTGTTATATAACTCACCTGCTTGAATTTTATTAAGGCTTAAAGTTACACATAACTAAGAACAAGGCCGGTGTGAGTGACAGGCTGTCTGTCAATAGTGTCCTCAGCTTCTCAGTCAGATCCACCCCTCCATCCTCCACAGCTTCAGCCTCTCGCCCAAATATGGTCACTTTTGGCTCCACACACCAAGATGGTGACGGCTGTAATGCCGAACTTAGTACACAAACCAATTCGTGGCATCATGACAGTCTCTATTTCTTTGTTTTTTTGGTGATGAGTGCCACATATTTCAGCAGCATTTAAAATATAATTTGGTTATTGAAAAATGTGATTAACAGTTTCAAATGGCTCTTTATAATGTATAAAATATGACAATGATTAACCTCAGATTATATTGTGCACAATTTTGACTGTATTCTTTTTTTAAACAATATTTTTTTGGGGGGTTTTTTGCCTTTATTTGACAGAACAGATTTAGCGTGAATGGAGAGAGTGGGGATGACATGCCGCAAGATGCCATGGGTTGGGTGCCTGTGGCTGCTACGGCAAGGACACAGCCTTTGTACATGGGGCGCCTGCTCTACCAGGTGGCCTAGTTTGACTGTTTTCTGAGTGTTATCTTACTCTTAGAGTCATCTAGTATTAATTTAAACGTCAGGGAAATTAGTCGTTGGGAGCGTTCCTAGCGTAAACCACTGTCTTTTGAGTAATTCATCACCATAAACAAGTGTGTTCGACTGTCAGTCTGTGTGAAAATTCCTGCCAGGGTTTCAGCTCAAGCACCCAATCGCGAAAGTAAAATATGCCACACATTTCTGCATTATATCACTACTCACATGTCTCAAACTGCCAGTGGCCATGTGTCAGAAATTAGCATATATACATAATCCACTTATGCTGCTGTGCTCGGTCGGTGCATGGTCGTCCATACTAATTACATGGACTCTGGTTCACCATGATGGCATATCAGTGCAGCTGACTGGGAATTAAGTGGCGGCTCCTGTGGGCATGTCCATGCCCTTTGAGCCACCAAATCTCTCCTACAACTACCTCTGCTGCTGCAAAGTCAGGTCACAGGTTAGCCGGGTCTTATTAAAGTCCCGCCAAAGGCAATAAGAGGAGTCATATTGCCTGATAATTCTCTCTTTGGTGAAGCCTGGGTTTCCATGATAACAGCTTAAGACTACACAGCGGCAGCAGCTTGGTTTCTTGGGTTCCTCGGTTTGTGGGAATTGTGGGATTTTGGCGTTTTCCTGTTTAGCTGCGACTTGTGCTTTTTTAACACATTTCAACACAAAGAAACTCGGTGCAGACACATGATGTTTGAAGACAGTCTGACCCATTTATTACCTGGTATGAAAGCAGCTTATCTCCGTGTTTGCCTAACTGCTCGCAGCTCATTAGCCCGCCATGTGAGTTTTTAATTCTCGGCACAATAAATACAATAAATTTTAACTGCTGGTTTGTACCACGAGTGATTTTAATTAGCAGTGTCTTTATTGTAGTGGGTCTCAGTACTTGCTCTGCACAAACTTCATCTCTTTTATGTGCCTCCTGTTTTGTTCCTTGGGAGAGGCTTTCAAGCTATTAATGTATACTGCTAGTTTATAATCAGGTTGTGAGGGGATAAAACAGGATGCCAAAGACTTTCTGTTCTGTGCAGTAAGAAAAAAAAATATCAGTATCACTGCACTGAACATTTTTTTTCTGTTTCAAATATCCATGGCTGCGAGGCTCCCTCCAGCCCTGCTCTGGAGCTGAACATGCAGCGTGGTTGGAGGAGTCGGGGCTGATTTGAAAAGAAGTCTGCACTCGGCTGAAGGTAATCAACACTGCTGTCTGATCGGAGATCTGTCCATCACCTCCCGCGGCTCTTATTGAACCAGACCCCGGGAGAAGTTGAGAAGTTAGCTTCAGCTGCAGCTCAAAGTAGTGCTTTGATTGATGGCATCACTTTTATTGCACCGCTGGGAACGCTAACACAGACATCTGACCTGTTGCCTTTGCAGACAGATTCTGTCTGCTGATTGACAGGTGTCTGCGGCTGATATGCTTAGACATGCAATCCTTGCATTAACCCCCGGGCCGCCACCCCTCCTCTCCCCGTGGGTTTGGGGATGTTTAGGTTGATATTGAGCTGCCAGCCGAGTGGCAGCTGGTCCTGACGTGCTTGCTTCACCTCTGGTCTCTGGAGATTGCAGCCCAGCCAGCCGCTTGTAATTAAAAGCGCATAAAGACAGATCAAGCTCTTTCCCTCTCTGCTCACTGAAGATGCCAGAAGGCTGAAAAGGAAACCACTAGATGCCCCTCGACCACCGACCACCAACAAGAGCTCCTTCATTTGTAAGCCTGCAAAAAGACGCTGTTTAGCTTCTATGCCCTTAATTGCATCCCAAGACAATAGAGAGTGCACACACTCTGCTTTTATTCAGGTTCACCACAAAACTACTAATCACAATAATTGCCTCCAAAGTTTTTTCTCCGACTCCCCCAATTTGTTTTCATGCACAATCCTGAGAATTTGTTTTCAAGGTTCCCATCACGAGAAGCTTGTGTTATCCAGGAACGTTGGAATACTACCTACTATTCTTGATGAAGCCAAACGCGATATGCAGCAATCACAGGCAATCATCAGCTCACTGCAGGATTGTTTCCTCTCATCTTGGCTGTTCCTGAAGAATCATCTCCAGCCAACCCTTAAATCTGTAGCGGAAAGACAGGGAGGAAAAAAAGATTTGAAGATTCTGACAAGGCAAAACCAATAATACATCTACCCACAATGCATTAAAAAGTTACAATATGTTTATTGTTAGTGTTTTAAGTTTTATACGCTGTAATTTCATCTTTAAATCCTACATTTGTGTTTAATCTGACAATAAATCCCTGCAGGAATGCTGGTCAGGAGTAGCTGACAGGCTTAGCCGTATCTACCGCAGGACCGCATTCAATTCATAGCATGAACTGTGATTTGTGTTTTCTATATCACCTTGGCTGTGTCGCTGGCAGAAGAGTCTACATATCTATCAGCGGGCTGACAGATAGCCACCCGCACAAGCCTCCACCTAGAAACCAGCATCCATGACCTTCATGGTGCCTCTGCATCTCGGTGGACAGAAGCCATTCTCTGCTTCAAAGGGTTTTAAAATTGAGGTCTTGAAAGGTGCAACCTAGACGTCTGAAGCTAAGGAGACCTTAAAATTTCAGCCCAACAAAAATCCCCACCCTGTAATACCCCGAGTCTTCCCCTTCAGAGAGAAACAGAAACACCCAGCGTAGACTATTAGCATAGAGAAAGCCTGGCTGTCAGCAGAGCTGCTATTGTCTGTCTGGCTGTGTCGATCTCCGCTCTCTCTTTCCAGCTGTGTCACTGGAGCTTTTCTTCCCTAAACCTGCCACAGTCGCACTCTTTCAATCAACACAGTCAAAGCAGCCTATACATATTTACCAGATCCAATACTGTGCACTCTCTCTGCCACATATTCATATTTACCTGCGCTAATGCTCTGAGCTGCCTATTTCTGGATTTATTAGGGGGCAGTTATTGAGGTGTTATTGATGTGGCAGGGGTCCTCTGGCTGCAGGGCAGTGCTGCTACACTAACACTCAGTGGGGTGAGCTGTCTGTAGCTTGAAATGAGCATAGACTGCCGTTTTTATGTCACTACAAAACAATGATACAGTACTCTTAGGCAGCAACAACACATGATGGTGCGCTTAAATCAAGTGTTTCAACTGAATCAAAAAATCCATCACATGTAGGGGTGAGCGATATAACGACTACGTATGATATATCCATATATTTTCAAGCGAGATATAAATTTAGACAACACAGTTTATATTGATATAGGGTCAAGATAGGTTACATCACCCATACCAGTGTGCATCTCTCTTCTCTCACACCGCCCCACTCATTCACTCACAAATTCTCCAGCAACACTTTTTAGAGCTGTAGCCTGATGTTCACCTCCCCAGAAATGTAACTACACGTCGCAGTGACGCAGACCTCCTGTCTGTTTCTGAGCTGAAACCATTTCCCTCAGTGGAAACGAAGCTTTTATTTACTTTAATTTCACAGATGAGAAACAATAAATTGTGAAGACAATAAAGCCTCCACAAAAATAGCATTTTAAGTCTTGTGTGTGATTTATCCTGGCTTCATATGAGTAGAGGGAATCTCTGCTAGTCGCTAGGCTAATTTATAAAATGTAAAATGCCGTAGACTTGTGCTAATAACGTTAGCATGTTGTATTTGTTTGGAAAATGTGTTTAGTATAAGACTTTGTGATTTGTAATGGAGCCGAATTTTAGAACATTATCTTTGTTAATTGTTGCCGCTGTCCCTGGCTTCACGAGTAGAAGAAAAGTCTGCTAGCCAATAGGCTAATTTATACAATGTAAAATGCCATAGGCTTGTGCTAAAAACGTTAGCATGTTGAATTTGTGGGGAAAATGTGTCCAGATAAAGACAAGTGTTTGTCTATGAATGCTGCGAGTTATAGTGAAGCTGATTTGTGTACTTGTGTTTGAAACTGTCTCTATTAAGCCATATTTAATGTGTGTTTAATGTGTGGTTTGAATAAACTTAACTTTACAGCACTTCACAGAAACCCCGCCGCAGACTAGTGTTTTGGAGGTGTAACTGTTGTGCAGCTGCTCAAATGTGCCTTTGATTTGCAACTGAAAACATGTAGCCTATTTTGTAGAAAATACCGAGATATGTATCGTGTATCGCCTGTCAGCCTGTAAATACCAAGAAATTAATTTTTGTCTATATCGCCCAGCCCTAATCATATGTATAAAACTACATAACACAGCATTTAAGTGCTGAAACACTCAGTCAGATAATGAATTGATTGATCTACAGTTTTGCTAATCGGTTAATCTGTTAGTAATTTATTAAAGGTTGTGTATGCGACACTCAGAGCATTAATATAGCAGCAAAGCAATTTGCTATATCCTCCTGAGACCCTGTGTCCGCATATGTGGACACTTTTTTGCGCCATCTAGTAGTAGCAAAAGCACAATACAGTAAAAACAAGATGGCAGCCATCTCTGCCATGTCAATCTCATCTTATGGTTGAAAGTTTATTTCTGATTAATACTGTCTGTAGTTTGATATGCCAACAAATTTGACCAATTTTAGCAACAGTAACGGCTTTTGGTTTTAGAACAGGGAAGAAACGTTTATCTTTTTCCAACCTCTCCAGGTAACGAGTATCATTAATACACGACTTTCCCCAGCAAAATGCTACGCTATGATTGGTCAGTCTTACCCAGAACACTGCATTGACACTTTGTCACACAAAGACGGCGCATTGTCTGCTTTGGGTTGTTGCTGCAATTCATCACATGATTTTTAAGCCTATTTTAATATACTCTGTGATTTTTGATCATTCAAACTTGGCTGGGTGGCTAATAACAGTTTTCTGTGGTGTGAGAAACTTTGAACACAAATATGCTTGTGCTTTACCTGGACTTGAAATGCTAAGCCAGTGGTTACCAGAGTGGGGTCAGGATCCCCACAAGAGGTCACAAGGTCAGTGTGAGGAGTTGCAAGTTGATCTATAGGAAAGTAAAGCCAAAAACATATTTCTTCTACACGTATATGTTTATGTTTGGGACCTTTTTCTACTCTTTACTACTTTTTAAGTGTGAATAAGTGGATAATTTTACCTCTTCGTACTAGAATAATGCAAGAAAAATTAGTCTTTGGTTGACATGGTCACAGCTGGTGGATAACTGCAGCCAGTGACAGGATGTTTAAAGAAGTCATTGCTTTGTTTCAAGGGGTCCCAGTGGTGTCCCTACATTAAACTACCAGTATAATGTATTAGAGTTTGTTTTGACAATCCAGCATACACACTGTTAATTTTCATAAGAAGTCAGTCATCAGAGTGCAGGCACACCTGCAGTGCGCCAACTAAAATGAATATATTTCAGGAAAGACATGATTCAGTTCATCGCCTTAAACAAACAGCCCGGTATATTTCCATACAGCCAGCGAGACACTTGTGCTAGGTTGCCACCCTTTGCCTCTCTCGGCACCCGCTGGTCGCTCTCCATGGCCCGGGGCAGCAGAGTGGAAACACAGCAATCCTGGCACTGCCAGTACACTCACTGAGTCCACCCACCGTAGAGAGCACCAGTCTCCCTGTTCCATCTGTCACTCTGCTCCCATAATACCCTGCTCTGTAACCGATCTAATGACATGTCTGAACAATGGGGAGGGCAGAGCTGCGTACGTTTTAATCCTACATATGAGAGCTGGAAAAAGCTAACAAGATTGTGTTTACAGTGAATGTTAAAGGTTGTTTCTCGCCTTTACATTATTCCTTGTTAGTCTGCAGACAGTCCATATGTTGGTATTGTGTACATTGTTATTAATATCACACTGTAAGTCAGCTGCACCACCAAGTGTAGTCCTATAGTATAAACACAGATGCTTTATAATCCAGTCAATCTGTGGTTTGACCCAGGAAAAATTGCAATACCAATCATTCAGGGTTTTTTGTTATCTCTTGGGACATCAAAATGACATATTAAAGGTATGCCATTATATACTTAGTGGATCAAGGGAAATTCAGGGCTCGAAATCTGGGGCCACTTTGTCACAGCATCACACAAAGAAGTGCATATCTCTGCCTCTGAACATGTTTTTTATGATGTTCTTTCACATATAACCATCAGATATGATCTCTCCTGATGTGCAATTAGGGGGTACCCTTAGCCCAAAATGACCTTTTTTTTGAATCCAAGAAAAGTCAGTAAAATGAGGTTACAAAGCATATTATCATTCAATTTTCTGCACATACAAATTTGTTTGTCCATGAAAACCATGATGCATGGTCAGCAGTCAGACTGCTTGAAACATGCCTTGGTTTTTTCATTCTTTGGTTCAACTGTTGGTGCCATTGAAGGTTGTGACTAAGCTACCGCCTGGGAAGGGGTATTTTGTTGAAATATCATCTAGAGATAACGAGTTTTTCATAATACCAACTAGAATTTGTCATCTTGGATGACACCAATTAGTGAAAATTCTGACCTGGACCCATAAAACACGATCACCAACAGTTTCCTATAATGTTTTTGACTATAACCAATAGAAGTTTCCACTATTGCACTGTATGTGTTTACTGTTACATCCCATCTAAGGCGTACAGGATATCCATTCTGGTGCATTGTCACGAGGCACAGCGTTCCATATTGCTTTTGCAATTTCTTTAAATTTAAGTAAATTAGATGATGATAAGAGTTAAGATGCTGATAGAATAGTTGAATAGAAAAGAATAGAATAGAGTTGAAAAGTTGCTTATAGAACCAGACAGCTCACACACACTCTTCCGTTAACCCAACCCTTCACCTCTCTGCACAACGATCCCCTACATAACTCTCAAACTCTCAATGAATGATGACGTTATAGATGCTAAATATATATGAAGTTTATACCCAGTTTAGATGTGGATACACTAATAGGAGGAGTGTGGCACAAACGTTAAGTGGAGAATTTGGTTGTTGGTAGTCAAAACATTCTCACTCCAACCTTGTCACATAATGACTTTTGGTCATGGATTTTCCATGTCCACATACGACACGAAAGGTACCCTGGGTGCGTTGGTTGTTGACATTCTGGGACGCCGTGTCAAGTTCTGCCTGTTACATGCATTGTCTTCTTTCAAAATACACACACAGGAAATGAACGTTTACATAAAGTCTCTTTCAAAACGCACTACGTCGGTACAACACCGTGAATTGACGTTTTTTTTCTTCAACAACAAACACATGTGGTTAGGTTTTGGCAACAAAAGCACATGGTTAGATTTAGCCAACAGAAACATGTGGTTAGGTTTAGGCAACAAAAATATGTGGTTAGGTTTAGGTATCAAAGACACGTGGTTAGGTTTAGGAAACAAAGAACAGGGTTTGGCTTAAGAATCTTAGGGGATGTGAACACCGCTCTCTCCAGTGTTAGTACCCCTCCCGCTCGCCCCACTCGGACATACACTGCCTTAACTTTCGTCCTTGTCCCACCACTTTTTCCTTGTAACAGCAACCAGCTACGTATCATGCCGACATTAAGGACTTCTTTTTTTTTAAGGTTTCTGACACCACAATCACTGCCCAAGTGCTGGATTTCGACGACTCGAAACTTTCAACATAGGAAAAGACACCAAATACGTTGGATAGGTGTACATAGACCCTCCAATATTAACATCATTTTACCCAGACCATGTGAAATGTTGAAACTTTGATTTTGACTTTAGAAATGAATGTTCCACTAAATCCATGAAGGTGTACATTTAATATATGATGCAGGAGGGTATTAAAACCAATACAAACTATGACACATCACTATTGCAGTTTCTCCTGGGTGGGGCCCATGTTAGAGTTGGATTGATTGGACTATTTGGGGTATTTGTTTATAAAGTAGCTGGATATTCATTATAAATTCTACTGTCAATATGAGTCCAAGCTCTAATGTTCACATCACTCTCTGCACACGTTTAACCCCTATTGCTCCTGTCAGTCAAACCACTTCATATGAGTGTTTACAAAGGATGAGGGACAATAGAGCATTTCTGAGTCATTACCATGACAGCTGCCGACAGGTAAATCACAGCAAATGTCAACGAACTCCACTCTGATTGGACTGGGAACACGATGAAGGATCTAACACTGGCGCGCACTTCTTCCTCTGACATTCTGACATGCAATTTTTGGCACGTTTCTGATGCCCAGCTTCTCCAAAAGGAGGGCTGTTTGATATGCTTCCCCACTTCCTCCTGCTCGACTGGCGTGTTTGTTCACCAGCCCCTGCCGCATGTCATAATGGGCCGAGGCAAATCACTTCCAGCCCGGAGCCGAGATGGTGATTGTATCAAACTGACCCCTAACAAGCTGTCAGCTCACATTTGATAAAGCATGCATCAGCATCGGCCGGCTTGGCATGCATTTGGACAGAGAGGACGGGTCTTATTCAGGCAGAGTTATCCTCTTTAGTTCTCTTTCAGTTTCCCCAGACGGTTTGACTTGTCTCATATTAATAATGATGGCGTCCAGTGGTGCTGCGATTTGATACAGACAGTTGGAGTCCACTTGTTCTCAAATGTTGTGAAGTCAAAAAGAAACTGCGTGAAATGTGTGTTCATGGGTAGATTTAATGGATAGATCTTGAATGTTTTAGCCCCTGAGCTCTTTAGCAGAAATTATTCATAATTGTTTGTGTCGTTGTTTAGTAGTGCACAATAAGTATCATTTGTTCTTTCAACGTCAGATGTGGTGTTTAGGTGCTAACTGGCAAACTAGCATCTTGAATCCTTTTTGTCGATCTTCTGGTTTCTGTTTTTGAATAATGAATACAGACCACTGCTGACTGCTGGTGTGGAGATTGATTTCCTCTCACGCGAGCCTGGTCTCACTCCGAAGTTGTTGAAATCCGGCACTTGGGCAGTGACTAACGGTATCAGAAATCAACGAAAAAGGCTGTCCTTTAACGTCAGCCATGGTACGCGGCCGGTTGCTGGTATAGTTTAATGATGCCCGGCAGAATCGGGGGAAACGTGGCTGGACAAGGATGTAAGTTAAGGCAGCAAAAGTCTGAGTGGGTTGAGCGGGAGGTGTGGTGTATGGGTCCAACAAACACCGACTTTCCCCTGACAGAGCAGTGTTCGCATCCTTGAAGATTCCAAACCCTGTTCTTTTTTCCCAAACCCAACCACATATTTTTGTTGCCTAAACCCAACAATGTGTTGGGTTTGCGGTGCTGTACAGACGTAGTGCGTTCATTTTGAAAGAGACTGTATGTAAACGGTAAATTTCCTGACAATCCATGTAACAGGCAGAACTTGACATGGTGTCCCAGAACGTCAACAACCACCACACCCAGGGTACATTGCACATTGTATGTGGACGTTGAAAGTCCATGACCAAATGTCAATATGTGACGAGGTCGAAGTGAGAATGTGTTGCTCACTCAGGCCCAGAATGTACCTGTCAGTTGGCCAATGACTGTAGTCTTTGTGGTGTGTTCAGGTGCAACTCTTTGGCCAAGACACAAGTAATGTTAGTGGACGCAACAGTCACTCTTCGTCAACACTACTGCTTTGATGTCAGTCTGTTGTTTGTGGGCCTTAAGTCAGCAATACATAGCCTACATTTCTGATTAACATTATTTCCCTGGGAATAACAGACTTGGAAATGAAGTCCTCCTTAGGGTCCACCGGGGGATTTATACCTGTGCAGCAGACCCTATGCTGTAGCCTCCGCACTTCACCTACGCTGTTGTGAGCATTTATACTTGTGCGGTGGTGTGTCTGTGTCACTCTGCAGTTACACCTCCGAAAACACTAGTCGGCGGAGGGGTCTCTGTGAAGTGCTGTAAAGTTTAGTTGATTCAAAACACACATTAAACACACATTAAACATGGCTAATAGAGACAATTTCAAACAGTACACAAATCAGCTTCACTATAACTCGCAGCATTCACAGACAAACACTTGTCTTTATCTGGACACATTTTCCCCACAAATACAACATGCTAACGTTTTTAGCACAAGCCTATGGCATTTTACATTGTATATATTAGCATAGCGACTAGCAGACTTTTCCTCTTCTCATATAAAACCAGGGACAACAGCAACATTTAACAAAGGTAACGTTACAAAATTCAGCTCCATTTCAACTCACAAGGTTCACCAACAAAACAACTGTCTTAAATACTAAACACATTTTCCAAACAAATATAACATGCTAACGTTATTAGCACAAGCCTATGGCATTTTACATTGTATAAATTAGCCTAGTGATGAGCAGAGATTTCCTCTGCTCATATGAAGCTAGGATAAATCACACAAGACTTAAAATGCTGTTTTTGTGGAGCCTTTATTATCTTCACAATTTATTGTTTCTTATCTGTGAAATTAAAGTAAATAAAAGCTTTGTTTCCACTGAGGGAAATGGTTTCAGCTTACAGAAACAGACAGGAGGTCTGCGTCATTGCAACATCTAGTTACATTTCTGGGGAGGTGTACATCAGGCTAAGGCGTAGGGTATTGCATAGGCTCTATGTCCAGTGTTGATTCAACGCAGAAGTATAAATTCCACCTTAAGGAAATGTTCTCTGTGGTACTCAAGAACTTGCACACTTGACGCAACTGATCTGGAGCCTGTTGATTATTTTCTTTGAGCCTAAGGACTGGAGTAATGATGTGTTTTCTTTAACTGCATGGATTTATACCAAAGGATTTCAAATATTCCACCATAAGTAGTGGGGGTGGGGATCAAACTAACAGAGTCTTATTTCTAACATCCTGGCTATGTCCCTGTGTGTCAGTTGGATAGTCTGTGTGAATATGCAAATATGCATCTGTGTGTGTGTGTGTGTGTCATGTTGTAAAGTCAAAAAGAAACTGCATGAAGTGTGTGTTCATACATTTAATGGATAGTTGGCTGGGTGGATGACTGTGTGAATACCTCACTTTCTCCTATTACATCAGCTCCAGTGCTGCAAAAACCTCCAGTTCCCCACTCACCACATAGAGGGAGCTCATGCGTGTGCAGAAACCAAACCGTGGAAATGCTGAATGAGTGAGAGAGAGAGTGTGTGTGTGTGTGTATGAGAGGGAGACAGAGAGAGACAGAGAGAGGTGCGGTGAACAAAATCACATCGTAGGGGAAGAATAATGTGACACAAACCAGCAGCCTCGGATATTCATGTCAACTGTGCGACAGGTTTTAACGCGCGCCTTCGCTCCGGATCAACTTTAGCCAAGTCGGTGGGAACCTGGTGACCCACTGAGTGTGCCCCCGAGGCGGCGTGACAAGTTGGTAGAGTGGGGGGGAAGAAAAGGAGACTCGCATCACTATTTTTAAATGGGTACAGTAAGATTTGGGGGGCGTGGACGGTAGAGGAGCAGCAGTGAGCATGTTGGCTCTTGGCTGCGGCTCCAGTGTGGTGATGTGCCGGCTGGACTACTGAGCGGTAGGACGCGGAACCGTGTGGTTGCCGTCACTCGTCGGCGGCGGACTTTGTGTCATTTTTGAAGCTCGTTTGGCATCTTGTGGATTTATTTCTTCAACGCGGTGCTACAGAGGGACTATAAGGACGGAGGGTAAGCCGTGAAAACGATTTTTAAGACGCAGCAGCTGCCGTGCGTAACGGACGCAATCTGGTCGAGCGGCTATTTGAGTGACAATAGTTTGAGGCTTTCTTATTTGTTTAAGGGAGGGTAATTATTGGGAGTGATAGATTGTGATGCTGAGAGGACATTTGGGATTTGAAAGCTGCTTCAAGTGATTGTTGTGAATATTGACAGGTGTTACAGACTGTCAGGCTCAGCCTTGAATTCACTTAATAAAACACCGAGGACGCACACGGTCGGGGATGGTAGCCAAACCTTTGGCATGGATGATCCAAAAATCATTTAACGCAGGCATCTTTACTTTCCTAACACTCAGAGAGAGCGCACGTTGTTATTAAGGACCTTATAATGCGTTTAAAACACCGAATGGGAAAGTAACCATCACTTTAGCGTCCTCTTCCCTCCGAGTTGTAGCCGATCTGGCAACAGCCAAAATGACAAGCAACGGACCTGTCATCGTTTACGAGTGGCTGAAGACCCTCCAGCTCGCCCAGTACGTGGAGGCTTTTGTGGATAACGGATACGACGACCTGGAGGTGTGCAAACAAATAGGAGACCCCGACCTGGATGCCATCGGCGTCTACATCCCTCACCACCGGCAGAGGATCCACGACGCGGTGAGGAGGCTGAAAGATGAAGCCAACGAGACGGCCAGTGGACTCTACTTCACCCTGGAGCCGATGCCACCCGCGGCCGAGATTTACACCAGTCACATGGTGGACCAGTATGAGTCCAAACTGCGGGGATCCAAGTCCTGGACCGAGCCCAACAGTGACCGGGTTGGGCGCAACGGTGGGTACATGGGCGCGCAGAGGAACCTGACGCTGGGCAACAGGAGGGAGCTGGTGATTTACCCCAAGCTGAAGCTGAAGATCATGATCAGGGATAAGCTCATCAGAGACGGCATCAACCTCGCCAAGCCGCCCTACTCTAATAAGGTAAGAGGGACCTGGATGGTGATGGTCATGTGGCACAAAAGGGACCTCCACCTGTCAATGAATGAAAGCTACACATGCTTAATGCACATACACTGCAAAATCCAGCCTCACATCCACTTTGAAAACATTCTGTTCAAGATTTAAGGCACCTGATTTAAGTAATTGTTTAAATTTAGCCAGACAAATCTGTCACTTTGGAGAAAATATAGCTTTACAGACTAAACACAGGTTGAGTAAGTTGCAGAGGTGGTTGTTTCTGCGATGTGCCGGAGGTGTTTACATGGCACAAAAGGGGCTGTCACCTGCTCAGCCTCCTCCATCATTTATCTGAAAGCCCACTGTCAGTCAGAAAGAGCGCGTCATGTGTAAAAGGCCATATTTCACTCATCTGCTCGACATCAAAATAAGCTCAGAAACCGAGCCATAGGTAAATACCAGTGTGATGCCTCCTCCACATTTTCAGCTCTGCTGCACTTTGCAGAAGTGTGAGTGGTTGCTGTCACGGTGAATGATGAGGATGGAGTCGCTGCAGATCAATAAGCAGAGAGTGCACAGGAGATCCTGAGGAGCTTTCACCCCGTCTGTGATTTCCTTTAGGGTGTGTGAGGGGGGAGAAAGATTTACGCTGGGATTATTAATCTACTCTGGCCTCACCTGTCCAGTGACTTGCCTCAGCAGCATTCAGCGTGGGTGGATCAACCAGGCCCACGAGGATATGCGCCCAGGCTCTTTGCTGTGATGAATAGGCCGATGGGCTATCGATGGCAGGGGCAGTGAATGAAGAGCGCCCAGCTGGGTAGGCTGTCGCAGTCCTGGAGCCAGACTGAGAGGGCCTCTTGTTTTCACAGGGCTGATAGTGACCTTTCTTTAGAAGTGTCTGAATCATATGCCTTACCAGCTGAGAGGGCTCCACTGAATGGCTGCTGTTTACATACAGGGAGGCTTTTGATTGGTGTGTCTGTAGGCCGTTGAGGAGGCAGATGTCAAGGCTTCTGTAGTTTTTGTTGAGGGCATCCAACAACATAGTTTATTTACAACCCGAGGCTAAACCTGACACTATCTAGAGTAAAAGCAGGCTTGTTGGCTGATCAGCAGAACAGACAAAACCAGTCCTCATCTATACTGGAATATGGTTTGGAAGCTTGTTTAGAATATTAGGACTTTTACTGTCCTTAGGGTGCTGATACACCAACATGACGGTCGGCCGTTGGTCAGTGTCAGGTCGTCAGTGAGCATCTGTTAACCCTTGTTTATGTGTCCTGCACTATGACCACTAGTCGGCCCTTGTCTGCTTTTTTTTAATGCCGATTCAGAATTATTTATTTATTTTATTTAACCAGGAAGTCCCATTGAGACCTGGCCAAGGTAGCAGCCAATCAGAACACCCTTAAAATGCAACAAATAAACATATAATACAAAAATTCACAATAAAACAACAACTATTCAAACATAGTGGCCTCTCAAGAGACACAAGCACATGTCTCTGTCACCACATTCTTTATGACGCCCTTGAATTCATTGATGTATGTAAGTGTTTCTAATTTTAGACCTCGAATCAGTGTTGGAGATGGCGGAGCCTGTCAATGAATGAAATCACTCTGATTGACAGTTCAGGTCAGCGCACAAGAGAAACGCAAGTTAGGAAAGTTAACAAACAACTAACGTCAGGAGGGTGCGATAAAAATTGAACTTGTTATGTTAGGTAAGGTTATTTTTTTAGTCATTAAGCTCTTCAGCAGAAATGAATCATAACTGTTTGTGTTATGTTTAGCAGCACACGATAAATGTCACTTGTTCTTTCAACGTCAGCTGTGTTGCTAATGTGCTTACTGGCAAAGTAGCATCTTGAATCCATCTTGTCGATCTAATGCTTTGACGAATACAGGCCAGTTGCCGCATTGGGGGAATCGCGATGGGACAAGGATGAAATTTAAGGTGGGGAAAGTCCAACTGGGGCAGGCAGCAGGGTTGTTGATTGGTCCGCCAAACACCCAACGACTTTCACCCAAGAGAGCAGTGTTCACGTCCCGTAGGATTCTAAAGCCAAACCCTGTTCTTATTTCCTAAATCTAACCACGTGTTAGGAGAGCAAACAAATGACTTACGTCAAGAGGGAGTGAGACTGACACAAAGTTGTTATGTTAGGTAGGATTATTTTTATGAGCCACTAAGCTCTTTAGCAGAACTAATTCATAATTGTGTTATTGTTACTGTATCCCTTGTTCTTTCATTGTCAGATGTGTTGTAAAGGTGCTCACTGGCAAACTAGCATCTTGAATCTGTCTTGTTGATCTTCCGGTTTCCGTTTTTGAATTACAAATACAGACTACTGCTGCCTGCTGGTGTGGAGAGTTATTTCCTTTCACGCAGGTGCAGAACGTACTTGCTAGTTGGCTGTTGGCTGTAGTCTTTGCGGTGTGTTCAGGTGCAACTTTCTGGCTGAGAAGCAAGCAATGTTAGGGGACGCAACAGCCACCCTTTGTCGCCACTGTTTCTTTGATGTCAGGGTGTTGTGTCTGGGCCTTACGTCGGCAATACATATATTTCTGATTGACATTATTTCCAAGAGAATTACAGACTAAAAAATGAAGTCCTCCTTGGGGAAATCATCTTTGTGCTGCTCAAGAACTTGCACACATGATGCAATTGATCTGGAGCCTGTTGATTATTTTCTTTGAGCCTAAGGACTAGAGTAATAATGTGTTCTCCCAAAATGCAATGATTTATACTAAAGGCTTTAAAATATTCCACCAGAAGCAGTGGGGGTGGGGATCAAACTAATAGACTCTTATTTCTAACGTCCTGGTTATGCCCCTGTGTGTCAGTTGGATAGTCTGTGTGAATATGCAAATATGCATCTGTGGGTGTGTGTGCAACAGCTTCTCAGTCCCACTTGCTTCAACTGAAACAGAAGATGTGGCTTTCATGTGATGATATTAATCCATGACCACATCGCCTTTATGTATCTACATCATCACTCATTCTGTATGCCCCAAACCTTTGGTATCATTTACTCTATCCCGTACTTGCTTCCAAATTTTCCAATGGATTCAAGCTTTGATTTGAATTTTTGCATGTTTTGTAAGCTCTTTGTGTCTGCATGTATATTTCTGCCCCTTTGGCTGACTGTGAATCCCACAGAGATTTAGGATTTGTGAGGGATTATCAGTCAAACCAGGGCTGAAACAAAGTGTTGGTTCCAGAGGGTTAAACTATCTCTCCCTTTTGAAGGCTGTATTTATTTAGAGCCGAAGCTTTGGCATTGAGGTTTTGGAGGAGAATGAGCAGGTCAAGGTCTTTCTCTGCCGCTCTGTCTGTGTGTGTGTGTGTGTGTGTGTGTGTGTGTGTGTGTGTGTGTGCGCGCGCGTCTGACCCTGTAGTTTTGAATTGGCTTCAGCCCAGTGCTTTTCTCCCCAGGAGGAGTGAGAGGAGTGTGAGAGATGGAGCTGTGACCAGCTGATGGGGGTTTTGACTAACTGGGCTGTGATTGGTCTGTAGATAGCTCCCCTCTCTCTGCCTTTGAGACGAGATGTCACCCCCAGCGGAGACTGAGACCAGAGAGGCAGACTCGGGGCAATTACAGGACACACAATGTCGGTCTCAAGGGATGTACATTGTATAGTATAACCAAGATCTCCATCCACATTTAAACTGTCCTCTGTGCTCTCAATGCTCAGGGATTTTCACGGACTCTGGTCTGACAGCGCTCTCTGTTCATCTCCGTGTCGCTGGCTTTGTCTCCATTGTTTGTCATTATGCATAAAAACACAGGCAATATTAGCATCCAGATTCAGAAATCCTCTCTAGCGTATGCTAGATCATTATCAAACAATTCACTGAAAGGGCTCTGCTGGGTGTAATAAATACCCATGATCCTTATCAAGGCCTCAGAGACCCCTTGTCTGAGAGAGAGTATTATTTCTTATGATGTAAACAAACACTTGTGCTACGGGCTGCACATTTCTAGATCTCTCATCAGGGAACAATATAAGCAGAGAGGATGCTGCTCCCTCTTTGTCTGTTGTCAAATGCGCTGCAGTTGTAGAGTTATCTTCATTCTTTTGGTTGAAACCTGCTCATAAATTTCTGATATACTGAAAGTAAAAATGCGTAGAAACTATCGGTTGGTTTATCTGCTTTGTTTCAGGGTGCTTTCACACCTGCCCTGTTTGGTTCGGTTCAATCAAACTTAAGTTCAGTTGCCCCCTAAGTGCAGTTCGTTTGGACAAGTGTAAACACAGCAATTGCACTCGGGTGCGCACCAAAGCAACCGGACCGAGACCTTCTTGAAGAGGTGGTCTCGGTGCGGTTACAAACAAACTTTGGTGTAGTTCGTTTGTAACCAGCCCGAGACCACCTCTTCAAGAAGGTCTCGAACTCTGGTGCAGTTCGTTTGTGGTGAGAACGTGTTCCGACCTGGATCTGAACCAACTGCAGTCACATGACACATTGTTTGGGTTAAACATGAGCATGTTACAGTCCTGGAGGATTATTAATGTGCACCTCCTCCTGTACTGCCTTAATATGCACATTCAGCACATCCAATGCATCAAAACATTGTTTTCTAGTTGGAGCCGCGCCTCGTTTTCAAACTGTATGGTTTGACTAAAATGAACAATGACAGCAATATAGTCCACGATGAGCAGCGCTAAAATCAACCTGCGTAGTTGTCCCTCCATTGTGACATTAGAAAGTGTCACATTTATCTTGCAAGTGTACTCTTCTTCAACATTTTGTTTACTTCCTGGATTTTTCCCACATGGAAATTCTGACCAATCAAGAGCAGCTTTCTCACACTAAGCATTTTATCTGGTCTGCTTGTAAATGCTGCCGTGAGAACACGAACCAACTCTAGGTAATTATGCAACATGGTAACAAAATTAGCCCCTGATTCGAACCAAAGCAAGACAACTCTAGGTCTGAAATGGCTGTCAGGGTGGCCAATCAGAGGCAGATTAAGGCAGAGAAGGGTGAGTCATGCCTTTTTCATCCTAGGAAACGCAAATTTGCAATCTGAAGAGCTCTGCTGTTACTGTTTGTTACTTTGCATGTATGTAGTTTTAACTTTTAGGTTATAACTGCATGTACTGTAGATTGATTATGACTGGCTGATTGATTGCTGCTCAGTTGATGTCATGTATCTCGCTGTGAGGAGGATTGGGTTTCAGACATGCTGGCTTGTATACAGCAACATGCGACCAGATGCAGTAGAACATCCTGGTATTGTTGGCATACGGCATTTGAAACACTATGCATTGAGACAAACTAAATATTTGTCTGGCACACTAAACAGTATGGAAGTATTGCTACTGTAAAACATTGAGTGCCCCCCTACCCAAGCACCCAGCAAGCCTCATTTAGCCAGCAAAAACAATGTGCCCATCTATTTACAACCCTTTCTCTCTCTGCATGATACCCAGGGTTTTATCACCCACCCATCGGCACAATGCTGGACACTTGCCTCCACAGCCCTATTCAATGGACGGAAATTGGGAATGTAAAACAGCCTAGTAGTGAAAGGACATGCGGCTCCATCAGCTTCCATACAAACAATGGAGAATCTCCCAGTGTTTAGCTTCTACTTCCTCCCGTAACACAGCACTAACAATGAGGCGCTATTATGTCTGACTGTGTCTGCGGTTTCCAGCAGCAGTTTTTGGGATGAGACCAGGATGAAAACACATCTTCAAATAGTGTGGCACTGGGCAGAATTATTTAAAGTAAAAGGGGTATTTCTCTGATGAGATGAAAAAGTTTTAAATCCTCAGAGATTACTGGAGCTGTAAAGATAATAGGAAACAGAGGGAGAAATGGAATTGGACATTGAAATATAATAAAAGAATTGTGCTTGTTCGCGGCACTTATTTGACAACCCAAAACACTTCAACTTCACTGTACCCAAGGGAAAATTGCTCCTGCAGCCAGATGAAAGATGGAATACAGATTTGATCAAATGTATAAAACATATATCGAAAAGAAAGGAGGGGTTCTTTTTGTGTTGGGATTACATTTGTGTGACCAGTGAGCAGACAACACAACTTGCTCCCTGGCATCTTGGATCAAGGTTGGAACACGTTCTCACCACAAATGAGCCGCACCAAAGTTCGTTTGTAACTGGACTGAGACCACCTCTTCAAGAACGTCTCAGTCCGGTTGTTTTGGTGTGCACCCGAGTGCAATTGCTGTGTTCACACCTGCCCAAATGAACCGCACTTTAGGGGCAAATGAACTTAAGTTCGATTGTACCGAACCAAACAGGGCAGGCGTGAAAGCACCCTTACCCTAGCCCGAACCAACCATAGTCCTCTTGCCTGAACTTAACCAACCCAACCAAGAGGGCAACAAGTAGTAGAGTAGGATGGGTCATGCCTTTGCTATTCTAAGAAACACAAATTGGGACAACAATTTCTGGGTTGTCTGTCCCATTCCCATGAAGGCGCTTTTGGTAGTCAGAAGTCAAAGGGCAAGGCCACTGTAACTTTGCGTCCATCTCATTCTTATTAATGCGATATCTCAAGAACACCTTTACGGAATTTCTTCAAATTTGGCACAAACATCCACTTGGACTCAAAAATGTACTAATTAGAATTTGGTTGTCAAAGTTCAAGGTCACTGTGACCTCGCAAAACATGTTTTTGGCCATAACTCAAGAATTCATACGCTGATTATGACAAAATTTCAGTGTGTAAAAGAATAAAATGGTGAAGCAATGACATTTAATATCCAAAAGGTCAAAGTCAGCTTTACCGTGACATCATAATGTTCGGCATAAAACACTTTACTAGCCATTACTTAACGCCATAACTCAGGAACAGACGAGGAGACATTTGGTCAGATACAGAATTGGTGACTCTAATCTCGGGTACCCACCTTTAAACTGTGATGATTGTGTAGATCTTCTGTTTTTTAGAATATGCAGCTTCTTTGCAGCAACATTTAAAGCTTTGTCAACTGTCGTGGCTACATGGAGTCTGGACAGACATGGATGTGAACTGTATCTGCAACTTGACTGGTTTGTGGAGGCATACAACCACAAGGTGGTAATTGTAGTTCTTTCTACTTCATATTTCGTGCTACAGACTGTGACGGATATTGACCAAGAGGGTCAAAGTCCAGGGTGCAAAGCCATGACAAGGTAGTGTGCATACTTTAAGCAACAGTAGGTACTTTGTATGGGCAGCTGCAGCACTCACTGAAGTAAGTATGCAGCTACTGTCTCCACCACCTCTGTCCTCCCCCACAGTTGGTTGAGGACAGTTAAATGTTCAAGGCTTTTCTCCGACTCCCACAGAACAGCTGATCAAATGCAGTGGGTGGGAATCATGAGGCCTCCAGCTTAACTGGCTGAAAGAATGTAAGAAATGCAGTGGACACCCAGAGGTGTTGTTTCTGTCGGGGGGGGGGGGTGAGTAAAAGGAAAGGTGGCTTTACAGCAGATTGTTTTATTAGCTTTTTATGGCAAAAAAGAGGAAGTTCACCACCTTACATGCCAAACACTCACCTCACTTCCTGTTTCAATTCTTTTTATCTTGATTAGTATCCCAGCACTCTCACCAAGCAGGAAATTAGGTTTTTGTTTAAGATGACCCTCTGCTGGCCCTCTGTGGTTATTGAGGGCCCTTGGGCTGACTGGACAGCTGCCAAGGCTCGGTGTGAAAGATGGTGTGAAAGATAACTTTAACACTTCTACCCTTGAAATATTTCTTTTGTGAAAAATGTAATGTAATGTTCAAATCTCTTTCCACTGCAGTGCCACCAAAATGTAAGCATTCACAGTGCGCTGACACTCAGGTTAACAGAGATGGAATTTGATTGAAAACAAGACACAGATTTCCATTCATGCCGCAGCATTTATTCCATTCAGTTTTCCACTACATGTGATGTTATTCTGAAATGAAAAATACTTACATGGCTAAACTAAGAGCTTTTTCATTGCCTTAGTGGAACACGCCAGTGAAAGCTTTTCATGAGCTTCTCATTTAGCCTATGTTTTTTGGCGAATATCCTCTTCATCTTCGTCCCATGCTATAGGGCTGGCACTCTGCCACGAGGAGGGAGAAAGCCTTTTCACAGCAGCCTCAGAGTTTTCCATGCGCTCTGCCGAAAGCTCTGTTTGCTTAGTCTTTATTAAGGGCTTCTTGAAGGCATAATCAACCGAGGACTCATAAAGGGGAAGTCATAAAGAAGCCAAGGACCAGCCTCTATTGTCCTGAGAGGACAGAGAAAGTCAATTAGCGAAGTGGGCTGCTGTTTACATCATAGAAAAGCGGGGTTGTGTGGAGCACTTAAAAAGGGGGAAGGATTACATTCCCATCAGATGGAAAAAGTCACATATACACTCACTTAGCGGATCTTTTTGTAAACAACCTGCGTTTAAGGGCCTTTTTAAACCATCTTTGTTGAGCGTAAACTACAAGTACCAGTATTTAGGTCTGTGGAGAGCAGCTGGGTGTGGTGAGGGCTGATGGCTATCACAGTGACCTTTGACCTCGCTGCTGTAGGACTCGTCTGACTAAAACACAAAGCCTTGATGTGATCCCAGCCGAGACAGTGAAGCAAATCACAGGCTTTTCTGGTTCTCAGTGTGTTCCACAGCTGAGCGATGTCAGGTTTACCTTACATTTTACAGTCCATCGCCTGAAGTGCATGTGAACACTTTCCCATCTGTAGAGAATTACAATAAATCACCGGATGATTTGCACATCTTTGCTCCCGTTCGTCCAAAAACAATAACTGGAAAGGGAGCCACATCACGCATTTCCTTAAAGGGCTATCACTGCAAAGACATATCCATTCGCTGGAAGGTTTTCCTCTTTTTGTAATGTAGCGAGGGGAGTTTCTGTCTTGACCACCCATCTCCTGGGATCCTGTGCAAAATGTGGGAAAGCTGTATCTGCAGCTGGCCTTCTCATTTCAGCAGGAAGGGGCGAGAGGGACTCGCTCCTACTGTGCTGTTTCTCACATGATCAACTGGCTCTCTAAGCCACTTTTATTCCCCGGACACGTGAACTTGGTTTGAAAGATGACATTTCACAGAGCTCAAATTTACAATTCAACTAAACTTCACTGAGCTTTCTCTCCGCGTTCACTAACAGATGATAATCTCAACATTTAGACATCTAGTTCATGTTGAATAATTGACTTTATGCTTGTTGCAGTATAAATGTCACTACCTCGAGCCTTTGGAGTTATATTGTATTTAAATGACACATGTGCGACGCAGTATATGTGTTTCACTTCAAGTTATACAGTCATGGTAACGGCTTTAAATAA
>NC_065517.1:24810684-24878184 GCF_006386435.1 Epinephelus moara | reverse complement strand
ATGAGTGTCTATCTGTCTGTCTGTCTGTTGCTTTGGCCTCCCTGCGGCTCTACATACCTGAATGTGAACCCTAATTACCTGGCAGTTACTACATTCCTCAAACACGCCTACGCAAACACACTCACACACATACTGCGTGTTACACGTGTGCTTTTACAAAAGCAGCAGCAGTGTTTCAGAGGTGTACTTTTGTCTTGTGTGGTTTGTGGCCTTTAATAGTATAAGCATTTACAAAACATTTATGGGCTCCAGCACATTCCAACACAAATGTTATAATCTGTTTGGGTAGCTGGGTGTTGTGAGTGCATACATCTCCATACAAGTGAACACTGTGGGACATACATCTCTTCAATTAATATTAGTTGAGGTCGAGGGAGTGCGTGCCGATGACAGGTGCCTAGTTAAAGCAATACTTCAAACCCGGAATCATCATTTGTATATTAATTACTCACCCCATGTTACCTTTAATTTGTGAAGAAAACTTTCCAGAGACAACGAAGAATCTAAAAACTGAGAAAATACTTGATAAATTGAAGCAAATGGGGTGCACTAACAGCAGGAAAACTATCAAAACATCAGTTTACAAACTATTACACAACTTATCAGTGTTGGGCAAGCTACTTTGGGAAATGTATTAAGCTATCTACGAGTTACTCTACATCAAAATGAAGTTTCACTACATTGAAGCTATCCTCTAGGTAAGCTACGAGAAAATGGCTACTTGCAAAGCTAATGTTATTTATTTATTTACTTTGTCAAATCAGTGTTATCTCAGTGATAAGAAAAACTGTCCGCCAAACAAATAGGTGGGCAAAAAAATGTTCAGTTGAACTGTTAATTGTAAAACAACAGAGTTAAATTAAAGCTCTCTTCTTCATTTTTTTTTTTTTAAAGGAAATGACCACTTTAGAATGAAAATACAGACAGTGCTTACTGACCCTCATGCTGACAAGAAGTCCAGTGTAGTTTTTTAATCCACAAAACTCATTCGGAGCATTGGAGAATAACAGCTAGCCTGATTTTTCCATACACTTGAAGTGCATGGAACCCACGTCCAAAATCATTTTGAAAATGTAATAAAACTCCGTGAATGCATTTCAAAAACGTCAGAAGGGCTCGTCCGTCGTAACCCAAGTGCCCTGAAGCCGCGGCATGCAAAATTAACTGGAAAAGACATAATTTACTCCACTTTTATAGCATCATTTCTCACTGTGGTCAGTTAGCCTGCAGGCGTGCTTTGTTTACATGGCAGCTTGTGCAAGACTCGAACGTTCAGAGACGTTCTTGTTCTCGAGTCTCGCGAGTTGCAGGCTAACTGACCATGGTCAGAAATTATGCTATGCTCTGACGTTTTTGAAATGCATTAGCGGAGTTTAATTACATTTTCAAAATGATTTTGGACGTGGGTTCCATGCACTTCAAGTGTATGGAAAAATCAGGCTAGCTGTTATCCTCCCATACCCTGAACGAGTTTTGTGGATCAGAAAAACTACACTGGACTTCTTGTCGGCATGAGGGTCAGTAAGTACTGTCTGTATTTTCATTCTAAAATGGTCATTTCCTTTAAGACTTTGTGACATTTAAACATGTCCTTCAATAGCATGAATCCGTCAGCACACCGTAAATTTCAATAAGACACCCTTGACCATTCCATAAGTTCTTATATGACATACACTTCTATCAATGAGCGGATCTTCAAGCGTTTACTAATTTCGACGGGTTTGTGTGAACTGCATATATCCCAATCCTTACTTGGAGAGAAAACAAAAATGTTGTCGAGCGCTGTTCCTGTGGGCTACAGCAACACTAAACCCCTGAGCTTGCCTGAGAAGGATTATATGCACAAACCTGCTATTTTTAAATATCCTATGGAGAGAGACTCTCACTGCAGCCTGTTTTATTTTGCTCTGAAAATATCGGTGTGCAGCCTCATTCTGTGGACGATAAACAAGGCGCAGACTGATAAAGGTGGAAATACAGTGAGCGCTGGACGGTGCAGTGAGTGACAACAACCCCGCCCACATTTAAGAGTACTGTTTGTGATGGAAACACTAGGGTCTAGGTACCATGTCTGAAGGGTTACTTTAGGTTCCAGAGGTACCATACTGAAAGTGTTTGGTTGAAACGTTACTGAACAGAGTTCAAACAGAAATGCTAGCCCAGGTGCGCTACTTGTCTGTGTAGGAGACTATATGGAAGTGTTCTAAATGGTAAGATCTTAGCAAAAATGCATGTGTTTGGAAAGTACTGAGCATACGACTGGATAAGTGAGACTAGGATTGTACTAAAGGAGTTGTTTTGATACAGTTTTGCAAGAAATTTCTCTGTCTTCTTTCATCGTGCAAGACAAATAAAGCTTTCTTCTAAGTTGAGGTCACACAGGGTCAGTAATTGTCATACAAATGATCATTTTAGGGGCGACGTATTCCTTTAAGTTGAACAAGTACAGTAACGGCAAAGGTAGGGTTGATCTGACTCAGTGGATGACGTATGTTTGACAACTCAAATCATTTGTGGCTCTTTATTCGGAGATTTTGACTCTCACTAAATGCTGGAGTAAATATATGGCAACAGAGGACAGTACAGTCAGTATACTGTGTTTTCTCTAAGACATGATTAAGCTGACAGTAGCAGCTTTGTCCGAATGTGCGGCAGCCAGCTAGTCAAACTCGTCATTAGTGGATCAATCTAGACGTGCTCAGTATGGAAGGCTTGGAGTTCATCACACTAATTGCTGCTTTTTGACCTCTGTACATGTTAGAGTTAATTGTCCTATTCATTAGACATTAATCACTCGCCACACTGCTTCATACAGTGGACACCGCTGAGACTGCTGAGGCTGTCTCAAAACTATTCTTGGTCTGAGCCTGAACCCCACATCATTAACGCTTCAGTAGGAGTCCTGTGGCTTCTGCAGAGAAATGTCTGGTCAAGTTTGTTTTTGTTTGGGTTAACCTTGCAACACATTATTCAGTTCGCTCATTCTAAGCTCACCTAAAGTACACAGTGAGTGAACTCTGGAGACAATGGATTATTATACTGTATAAACTCAGACTTTGTGTAAAGCAGCTTTTATTCTGGTGTGTCCACCTCAGTGTGAGCAGGTTTCGGATCAGTTGCAAGCACTACACTGTGAGTGGTGAATATATCAGTGTGTATTTATGGCTGCTTTTTGCATTCTGGGATGCTCATGTAGCGATCCAAGGTCACCCTTTGTTAACGTCTGAGATGTGCACTCTTCTGCTTCATCTGCTGTGTGTGAACCGCAAAACCACAATTTTTATGTCAGCAGATCTCTCAACCAATGCTCTTCCAAACCGACCCCTGTTTACTTTAATAGCCCTCGAGACTTCTCTCTAAAGGGAAAGTCTTGCAGACAAATCTGGGAATGCATCATGTCTTCTCTGGTCCCGGAGCATTTTTTACATGATGGCCTCCGCAGCCTGGCGCCATCGTCCACGGACCTTAAATCAAACTAACCTCAGTTTAGTCTTAGAGTTAGTGTTATGCAGTCGGCTAGAGTCTTTGCTTTGGCTGAATGTGTGAACCAAGTCATCAGAAAGCTCACCCTTAATTAAATTTGGCCTCATTGGTAAACATCTGAAAGCTTGTCTTCATTGCAAATGGCCTGGTGTGACTTTTACTGGAAGGCACTAGTTTATGTAACCAGTCAAGTGACAGATTTCTAATACTCAGCTTTGTTTAAAGAGGATTAGGCTAAGTCCATATTTATTTCGACATGGGGGATATTACTGCGATAGAAGCTTATTACGAGTGTTTAAATATCCTTGTTTATATCACGGCATCATTACGTACTGACATGAAGAAAAGCTAAAACACAGGATGTTCCTCAGAGCAGCTTCTACGTCTCAACACCTGCCCTTTTGAATATTTCTCATTGGCCCTAAAGCCAGAGTCCTCCTGCATAGCAACAGCAGAGTGATAATCTGCCCCTAACGTGCAGCGGTCGCGACCTTTGGTGGTGGAGGAAGTGCCGCAAATCCGCTAAATCACCTCTTCACTATGAATCCACGCAGCACAGAGCCGATGTCACACACAAAAGCCAAACAATGGACTGGCCGACTGACAGCTCGCCCGTCCAAGCCTGAGCGGAGGGGGTCATGCATCGGGAATTTTCTCTGCTCCGCCAAACATCCTCACCCAGTTTCACCTCATTCTCACTTACTCGCAGGCAGGGGAGACAAACTGAAATACAAATAGACAGACTGGCAGACCTGTCAAGCCAACGGAGGGAGAGAGATAAAGACAGACAGTCGGTCAGACAGGCAGATAGTTTTAGACAGACAGAGAAAAAACAGCAAAGACAAAGAGAGGCTGGTGAAGACTGACAGACAAAGCGGTAAAATATGCGCCTTTAGAATAATTAATCTCTCATTTGAGACTTTTTAAAGGACGTGCTACCACTATCACACACACCCTCTCACACCCATTACATATTTATAATAACCTGTTTTCATCTGCATGTACAAGGTTGTGTTTGCTGCCTTGTGCGTGAGGCAATTACTCTCATCACGTTTGCTCTGAAGCAGTTAAAAGCTGAATAATTAATATAAGGAACCATTAGATCATGAGTCAGTTCATAAACCA
This sequence comes from Epinephelus moara, assembly GCF_006386435.1. Lineage (NCBI taxonomy): Eukaryota > Metazoa > Chordata > Actinopteri > Perciformes > Serranidae > Epinephelus > Epinephelus moara. Next base: position 24,873,576 of record NC_065517.1, on the reverse strand, counting down.
TGTAAGGATGATTGCTGAGGTTTGAAGATAAAGTGACTGAGTGAAGTGCTCGTCTGTGGGGAGGGTGAACTGTAGTGTGGAACTGGAGCGCCCTGCATGACTTCGTCTTTGATTAAAATCTTTTTTGGATGTAATTTAGGGATGTCAGTTTGGGTTAATTTTGCTAGACACCCATTAACTGCTAACGTAACTGGTTACAGCAAATGGAAAATGATGTGAAATACAAAAGGCCTTTTTTTAAATTCTGGCAATCTATTGCCTTGGTGAGCTTTAGCATCATATTTCAAAGTGCTAACTATTCAGAGGTGGTAAAGTTTTAATGTTTTGTGATGTAAGTGTCTTGCCTTTTTTTAATTTTCTGTTGGCGTTGCTGACAGACAGCCAGCTAGCTGCATTAACATGCAAACCTACTGCCTACTTCAAACCCTTCGGTCTTCCCTGGTTAGCTAGCAATGCCGCTTATTCTGCGATTACCACTGGGTGTTGCTATAGAAACATGGGGGTCACCCTCTGGTCTTCCTTGTGAGTAAGTGGCTTCATTTTGAGCCACAAAACCCCTTTAGCATTGTTCACTATGTTAGCACCACAAGCTATGTTAGCATTTCTAACTGTGCTAACGGAGCTAACAGTGTTAACTGTTAACAGTGCTAAACGGGATTTGCTTATTCATCTGGGCGACCTTGGGGGGAGGCTGAAGGGTGGGCACAGTGTTTCTACAGAATGAGCAGCACCGCTAGCTAGCTCCCACCAGGCCTGATCGGTGGGCAGTACAGGAAACTGAAAAGTAGCAAAATTAACCAATGGAATGACATGTGTAACGGCTGAAAAATATTCCTGGTGGTTAATTTATTAACAGTTAACCATCCCAGACATCATTTTCGCAGGCTAGCTAGCAGCACCGCTTGCCGAGTACCTCTAGGCGTTGCTGTGGGGACATAGTGGTCACCCTCACCCTTACTCTTTTGAGTAAGTGGCTTCATTTTGACCTGCAAAGCCATGTTGGCACTGGTAACTGTGCTAACGCGGCTAACAGTGATAACTGTTAACAATGCTAAACGGGGTTTGCGGCTTAAATTTGAGCTGCTTATGCATCCAGCAGAGCTTAGGGGAGGCACAAAACTATAGAGTGGCAAAATTAACCCAAAGAATGACATGCGTAACTGATCAAAAATATTCTTGGCAGTTAACCGATTAACAGTAACGGATTAATGGTTAACCATTGACATTCCAGATATAAATGTGGCATAGTTTAGATTTTCTGTTCGTCTTTGTTTTTTTCCTCCTCATTTTCAAATTTCCATATGGCAGCAAGTGTGACCGCTCAGGAAATGTATGCCATGGACAGCAGCATGGGAACGCTTGGCCGTGAGCGTCTCTCAGGCGAACTGTATTGTGATATGAGTCTTTGTTATGGTCACTTAGCCATGTCCCTGGTCTGGAGACCAAATTGTCCCCCTCCCTTCGATGAGAACACACTGTCAGTCCCGAACAATGGATGGCAGGACTGGGCTCCTTCTCCCAGCAGGCCCTGCAGCTATCATCCCTGTCCACTCCATTTATGGAACAGTTGAATGCTAGTAACCCCTCTGTAACTGCACCCCACCCATCCTTAGAGCAACCACTGGCCCCATTTCATCCAAACTTGGTCAAAGCCAGATTCCTAAAACAGCAGTACCTTGAATTATGCCACAGCTGGCAACTTCCATTCTCAGGATCCTCAAGTAGAACAAGTAGAGTTGCATCTGAGAGCTAGATTACCTTGCTAATACTTCCCTGAAGATAACAAAAGGTCTTTACTGACTCCAGTGGCAATGATGCTTAGGCCTCTTTGGGAAGTAGACTACAATGCAGCAGTGGAAGTTGAGGACAGCGATTATGTGTGGAGACGGTCTTCATTGTCATGCAGGAATCCCGCAGCCGGGCTTATATCAATTGTTATGTAAAGTGGCCATTCATATTTTACAATCTGCTTGGAACGGAGGTTCTGGTTTGGGCTTTGTGTGGAAATGATATAGTGACGAGGAGAGGAAGACATGTATGTAAATATGTTGTTATTGTGATGCTCTTGTCTTTTTTTCCCTTTGAGTACAACACGCCTGAACACACACATACATACACAAACCACCACCTCCTCTTTTTCCACCATCAGCTGTATGTTTCTGCAGAACAAAGGAGTCTCCTTTTCAGCAGATAAATGTAGGGCAAACGCACCATCTTGTTTCTTTAATATGTTTGTCTAGAAATCAAAGCCCCCTCGCAGTTTCTGTGATCATTACCCGGCAAAATCACAACACAGTGCACGGAGCTCAAGTGTTCTTACTGTTGATTAGCACAAGGCTTCTCCTGTAATCCTAATCAGGATATTGATGATGAACCCTCTTCACTTAGGGGAGAGGCTGAGGAGGCTTTTGTTATGAAAAGGCATTATGTCCTCAGAGGGCCGAGACTTAGATGTGACTGTTTATTCCGGTCACACAGGCGATGCTGTTTATACAGTCTGAGGGAACGGATTTAGAGAATTCCCCACACTGCCTCACTCTGTAGTAGTAGTAGCTGTGGTTGTCTTTAAGTGGTAGCTTGCGAGATGTGTGCCTTAGTGCTTAAACTCAATTAAAGTTCCATCAGGACGGCTTTTTTTGTAGGGGCTGCTCTTTTTGTCTCCTCTGGTTAGCCATGGTAGCTACTCCTGCTCATACTAAGTCAGTAGCGCCAACAGATTTGTGTTTGACGCAGGAACAGCAGGTAGAGTTTTCAGAGTGAAATAAATAATAATTAAAGAGTGACAACATTTGTCATATTGATACGACTATAGTACTATATATGCTGCTGTAAGAGGAGGGTCTGATATTCTTTCTGCCAAATCCCCCAGCCCAACATTACCAACCGAATCTCACCTCCAATTCATCAGATACCGACAAACTGAGGCACCCTGTAGCAGCGGTATGAGACGCACTGGGGAATGGCATTTGTGGACACAGCAGCTACCATAGTGTATAAAGATGTCAAGTGATGTTACATTACAGTAGTGACAGACTTACTCATTTTAAGCCAAACCTTGTACTTTTGTTGCCTAAAGCGGGATTCATACTACTACATCAAGCGATCATACCTCATCATACCTACACTATACGTAAGAAACAATAAATTGTGAAGACAATAAAGCCTCCACAAAAATAGCATTTTAAGTCTTGTGTGTGATTTATCCTGGCTTCATATGAGCAGAGGAAATGTCCACTCGTTGCCAGGCTAATTTATACAATGTAAAATGCCATAGGCTTGTGCTAATAATGTTAGCATGTTATATTTGTTTGGAAAACGTGTTTAGTATAACACAGTTGTTTTGTCAGTGAACCTTGTGAGTTGTAATGGAGCTGAATTTTGCAACATTACCTTTGGTAAGTGTTACTGTTGTCCCTGGTTTTATATGAGTAGGTGAAAAGTCTGCTAGCTGCTAGGCTAATTTATACAATGTAAAATGTCATAGGCTTGCGCTAAAAACATTAGCATGTTGTATTTGTGGGAAAATGTGTCCAGATAAAGACAAGTGTTTGTCTGTGAATGCTGCGAGTTATAGTGAAGCTGATTTGTGTACCATGTTCAATGTGTGTTTAACGTGTGTTTTGGGTGTGTTTTGAATCAACTAAACTTTACTGAACTTCACAGAAACACCTCCACAGACTAGAGATTTGGAGGTGTAACTGCAACACAGACACGCCACTGCACAAGTATAAATTCTCATAGCAGTGTAGGCCATGTGCATAGGCTACGGTGTAGGCTATGCAAAGAGCTGACGCACAAGTATAAATCCACCTTACGCCCAAGAAAGTAAACCCATAACAAAAGTTGTTACCTACGTTCTGAGTCTGCATTTGACGAGTTGGGAGTGAGAATGTGTTAACATTACATGCTTGTTTTTGCTTCAACTTACCAAGAAGTAAATTGCTTTTGGGCTAGACTAAGTCATAAAACTCATTTACAACACCATGGAGCCATGCACACGACTGTAGATGATAAATAAATTATTCAGATTAAGATATTAAGATGAAGATACTTTATTACTACACAATCAGACGCTCTGTAAAATGTTTTAAAAGCGCTATCAAACACAACACAGTGCATTAGGCTCCACAGTAATACAGTTTTCCTTTCAGGTAGTGGCACCACAGGAATAGCCACATCCATCCGTCCATAAAAACATAAATGGAGGAGGAAATGGCACCACAGCACCAGAGATGATGTAGCTGTACCGCCAGTGCAAACTGCCATCTTGGCTTATTATTACCACTGGTCCAAAAACTAAGCAACCTGAGGCGCTGAGATGTCACAGCAACTCTCACAGAAACAACATGAATGATCACACAACACACATTTCCTGCTCCTAATAGTCACTTTGAATCAATTTGAAGAAATATCCCAGAAGATCAGTTCTCCAGTTTGGTGGTTCACAGCGAAGCATCCAGTAGTAAAATGTCCCACATCACCCTGAGCTTAGCTTCTATTGTTCTAATAGCAAACAAGGGTTTACATTACAGTTTAAATATACTATTTTTAAATAATGTTTTAGGACTCATTAATAGACAAAACTGCCTTAAAAAACGTCGATTTTCTGCAATGCACTGATTTCTGTTCATCAAACTCGCACAGTCAGGTGGCACAGTGGTACAGTGGTTAGGATTGTTGCCTCACAGCAAGAGGGTTCCCGATTCAAATCCGTGATGGGGGGTTTGATCCCAGGGTGGGGAAGCCCTTCTGTTTTGAGTTTGTATGTTCTCCTCCTGTCAGTGTGGGTTTTCTTAGAGTATAGTCCAAAGACATGCAGGTTAACTGGTGACTCTAAAATTGCCTGTGAGTGTGAATGGTTATCTGTATATATAGCCCTGTTTCCACCGAGCAGTGCGGTTCAGTTCAGTTCGGTACGCTTTTTTCCGTTTCCACTGTGAGAAGTTGTGGATGGTACCAATGGAACAGTTCCATACTGTCCCCATTTTTGGTCCCCCCTCTGTTGGGGTACCTAGCACACAGATCTGGTACTAAAAGGTGGAGCTGTGAACACTGCAGTCTGTTGATTGGTCAATAGTGGACGGTCACTCTGCTCAGGGCTGAGTTGTGGCTGGTTTTGAGGCTCATGTAACCACTGTTCATACGTGTGATCTTCAAGCGTTTGTATATATGTTAATTTTGACCGGGTTATATGAACGACATATTCTAATCCTCACTAAAAAAAAAAGTGTTGTGGAGTGTCGTTCCTGTGGGCCACGGCAACACTAAACCCCTGAGCTTGCCTTACAAGGACTAAATGCACAAACTCTCAAGCCTCTCACTGCAGCCTGTTTTCTTTTTGAAAATGTTGGCGTGCAGCCTCGTTCTGTGGACGATAAATGAGGTACAGACTGATAAGGTACAGCCTCTTGCCCACTGTCAGCTGGGATAGACTCCAGCCCCCCTGTGACCCCTAACAGGATAAGCGGTTACGGAAAATGAATAAATGAATGAAACTGTTTCAGGTTTTTGAAATGTATTAGTTCCTGTGAGCCAGAAGATATTTCTCAAATAAAACCCAGAAGAGCTTATCAATATTTTATTTAATATATTAAATCTTTATTAAATGAGTAGTTAAATCACTGTTAGAAAAAGGGAGTTTTTACCATGAGGCCTTCACTCATGAATACTTAGCAGCTTGTGTGCTCCACCCCTCAGAGGAAGCAGCACATTTTTTTTTTTTTTTTTTTTTTTTTGTTCTAGCTGCTTTGTAATAGCTGTCTCATCACCACGGAGCCATGCCTGCTGTGAAAAAGGCCTTTACACTAGATGCACATCAGTGCGACTGCTGCGTGAGAAAGCAGACATGCATCTCAGCACCAGTTAGCATCCCAATAGGCCACAGGGGTCTCTAAATTCATCTTATGTAAGCTCCTCAATATCCACGAGGCTCAGGGGTTGTCAGAAAGAGTCTGATGAGACGTGCGTTTCCTCTCCGGGAGTTTTGCTGGTGTGTTGCAGACTGAATTGGGAGATGATTACAAAAATGAGATGACACACTTGTCTCTGCCAGTCCCTTAAGTGGTTGAAAAAGTCTTTTCAGCAGATGAAAAAAAGAGATTTGGTGAAGTTTCCTGACTGAAATGTAGCATGTTTAATAAATGAACTCCACTTCACTTCGCTCTGTATCCGCTGATCATGTTCAGCATCTCAGCCTCTCCTTGCCTCTGTAGGCCAGTGGCTGATTAAAGGCCATGTGGGCTCATGCCAAGGACGCTTCCTATCGAGTCAGCACTCTGGCCCCCGAGGAGATGGAAACAACCCTGGGATGTAAAACACGAGAAGAAGTGTGTCGTGTTTTTTCACCGTGGCCCTGAGCTGAGCTGTGTGTGTATGTGTGTGTGTGTGTGTGTGCCCTGAAGGCTCAGTTTGATATCTGCCATCCCCGAATCCTCTCTCCTCCGGCACTTATCAGACATCCACACTGCACGTCTGCTACTTTAACACATTAACACCACACCTACACTTATCCCAGAGTGTAAACAAGTACAATATTTTGATGCTGTTAAGCCTCTTCATATTTGGACGTCCCTCAGTGACAGCTCCTCTATTGGGTATTCTCCCCTCGCTGAAAGGGAGCATGAAGCCTGGGTATTTATGTTGACAGTCCCCAAAGCCCTGAGTGAAACCCCCCACTGAACCCCATTCACAACTGGCTCATTATGGGATGTCAAGTCTGGCATCCTTCCTCTTTTCGAAACCGTGGAAGTGTGTTTTTTTTTACTGTAATAGGTTACCAAGGCAACATGTAGGAGCACCGCTGAGAGTTTTTGGTGGTGCACTCTCCTGTGATCCTGTGGACAATAAGCCCTGTGACAGGCATCGCTGACATGCCTGCTACAGTAATCATAATGACCGAGATCAGGTCTTGCTGCTGGGTTAGGGCTCTCTGGGTGTCACGTATTGACAGGCAGTAGGTGACTTAAAGCGCAGTGCTGCAGTTCCCCCAACTTTCCATATTGCATGTCGCTCCTCAGGATTTGAAAGCCAAAGAAGTAGGTCGCTATGTATTGAGAAGTATGCTCTATAAGCCTCAAACGCCGTCTGGCTAAATACCAAGCCCCTGGAGGAATGCATCACCATCACTATAGATGAGGACCCGCAGTCATTCAATCCTGAGGCGTTGGACTCCTGAGGCATGTCCTGCAAGAATATCCTGACTCAGCCAATCCCGGCATGCCCGCAGGCTCTCAGCTGCTAATGTGCGCCTAACTGCGTGTCACGTATCTGCCTACTGAAGGTCAGAGGTCGAGTGGAATCGTTCATCTGGTCTCCACAGAGGTGGAAAAGGCTGCAGACAGGGGAAGTGTGGCTTGACGAGAGTCGCTTGGGGAGACCTGAGCATGCCGAGCCCTAATTTCCACACATGCAGGAAGTTATTGTTAATTAGCTAAGAGCAGGAATGTTTTTCTGTCTTTTGCTTTTCTGGTCAGGGCAGTTGGGAGATGGCTGTGAAGGTGTGATGCATTATTTGTATGCAGTGGAGGAGTTGGGTAGTCACGCACTGGCAGCACTGAGCACACACACACAAACTGCAAAAACACTTTCTGAGTTTGAGCTCTCTCGACATTACAAGACTTTTGTGGTTGATATCAAAATTTCATCAAGATCCAACTTTAGTCCTCATGAACACTTTGTGCTGATGTTTTTGTCATTTGTTTGCAACTTTACTAATCTTGACTCTTATTTTCATTTTTTTTCTGGGTGCATCCTTTGATGGGAAACATTCTGTCACATAAAGGTAAGAAACTTTATTTTTATGTTTTCATGTACCTATAAAGCTGCATTTCCACCCAATGATTTCGGTATAGTACCCCTAGAACTGTAAGTAACCTGTGCAGACATGTACCTAAACCATAGATCTGTTCTGCATTTTCCCTGCAGACAATATTCTTAATCCAGGCGGGTTGTTACCAGATGATGATAGTCCACTAAACTGGACATCATACATCCCTAGCTACATTTCAACTACAGTTATAGGGAACTTTGTCGTTCTTGGAAATACTTCGTCTGCAGTAACTTTTGGGGCTGCAAATGGATTGATTAATGTTATTAGAATGTTACTTGCAATTTTGTGACAAAAACAATATTTTGACACTATTTCTATGGAAAATGTTCATTGAAAAAAATACACCGTTCAACAGGAGGAGATGTGTGTGGGAGGACTGAGGAGTCAGGAGGCATGGGCTGAGTCAGGAGCAAGGTTCAGTGCCTTTGCATTGCATTGAAAAGTATTAGAATATGTGAATACACACTAACACACTAGTTTAAAGCATTAAAAATACATGTATAGTTTCACATAATATATCAATATTTTCACTGGTTTGCATACCTTTGGTTGAAAAGTGGACATGCAACAAAAAACTCCTAAAAAATGAACTTTGAATTCTTTTTTTATGCCTTGAGATGAATCAAAAAATCTTGACTGATGTGTTCATAATCATGCATGAAAGGGTTAAAAGTTGTCGGTAGCAGCCAGGGATATGTTTTGAGCAGCACAGGTGAATTAGATGATTTTTCTCAGTCTGCAGCTGCTAACTTTTAACTAGTAAAGATGAAAAGTCAGCAAAACGTCCTCATTTTCTAGTTTTATTTGACTAATGTACGTAAACGTGACACCGTTGAAACAGCAGTTACATAATTTTGAAACGAGGCACAACTTAGCTGTGCGACCTCATCACAGGTGCACTGCAGTACCTAAATAGCACCATTGTTACACCATCGGTTTAAAATCTTTCGCAATCGATGGGATATTTTAAAAATAGCAAGGTTGGTTTGGCGCTGAGTCCTTGTCAAGCAAAGGTGTCGATTCTCTATTGACCAATCAGCAGACTGCAGTGTTTCTAGCTCTGCCTTGCAGAATCAGATCAGTTTGGCACAGTTGTGTTGCTACCATCCACAACTTATGTTGATGAAAACACAAAAATAACTGATCGAATGTGTAACAAACTAAACTGAATTGCTTGGTGGAACCGAGGCTCATGGTCAGCACTCTCCTTTGTCTCCTATCCTGCCTGAGTCAGAGCTGTAACTCCAGCAAAACCAGTGCATCACACTCACATGGCCTCAATGACGTGGTTGCCAGCATCAAGTCTGATATAACCCTCCTCCTCATTTTTATCTCCTCTGTGAAAAAGAGCAAGTCTCATAGACATATGATGAGTTTGGCTTGAGCTGCCACCTGCAGTGTGAGTCACGATGAAAGAAGACGTACACTACACACACACACACACACACACACACACACACTGGGGCAGAATTTAATACAATGATTGTTTTAAACCCGATCAAGTGGCTTCATAAGATTACATAGCAGTGTTTAACATGCTATTCCTCTGTAAATGTCAATTTATGCAGTCTGGTCTCATCTCCAGAGATGTTACTGTGCAGTTGAGGCACAATTTGCATCAATTACACAAGTGTGTGTTTTTGTGTTCAATTCTTCTGTTTATTTACTTTGAAAGAGTTGTTGCCTCTTCATTATCATTTCAGTACAGCTCAGAAGGAACAGAGAAAACTAGGCTTATTTGTTTATCTCCATTCCCTGGCAGAGCAGCTTCATCTATTGTGTGCGTGTGTGTGTGTGTGTGTGTGTGCTCTGTCTCTGTCTCCCCTCTGTCTCTGAGCAGAGGGAAACTCGCTGACAGAGGCTCTTTGTTAATAAGAGATGAGACTAGGTCATGCAGGCAGATTAGTGCTCATTGAAATCCTATAGGAAAGGTCATTTACATAGTGCTGCTTAAATCCACTTGTGACCTCATTTGTGAACCCATTCACAATCCTGACACTCACGTCTGACACTGTTTTGTAAACAAATGGTGGAGCATGCGTTTCATGTGCTTTTTGCTGCAGGAGTGTGGCCCTGCAGTGTAACGGGCAGCTCTGCGTGTCAAGTGGCCGTCTTTTTTTTCCCCAGCTGACCTGAAGTGGTTCAGTTACAGAGTTTCACCCAACTGTGATGTTTGTTTTAAGGAGCTTTGGCTGACCCCAGCACATTTTTTTGTATGAATGCTCAGTTTGTGTCGGGTCCTTCAGACTGCTGAGACCCACAACAGGAGTTTGTCTGGTAACGTTATTTCCCTTAAATGAGGAGAAGAATGTGGAGATGACTAATGCTACAGTGATGAGACAGAAGTCCACAGGAAAAAAAGTAGGGCTGCCCTGGACTAAGAATATTCCCAGTCTACACATAGTCATCATTTAAGGCCATTAATCGACTAGTCACCCGCATGTTTACGATATTAATTTAATTATTAAATGATATATTTTGGGCGGGGCAACACAATGGTTTGAGTTGAAGGTGTGAGAAAGAATAGTATCAGTAACATTGTTAACACTGTGCTACATTACAGAGAAATACAAAACCGTACTAATGAACCTTCATTAATATAGGCCTATATTTTATCTACAAGTGCACGTCACACACTGAGCGAGCCGCCTGTTAATGACGCTGTGGGCTAATGGGCATGTAGCTACTTCCATGTTTCAGATGATACGTCATGTTTGTAGTCGACCAATGAAGATGAGTTTACATATCACCTTGGGTTCGTCCTTCACCTTCTCAAAATGATCCCACACTTTGGATTTCCTGCCCGACATGTTATTAAGTAGCCTGTGGAATAACCGCAGGTACCAGCCCTGGATATTAGGGGCTGTACACATGCTGCATCTTTAACCGCCGAGCTTGGTCTCACTCTGAAGTCATCGAAATCCGGCACTTGGGCAGTGACTTGCGACGTCAGAAACCAATGAAAAAAGGCATCCTTTAAAGTCGGCATGATATGTGGCCGTTTGCAATTATAGTTTAACAGCGCCCGGTGACATCGGGGGAAACATGGCAGGACAAGGACGAAAGTTAAGGCGGCAAATGTCCGAGTGGGGCGGTTTGGAGGGGTGGTGGATGGGTCCAACAAACACTGACTTTCACCCGAGAGAGCGGTGTTCATGTCCCGTAAGATTCTAAAGCCAAACCCTTTTCTTTTTTCTGTTCGTTGTTGAAGGGGAAAAAAAACGCCAATTCGTGTTGTTGTACTGACATGGTGCGTTTATTTTGAAAGAGACTGTATGTACACGGTAAATTTACGGTAAAGTGTATCTTGAAAGAAAACAATGCATGTAACAGGCAGAACTTGACACAGTGTCCCAGAATGTCAAAAACTAACGCACCCAGGGTACCTTACACATTGTATCTGGACGTGGAAAGTCTGTGACCAAACGTCGATATGTGATGAGGTCAGAGTGAGAATGTGTTGAACTGCCTGGAAAATATAAGGTTGGGCATTGGGTGCTACTCTTGTGCCTTTTGTGCCAGCTTTCAAGAGCACGGCGGCAGGTTGCTTAACAAGCACCGTATAGCCTATTTACCTGAAGTCCTGAGTGCAGAGCTGATCTTCCAGGAGCTGTTTATAAGTGTATAGGTCTATCGTCTGTGGGACAGATGTAAAGCTCTGGGTAGCCCTGCACTAACATGAGCAACTTTTCCGAATTTATCAGACTGAATATTTACAGAAGAAGGGAAAGATATCTGTTGGCTGTGATTGATTCGTAACGTGACTCCTGTCTGACTGCTGAGCGTGGTCACTTCCTGCGTGTGTCCTTTCAGATTATATTCCCACATGGTCCAGTCATATAGGTTTTGATTTATTTTGACAAGGGGCAGCTACTAATAGCGTTTCATATTTTTATTTTTTTTTTTAACATATTTATTCTGCGACTAAGCAACCGCTGAAATCTTGCCGACTAATGACCTTTCTGGTCGACTAACATTTGGTCAACTATCAGGGGGCAGCCCTCAAAGAAAGTGCCCAGCTTTTACAAATATCTCATCTTTTCTGTCACTCCTTACCAGCAAATCCAACAAGGTAGTAAACAGAAGTCTTTAAACATATTGCTGAATTACTGTAATACTGTTATCTGGCAACATTTTACAGAAACAATGTTATGCCGTTACATGCATGTAGCAGTTTAGTCATAACCAGATTATAGTGCTGCGTGAAGGAAAGACTAAGCTCCTTAGCTGTAGGAAACATGACAAAATTGTTTACAACTGATGAAAAGGCAACTTTTGTAATTTATTTGCTCTATATGTACACAGAATATTGTACTAGGCATTAGAAACAACCCACCCTATAGCGATTCATCCCTCAGTTGTCCCTAAAACAGTCTTTACTTCACAAAGCAATCACAGGAAATCAGTCATTTCCAGAGTTGGCAGAACTGTAATACTCTTAAGGCTGAGCCGTGTCCCATCAGGAGCAAAAGAGGAAACTGAAATTCAAGTGCCTCAGCTTTACCATGGCAACAATTGTCACTGAAGAGGTTGCAGATGTGTCTTTCACATGACACTTTATCACAAGTCTTTGTCTGTTGCCAAATATTGGCCTTCGGCGTGCTTTCATTGTCTGCACTGTTTGTATGTTGTGTTGATGTACAAGTGTTAATTGTACATTATTTTGTGTTTCTTCCTCAGTGGGTAAGTGGAATTCTTGTCAGGCAGACACTGTCTGCACTTTTGTCAGAGCAAATAGATTGACTGGCTCGCTCATAGTCGGGAGGCACCGCAGAATATATAGAGAGAGGAAGCAAGACAGCAGAAGCAAGCTCACATGTTTTCTATTTGTTTTTCCTTGATTGCCTTCTGTTTCCCAAATTTAACATCCACGTGCTTCATCCTTGGGAATCAGACTGAAGCGGGCTGGAATGAACAGACTTAGAGGAATACAATAAGGGCTTTAAATCTGGGGTTTGTCAGATTGGTATTACGGGGAAGCAGCAGCAGTTTGTTTTGCTTCGTTCAGCACTATCTCCCTCCGGCTTTCTCACCTTCTGATACATAATGACAACCGTAATCTGATTGGACGTGGAGGAATCTCTCCCTCACAGCTGCGGGTCACTGTAAACACGACGACCCTGCACGGCATGTCCCTATCACACTGTGACAGGTTTTCTCTGTTTCATATCGGTCACAGTAACATTTTCTACAGGAGCAGAGACTCACTCCAGAGTCTGGTCTAACTCTGCTTGCTCGTGCCGTGATGAATTGGAAATGGTATTAGTGCATGTGGACGTAACGTTTCCTGCTTGTAAAACAGCCCATGTGGTGTTGCTTGTGAAATTACGGCTACAATTCTTAGTGCATAGTGTTGCACATCTCTATTGATTTACTATAGCCTGCATTCAGGTGCATTAATGCAAATGCATGCATGGAGCACCTGTACAGAGTGTCCATGCAGGAGGAGGTGACAGCAGAAGTGTCAAACACTCCCAGAGATCCAGAGAGGCCAGAGAGGATTGCACGCTTGTCTGATCTTACCTGTCTGTGTCTGTCTCACAAACACACAGAGGAGGAGACATGTCTTCAGTGTGAGACTCTTTGCCAAGTGACCGTCCGCAAAGGAGAGGATGTATCCACAGATACAGATAGATAGGTAGGTAGGTAGGTAGGTTGGTTGGTAGGTAGATGGGTAGGTACATAGGTAGGTAGATAGGTCGGTAGACAGGCAGGCAGGTTGATAGGTAGGTAGGTAGATAGGTAGACAGACAGACAGACAGGCACGTAGGTGGGTAGGTAGGTAGGTAGGTAGGTAGGTAGATCGATAGGTAGGTAGATAGGTTGATAGGTATGTAGGTAGGCAGGTGAAGATGTGAGACAGGCCTCTACTCTGACAATGTTCAAATCTAGGCTCAAAACAGCTCTATTTCACTGCATATGACTGAAAGGATCTTATCTGCACTCTTCTCTTTTAAAGTTCATTTTATAATGATTATTTATGTTTTTATTTTGTATTGTGATTTTAATGCATTTTCTTGTTCTGTAAAGCACTTTGAATTACTTCGTGTACGAATTGTGCTCTACAAATAAACTTGCCTTGCCTAGGTAGATAGAAAGGTAGGTAGGTAGGTAGGTAGATAGATAGATAGATAGATAGATAGATAGGTAAATCGATAGGTAGGTAGATAGATAGATAGGTAGGTAGATAGGTAGGCAGACAGGCAGGCAGGTACGTAGGTAGGTAGGTAGGTAGGTAGGTAGATAGGTAGACAGGCAGGCAGGTAGGTAGGTAGGTAGGTAGGTAGATCAATAGGTAGGTAGGTAGGTAGGTAGGTAGGTAAATAGGTAAATTGATAGATAGGTAGCTAAGTAGATAGGTAGATAGATCGATAGGTAGCTAGATAGGTTGATAGGTATGTAGGTAGATCGGTAGGTAGGTAGGCAGGTAGGTTGCTAGAAAGGTAGGCAGATAGGTAGATAGATAGGTAGATCGGTAGGTAGGTAGGTAGGTAAATAGGTAGATAGGTAGGTAGGCAGGCAGGTAGATAGGTAGGGTAGATCGATAGAGAGATCAGTAGGTAGGTAGATCAATAGGTAGGTAGGTAGGTAGGTAAATTGATATATAGGTAGATAAGTAGGTAGGAAGATAGATCGATAGGTAGGTAGATCGGTAGATAGGTAGAAAGGCAGGCAGGCAGGTAGATAGGTAGGTAGATCAATAGGTAGCTCGATAGAAAGGTAGGTAGGTAGATAGATCCATAGGTAGGTAGAAAGGTAGGTAGAGAGATCGATAGGTAGGTAGAAAGGTAGGTAGAGAGATCGATAGGTAGGTAGATAGGTTGATAGGTATGTAGGTAGATCGGTAGGTAGGCAGGTAGGTAGGTAGGTAGGCAGGCAGGCAGGTAGGTAGATCGGTAGGTAGGTAGATAGGTAGGTAGATCGGTAGGTAGGTAGGCAGGTAGGTAGGTGGGTAGGTAGGTAGGTAGGTAGGTAAATAAATAGGTAGATAGGTAGGTAGACAGGCAGGCAGGTAGATAGGTAGGGTAGATCGATAGAGAGATCGGTAGGTAGGTAGATCAATGGGTAGGTAGGTAGGTACATTGATAGGTAGGTAGATAGGTAGGTTGATAGGTAGGCTATGTAGGTAGATCGGTAGGTAGGTAGAAATGTAGGTAGGCAGGCAGGCAGGTAGGTAGAAAGGTAGGTAGGTAGATCAATAGGTAGGTAGGTAGATAGAACAGATAGGTAGGTAGATAGGTTGATGGATGGATAGATGGATAGATAGGTAGGTAGGTAGGTAGGTAGGTAGGTAGGTAGGTAGGTAGGTAGGTAGGTAGATTGAACAGATAGGTAGGTAGATAGATTGATAGGTAGGTAGATAGGTCGATAGGTAGATGGATGGATAGATGGATAGATAGATAGGTAGGTAGGTAGGTAGGTAGGTAGGTAGGTAGGTATCTTAATTGTTAGTATTAAGTTTGCGACTCTCATACACAGTGTAGTTGGTAGAGAATGTAGACACCAGTCAGAGGAGCAGTAAGGTCAGTATATGACAGCAGCGATCTGATCAGATCTGACTTAGTAAACTTTTACTTCCTATATGAAGTTGCACCCCTGACAAAACATGATACACAACACAGAAAGCATCAATGACTGAATCCAGTGATGGCTACAGCAGTAATTATAATTTTCTGATTATGTGAACTTTCCTACAGCGAAAGACTGAAAGAAATTCCATTACTCATGCTGCCGTTCGTCATCACTCTTTAGTCACTCAGTCAATAAATGGAACCAGATCCCTCTTCGTCTGAAAATGTAAATAAAATTCTCTGGATTGCATTTATACTGTTAAGGTTTACTAAACTTAAGATAATTTTAATATGACCAGTCCTTGTTGATTTTCTCCAGTCTGTTTCTACTCACATGTTTGCTGGTGTATTGTACATGTTTTCCTCTGGATGGTAATTCATGTCACAGTGCTGCACAGAGTCATATACAGTTGTAGCTGCTTTCCCCCACTGTACGCCTGTCTCTATTCATCAAGGTTGCTGAGAGCAGCACTAACCCAGGGTCACCTGTTTTGCATGAATGCCTCTTTAATGGTCTCTCTTTAATAACACCATAATAATTCTTTGCTCCAAACAACGCACAGCGTCAAGCGAACTACATTTCTAAGTTTGCTGAGACTACAGACTTTACAAACCATTTCAGTTATTGGTGATTATCAAGCAAATGTAAAAGGTATCGGCTTGTTTCTAATCGCCAAGAACAGGTAAGGAGTATATAAGTATAATGGGATACTGCTCTTTTTAAGTATTCTATTTGCTTTACAAACAACATTATTATTGGAGATTTCACTTATGCTGTTAAAGTTCCTTCTCCTTATTAAGGCAGCTCGTGCTTATCCTATAAAAGAGTACCAAAGGGGGTTTTAATCATTGGTAATTGAAAACCCTGCTGGGATTAAATGAGTCACAATGTGACAACAGAGCTGTGCAAATGCCCTGCAGAACTCCGACTCTGTGTCTGCTTCCTGCCTGCGCCCCTTTTCCCTTCCTGATTGCAAAAACCAGACGTACCTAATCCTTAATTCATACAACAGCATCTCTACATTTATATCACCACTGAGTGACATGATGCAGATCAAGCTGCACCAACAGGGAACAATCTGACTGTGTGTCAAAGCAGCTATTTAAACTTTTGCAGGTTGGCAGAATAATGAATGTATATTGAATTTTATTTAAATTCAGTCTGTTGCCTTTGGTGAAGGTGAATCACGTCATTTGCATAGTATGCAAGAATAATGGGCACTTAGGCTTTTTTCTTTCGTGCAAAGCATATCATTTTCATTCTCCTTTTGCTTTTGCTAAAACTCTATTTTTTAAAGTTTTCATAAAAACATAATATTCACAGAAGGCTCAGTGGCATGCCAGCACAGGAATGTGATTATTCTCGAACTGTTAGCAAGAGACATGGATCACGGCCGTTCATTTGTTTTTCTTGAACAAGACCCTCACACTGATGCTGCACCCATTTAGAGCTAATGATATCCACTGCACTCAAATGCCATTATCATTATCTTGGATGAGTAGCCAGACGTTAGTCTCAGAACTCTCAGAATTCTAGAGGAGGCTGCTGAAATAATGAACGAGCGTCCGTGGATTAAGAGAGAAGCTGTTGGTTCATCCTTGTGAATACTTTTGCCTCACTTTACATCATGTCTTTAACTTCAACAAGGCCTTGCATGATAAATCTACATCAAGGGGGCACTCGTATAGGTTAAAGTTTCTGAAGACATTTAAAGCCCACCTTCTCTTTCTGTATATTAACTATTTTCACTGTTACACACTGTTGCATTATTCTCAGTTCAAACCTTAAACCGAACAGATGTGTTTGGGCAAATGTCTACGTTCATCATCTATAACAACTTGTAAAGTGGTAAATGCCAGTGTTACATTTAACTTCAATGGCTGATTTTAGAGTTGGAGATGTGATGGATAATAGTTAATACTTTCATAATGCTATTATTTCTATGTAATGCCTTGTGATGAACAACATATCCAGACAGCTAACACAAACAGTGTTCATGCCTTGGTTCAGTTTAGTGCTGATGACGTTGCTGAATCAATTAGCTGATTGATAATTCTTTAACCGATTGATTGTTTAAGTCAATTATCAAGAAAATATTCTAGATATTTACCATTTTCTCAACTACTTAATTATATAGATTTAAGCAAGTAGTGCAGTTTAGCGTCAGCTTTTCAACAAACCTTAAAATATTCCACGCCTTTCATACATTATGGGTATTTTTCAACTTTAAATTTCCTTCATAGACCTACTAGTTAGTCCCTTTCCTACTTTATCGACTCATTTTTAGACCTTCAACTGTTTCTTCATATAGATTTAAGCCAACAGTGCAACTTAGCATCAGCTTCTCAACAAACCTTAAAGTATTCCATATCTCTTGTACATTACGGGTATAATTCAAGCCAATGTGCAAATGCCTAAAACTGCAGTTCATCGAATGGCCACTTGAGGCTGGCTCCAAAACAGAATAAATCCCCACAGACCCTCATTTTAAATGCCCACTTAGCCTGGTCTCTATGGCTCATTTGAACATTCACGACAACTGTGAATTCGTTTTATAACTCACCTGTTTATATTTTATCAAGGCCCAAAGTTACCATATTTAAGGACGGGCCTCTTGAATAACAGGTTGTCTGCAAGGTATCAAGGGCGGTCTATGAATAAGATCTGCCCCTTATTCCTCCACAGCGTCAGCCTCTCATCCTCACTTATGGCTCCAAAAAACCAAAATGACGACGGCTGAAATGCCAAACTGGAGGCTTCAAAACCACAGTCCACAAACCAGCGTATGACATCATGGTAGCTACATCCACTATTAAAACAGTTTATGGTATTATTCAACTTTTAAATCCTATTTAGACTAATTGATACTATTAATATTCAACATTTTTCATACACTATGTGTATTATTTAACTTTTAATTGGTGCCTTTCCCACTCTTCCAACTCATTCATGGTCCTTCAGCTGCTTCTTTGTACAGATCAAAGCCAGCAGTGCAGTTCAGCGCCAACATTTCAACAAACATGAAAATATTTTACATCCTTCATACATTATGAGTATTTTTTAACTTTTAAATCCCATTCACACTAATTAGTCCCTTTCCACTTTTCCTTCAGCTGTTTCGTCATACAGATTTAAGCCAGCATGGCAGTTAAGTGTCAGCATTTCACACTGCAATTTAAGATTTACTTAGTTTTATATCATACCTTGTATTGTTGGTTATATAAAACAACTTAAATACACCATCTTGGCTCTGAAAAGATCATAATAGACACTTTCACCATGTTATTACATTTTATAGACAATAAATTAATTGGCAAGAATAAAAAAAAGTACTTTGGAGAGTAAACTATAATGTATGTAGGCATTTGCTACAACCCTGTTCCAGTAATTTACATTTGACAATACGTTTTTCATTTATCCAGTTCATGTGAGTACGACACAGGTCAATCCTGCATTGGGGGGGTCATGAGCATGTGGTATAAAGAGGTTAATATATTCTCCCCGGGTCACACAGAGGCCTCGACATGTTAAAATGCTTTTCCATATCCAATAATTGAGCATTGACTGCCATCAGTCAGCTCAAGGACAGATTGTTGCTTTCTGGGTCGTTTCACTATTTAGGCCTTGAGTAGCCTGTTGAACCCATTCAATCACCACCACAGCATCAATCTCCCGCCTCGGTAATGGATGCTTTATAGTGTGAGTCCCGACTGATTGGACCAATTGAGTCTATACTTTGAAGGTCTTTGTGATTTACCCAGTGATCAGTAGAAGGCTGAGATTTCCTGTATACTCCAGATCATCGTGGGTTAAGCAGCCATCTGCCAGCTTCACCATGCCTTATTACCACAGAGGGAAGAGAGTTGGGTTAATAGAGATGAGCCCAGTCAAGCAAATTAGCCCGTAGCGTTCTTGGGGTTGGTCATTCACAGACTGTGTGTTTGCACAGATGTGGTCATTAACTTGGCAGGGTTGAGTCGCCGGGGCAGCAGAGGCTACGCTGCTGCATTGTGAAGGTTGTTAGTCAGATACAGTAAATAGCACTCGTTGTGCGGTGAGCAGCAATGGGAGGCCAGTTCCAGAAAACATGATGATTCACTTAAACTGGACTGCTGAGGACTCAGATCAGGGCTGGTGTTACACTGCTTTGCCAGACGCGTTGGCAGAGGTTAGATAACCACAACTATTGTTCTCACCAAACCTGGCTGGGTCACACACAGAGGTTTTAATGGGGTAGTTATGGTAAATATGGTGTAATTATGGATAACGACAGCTTCAGTGTAGATGAAGGGTCTTGTGTGGAGAACTGGAACCTAAAATCCTTCAGCACTCAACGAGAATGAAAACAACATTGTTATTATGTGAACTAAGACCCTGTGTTTTAGTTTTGTAGCGGTTTTGCAGGCAAACTTCAATAATTGGGCAAAATGAAATCATTTAGAAAAGAACTGCAGCTCAAGTATGAGAATATTTTGTGATTTAACCGTTGCACCACCGCACAGGAATTTGCATAAGTCATGAAATTGATTCTCTCCGTCCTCGCTCAGCTGTGAGTCACTGTTTTATCTTTGGTCATGGTGAGGAGTTCAGAGAGACTTGTAAATTTCATGTGGAAAATTTGGACTATGATGTCTTTCACTTATCACATCTCAAACTCTCTAGTGTTTTGTATTGAGAGGAAAAGAAGAATGTCCTGCTGATCAGAAAGCTTTCTGCTCGTCCAGACACATTCCTCGGTGCTTCCACACTGATTATTACAAGCGTGTGCAGTAAATACGACATGCAGAGCATCTGGTGGAAGAGCCCTCTCTAATTTTAACTCATCTCTGGGTGAGCAGCAAAGACCTTGGGTGAGAATGTCTGTAAGAATGCTTGTTATGCTGGATAACATTCCTGCTTTCACAGTCCTGATGCTTTAAGGTCCAGTGTGTACAGTGTAAGGGCATTTATTGGCAGAAATGGTATATAATATTTATAACTATGTTTTCATTAGTTTATGATCACATGAGACTGATTCTGCGTTCACATGGAATCAGGTTGACAATAGATAGCAGACAGACAACCCTTTCTGGACGGCACGAGAAAAAACAAACAGTCTCACAGAATGGCATGACATTGAAACATAACAATCATGGCAATATGTTTCAATGGTGATCATGTACTGTTAACGAAAAATACTTTGTTGCCTTACCTCTTCCATGGAGTCTGCCATGTTGTCTCTACAGTAGCCCAGAACGGACAAACCAAACACTGGCTCTAGATAGGGCCGTTTGCATTTCGCGTTTTTGCACTGGCCACCATAGTTCTTCCACACACTTGGCACATGGGGGAGGTTTCAGTTGTGCAGCCTCAAGCTGAAAACACTCCAGAGCTGCTACGGGGCAACATGTCATGTGAAGCAAGTCAAGTGCCGCCACTAGTACATACTGGACGCATCGCGCTGCAGCTCATCAACAGACGTCCATGCAAAGTTATTACTACTTGAACAGAAAGATTAAGACTTCCCTCACCTCTGCATTAGCTCAAAATCGTGTGGACAGCCCTTAATTAAACGTGTTTTCTCAGCCGGAGAGCCGATCACCAGAGCTTTTTTGGCCATCGCCTTTACAATGACAGGATTGGGGGTTGTTTAACTTGGGATATTTCTTGACCTCAACAATGAGTCACACACAAGACACAGCAACAGCTACAGGTTTCATCCTATGCATTAATGGTGAGGAGAGGAGTTGAGCTGCCATAGGAGTAGAGAAAAAGAGCTGCTACGAATACAAGTAGAGAGCGAGTGGTGAAAAAAATGCGTTCAATTCCAGGGGCAATGAGGCTGTAAATAGGACAGTGGCATGGGGTGGCTGATGCGCCTTAAGCAGCCACTGGTGTGGAGCTGTACATTTAAAAGAGTAGGGGCGTATTTTTCAATGCATGGCGTTGGCCACCGGTGTGTTTTGGCCTTTGCTGCTAGATGCCATGGAATCCTACACACCAGACCTTCAAATGTTGTATATAGAATTTAAGTTGCTTTAAAAACTGGCGTGTGTTGCAGTTATTACAAAAGTATTTTGTGCAGTCATTAAAAAATCCCTGATTGGTTAGATGAACAGTTTCTCTGCTTTTGGATATCATAGTATTCTTTGTGTCATCAGGCTTCTAAGTGTCATAAGTGCCGGAAAATTTAATACGAAGCTTGATTTTGCATGAAATGTAAAAAACTGTCAAATAAAACACCATTTCAAAGATTTGTTTAAAAGGCCTTTGGCAGATTTAAGTGGAATTATGAGCCCATTTGTATGATAATGTTTCAGATTTAGTCAGTAGGCAAAAAAAGTGAACACCCATTATTCTGTTCATTACATCCTGTCCCATTAGGTGTAGTAGGTGTTAGCCGAGTGGCACTTTCTGTTTAAACCAGCAAAGAACTTGCCGGGCAGGCGGATCTGAAATTCATCTCTCCCTGTCCTCGTGTCCAGTTTGTATGTTTGAAGGGGATTACAGTGTGCTCCAGCTCTAATTTAGGCACTAACACAGCAGAAAGCGTGAGAAATGGATTTGGAGGCTGCAACCGAGAGAATGTGCTCAGCTGCTGTCTTCTGTATTGCACAGAGCCATAATTAGTCTATTACAGCGGGGCAGTAGCGATGGGTTATATGATCTAGTGCTATTAGAGCACTTAAAGTCAGCATGTCTCCCGATCATTTAGCCCCGCTGAGCAGTTATGCCGGATGGGCTGCATGGGCTCTTTATCAAATTCTCTCAGCAGAGCAGATGTGCCAAAAACCACACAACCCACGGCGGCAGAAATACATTGTACATGCTTTTCTTGTCTTTTTCGCACATGCTGGTTTTTCCAGTCATGAAAGGGATATTTATGCTGCTGTTCTAACTTTAATGACACAGAGCAGCTCGTACAGATGGTGCTACCTCTGTAAGTCCTCGCTCAGTATCATAAAAGTGCAAGGTGACACAGTAAACAGAGACAGGATTTACTGCGTGGGCCTCCTCGCCTCTACATCCTCCTGTCAAGTGCATGGTAAAGCTGATGGAGGTTATTTGCGACCTGGGTTACAGAGCTGTGGCGTTGCCCCGCAGTTAGGGACGTTGTAATCAGAAGTTCTCAGGTTTGAACCTAGCAACAGGCAGTATATCAGAAAGCTGAGTTCATCCTTGTTCAGTCATTGAAAGTCATCTCAGGTGACTTTGTGAGAGGAAACACATCACAGGCAATCACTTATCAGTCGGCTTGATGGAATATTTCAATAACTCGTATCTCTGTAAAGGTGGTGATTCAATCAGCAGTTTAGGGGGCTTATAGCTGTCAGTCATACTTTGTATGCTAACCTGCCAGCTTTGATGGTAATTACTCACCAGCGTCTCTGTTAGCCTTCACCGCAGGAGGGGCCGACGACTCCAGCTGTATTTCAAAACAGACAGCTCTCTTGCAGATTATGTTTGGTACATCTAATCAGAGGCAGAATAAGGGCTGGTTCGCTGCAGCGGCATGCGGGAAAGAGGCAGGATACAGGCGAACATGCGAGGAATCACTAAGCAGTCTGGGTAATTATTTCTAAATCAATATTGTGACAAGCAAAGCTCTGGAGTGCCAAATCCCAGCCCGTCAGATTTGAGCGGACTTATCCCTGTGGAATCTCCAAAGCTGGAATGCCGCTGCCGTGATTGATTCCCACGTGATACCTTTCACATGATGGCCATCTGCAATGCTAACACGGTGATCCCAATCGATCGGGTGCTTCTACAGTGTTTATACTGTATATGGGGTTTGCTGCAGACCAGGCTGTATGTATGTGTGTGTGCTGCTGGGATGTTAGAGCTTTAATTTGAATCCAGTTTCCATTTAATTAAATAGCTGCTTGTGTTAAAACAGTGACGGTAAAATTATTGGTAAATTGATACCATAAGGGAGGCTGGAATAACTGCGCATGGATCAAAACATAACCACACACACTCATAAATTGCACAAACAGAAGCTGGACTTGACAGATGAGGCCAAAGGTATCCATTAATGAGCCACTTAGCTGCTGCCTTTGAACCCACCTCCACTGGCTGTGCACACAAGCTGCACTATATCAACCTTCTCAAATTGTTAAACACAACCATTCCTTTCTTTCTTGCTCTTCCTCTTTGTCTTACGAGTGTTCAGTACTTTAATTTGAGAATAAGTACAGAATTATATGGGACTGTGGTCACCCAAAAAAAAATATTGGTCAACTGAAATCCCTCTACTCTTCTACCAATCGATTGGTTGATTGGGGGAAGAAATCTTCACGTTATATCTAGATTAACTAAATCGGCTACAGCGCACTGAGTGAACTTGTGTGTTCACCAAAGCATGTTTTTACCTGAGTCAAGCGTATTTTAAAATTTATTTTCAATGGGAACACTGTGTATACACTATGCTACAAATGCCAGTATCAAGAGGAAGCATCGAGCATCAATTCTGTGCTGAGTGCTGAACTGGGCTTTATACCACAAAGACCAACCATCCCATCTTACATCTCCCAACTACTGAACAAGAGCAGTGGATGAGAATGAATACTGCTTGCCACTTAAACCAGTGACGTCCTCTCTCCATATGTGCTTCAGCCTTTCCTTCATCCACAGCAAGGGCCAAAGCAACTAGCTGTATCTTGTGTCGACATTTTTACTTACACAGATATTCTGCGTCATAGCAACCAGATGTAAGCAAACATCTCAGCTTAAAAGCGTTACGCCTCCAAAGCACCCTAGCACTCCCAGCTTGGAGTTTTCAGAGGAGCCCCTGGCTGGTGTGAGTAACACCGGCAATTCAATCAGGAGAGACAAATAAGTAAAGTAAAAATAAAGTTTAATGCAGAATATTAAGATTCAACAGAAGACTTTGGACACCAGAGGGCGATTTTTTTGTGATTGAGGGACATCTGAGCAGCACTCTAGCCACTGGTGGTGGTGGAGATGGCTGATGACTCTGAGGCTGATGGCTGATGAGGCGAATGAGGCTGATGAGTCATTGAAGATTAGGCCATGGTACACAGGACAGCAGCATGAGAGGGATATAGGTGGAAAAAGAACCATATTTAAAACAAGAAGCAGTAATATGATAGGCTGACAGAGAGGGTGTGTCGCTGTGCGATTGGTTAAAAGCTAGGAATAGGGGTTTGATTAGGTGGAGGTTAGTAACCCTAACCCTGTGAAAGATACATTACAGACCTAAGCATGAGAAGGTATAGTACTCCTGACTGAACTTTTGCTACAGCTTAATTTGTCCGACCAATCACAGTTTGATCAGACAAGAGCTTATCGGCCAACCAATCGACCACTGGACAATAAGTATCTTTTATAGACTGACTACACTGGACACCTAAGGAACCAATTAGGAAAACATAGGTAGATGAAATATAAACTTCATGGCATGTTTATCATTTTGCATAGATCGCTTTCCTATCTCTAAAGCAATGCAGTTATTCATTTTCACAATTTTAACAGTAGCTAAAAAATGTTGATTTATTTGCACAAAAGTTTAAGTGCAGGAAGATCTGCTGGAGAAGTCAAATTTAGCAACCCTCACAGAAAGAGCCTGTTTTTTTTTTACTTTTCATGCCCTCGTTTACCCAAGGGGGTAATTTCACAGACTGGTTCCTCACAGTGAATCAGTCTCTTCCAAGCGAACCATTCTGGCTCTTCTTTTTATTTAAGTTTAGTAACCATCCCTATCTTCCAGTTGGAACATATATATATATATACATATATATATATATAAATACATGGTTCTACTTTCCTAATTGGCCTGCTCTCTTTCATCACTTTTCCTTTTCCCTCTGTTGCACCCTCTCCATCGCTCTCCTTTTCCTGCTTTCTTTTAGTGCGAGACAAATTTCTCACACCCATCAGTTCAACCTCACACCTCCTGACAAACTAAATTATGTCCGCACCGCCTTGCCCAGTGAAGTACCGAACTCTACCAACCCCCTCTGCACACAGACACACACACGGGTCCGGCGCTCAGAAAACAGACACCTGACAGCAGGGAGGCTCTTACTGGAAGGTGACAAAGTAGCTTGAAAACAAAATCACCTCTGAAACCGTCAGGATGAGGACGTCTTGTCTTATGACCAGGGGTGTTGTTCTGACTGAAATTAGCTGTCACAATTTCAAACTAATGTCCTTATGAGTCTCAAAATGAGTCTGCAGCAGGTCGACGTTGTTGTATAACACGTCGGCCTAGTCAGAGAAAAACCCACAAACCCTTCCTACAAATGAACGAAGGCGCACATTCTCATTTACAACATTAGAAAGACTGTCATGATACCATTGAGCAAATGTTCTGAAGAGTATGAAAGCCCAATTTGCATCTTCCTGCTTTTCTCCAGATGCTGGTTTGATTGCAGCAATGTAAGAACAGCTGCTGCCAAGCCGAGCGTAAAAACCTAATTGAGCCTTGGGTTTATATCGAGATAGCGAGTGCCTGTGTGTTAAGATCTGAGTGTGCCTCCATCAAATCAAATAAGATCAGGAGAAGGGAAATAGCATGACCGTGCCTCCCTTTAAATCGCTCCTGTAATGAGGGTTTAGATTATACTTTGGGGTGTATTTGTGTTTAATTGAGTGTATGAGGGTAAAGTACAGTTCCTTGTTGTGGTCAGGAACACCTCGGTGAAATCAGGCCGAGAGCAACGACACAATGGATGCAATTTCTATCAATACAAAAGCGTCTAAATGGCAGGGCAGTTAATATTATGTGATTATGTTCTCATCCTCAAAGTAGCTAGAGATCAAGATGAGCTTGAGATTGAGTGAAAATCATAGAAGAAGTCTTGTTTGGAGGCCAAACCTCCTCCCATACAGTGGAGCCGGCACCATTGGCCAGACTCCTCTAGCTTTGTTTATAATCAGATGGAAGCCAAAAGTCTGTGCCAAAGCTAATGTGGCTGTTTGTCAATGGAGCCAGGCTGCTTTCATTCACTGTTCATACTTAAGATACAGAAGTAATACACTATCATCTAATTTAATACATGTAAGCTAGGAGGCCGTGATCATGTGACTGAAGAGCTGCAGGCTGTCCTCTGTCAAATGACTTGAGCAAAGGAGGAAGTCAGGTCACAAACACAGGAGTTCGACCCGGCAGACCATCGTTTGTGTCCCATGTGAAACCAAAAGTCAACACTGAGCTCTTTTAAGTTACCTACAGTGTCTCAAATTAACTTTTTGACTCACCGGCTGAGTGGGCTGGCAGATAAAAAAAAATCCACCAGCCAAGCATATTTTTTACCGGCCAAATTAACAAATTGCATTTTTGTGTCACATATACATTTGTTTTAGTACATTTTATTAAGATAATAAGGTATCATGTTGACTACAAACTTAAAGAAGAGGCCAGAACAATATGTGAGGCAAAAAGATTATAATATATTAAGCAACATGTCGACACAGTCTCAGTATGTGAATAAAGGCGCATTCACACCTGGATAGTCTGCGGGACTCTATTCGATTGAAAAATTTGAAATATTTCACACCTTCATTTGGTTCGGTTCACTTTCACACTGCACTTTCTTAAGCAGACCAAACCGCCTGAACAACGTCACGCAGTTACAACAGCTGCTCGTTTGGGCGCGGTATTGCCCGAAACGACCACTGACCAGGAAGAAAAAAAGCATGACGAAGAAGAAAACCTGGCTCATCGATTGGCCAGGACCGAAAGCGGAAATCCATCCCCTTCAGCCAGCAACTGTGATATATAGTTGTCTGACCATATATTAATAAACGCCTGCACCTCCTCACTACTCCACGTCTGCCCACGAGACATTTTCCAACTTTTTCTTTTTTTACCTCTGCTTCTCCCAGTTTGCGCTGTTGGCTTTTTTTTTTCACCCAAAATGCACTGCGTTCTATGTCACTTCCTGTCTTTGGTTCGCAGGATAGTCTGTTTGCATTTCCCACTGTAAGCGAACTGCACCAGAATTCACTTGCAAGTGAACCGAGACCCCCAGTTTTCAAGCGGACCAGGGTTTGCTTGTTTGGTCCCTACCAGAGTTCGAATGAGCGTTCACACCACCCCAAATGAACCGAACTATCCGTGGAAGCGGACCAGGGTTCGCTCTTCTGGGCCACACCAAAACTCGAACGACCGTTCATACCACTCCAAACGAACCGAACTATCCGTGGAAGCGGACCAGGGCTCGTTTAAAGCGGACCAAATAGCGCAAGTGTGAATGCGTCCTAAGTTACCCCTGATAAGAAGTAATGCAGTGTATTTGTCCGGGGCTTTTATTGTGCGAGGTTAGAACGGAAGAAGTGAAGCCGACACTGAGGTCATGTTATCGGAGGACATGTTCAAATGTCACAAAGTCTTCGAAGAAAAAAAAAGAAAGTTTTAATTTAAGCCTATTTGTTTGGCTGACAGTTTTTCTTATCACTAGTTTGCTATCACAAGATAACACTGATTTTACATAAAGTAAAAGTAGCTTTGCAAGCAGCGAGCTACTTTTGCCCTTTTCTTGTAGCTTAGCTTGCTGCGTTTCTCTGGGGATGGCTTCAGTGTAGTGAAGCTTTATTTTGATGCAGAGTAACTGGTAGCTTTGCTCACTACATTTTCCAAGTAGCCTGCCCAACACTGCCTGAATTCATGTGTGACCTTCTCCATGCCAATATCACCAGTAGGCCTCCTGGTTGTCCTGCGCTCCAGACTGAAACAAATTTGGTGATTTTGCCTTTGAAGTGGTGGCTCTAAAACTATGAAATTCTCTTCCATTAGGCATACAGTCTGCAGTCTCTGCAGGAGGCTTTCAAAACAAGTGAAGACCCACCTTTCAAAATGGCATTTGTCCCACTCTAGGATGTCTAGTGCTTGATCCTTGGTGTGTTTCTTTTGGGGTCCTTGATCGCCTGTATTTAGTCTGTTTCATGGTCTCTTCTTTTACTATTATCTTGTGGCTTTTGTTCATACTGTTGTATGTTTTTTTGGATCTTCTTTTGTGAAGTGCTCTATGAAATTTACCTCTGTGAAAGTTGATATACTATATAACTTTAAAACTATTATTTTTATGTAGAGGGGTCAGTTGAGGTGGTTCGGGCATCTGATCAGGATGCCTCCTCGGTGCCTCCAGTTGGAGGTGTTTCGGGCATGTCCCACTGGTAGGAGGCCCCGGGGCAGACTGAGAATACGCTGGAGGGGTTACATATCTCATCTGGCCTGGGAACGCCTTGGTTTCCCCCAGGAGGAGCTGGAAAGTGTGGCTGGGGAGAGGGACATATGGAATGCCTTGCTCGGCCTGCTGCCCCTGTGTCCCGGGGTTCGGATAGGCAGTTGAAAATGGATGGATGTATATTTTTACGTAATGCCACGTCCTTACATCACAAACCCCAACCATTATTCTTATAATAAACCTAAACTAACCGATGGAGCGCTAATTCGTTAGGATATCACATGAGCCGTTGTATGAGGATATGTTGATGAAGCTAATTCCACAGGAAGGGATGTGGCCAGATTTCATTCCAGATGGACAAGGAGAAGAGATAGAGGAATTAAATTGAATAAGTTGCAGTCAAATACCAAAATAATTCTCTGTTCCCATTTATTCTCCCTACGTTCTCTCCCTGTAGGGATAACTAATGTCCCCGTCCCTGCTGTTTGCATAGATTGTGTATTCTAGTTGTGTGTCTGGTTCGTTAACATGCAGAGCACATTGAACCAGGTGGTTCTGGGGCACAGAGCTGTAATTTCTCTCACTGGGAGTCAGGTTGGAGGAAAAGAAACAACAACGCTGAGGAGATTTCATTTAAAGCACAAAGCCACTTTTCACACACCACTTACATGTGCAGTTCCTTTCTTCTTATACTTAACGTGGAGTTGAGGCTGCCTTGAATTCCATCAGGGGTAACATGAATCATGACCCACCTTCTGCTTTACAAGAGAGCCGAGACGTCTGCTGTCTGCGCCTCCCACCACATGATTGTTTGCTTCCTGTGAGATTAATAACATTATTCAATACAGTTTATAGGAGCACTGCTGTCATGCTCAACTTTATGGTAACTGTAAGGCTCATACTGTTCTTTGTGGCATTGAAAAGTTTCATGACATTGAAAGCAGTAAAACTGCTGTCGTCTCTGTTACAGAATTTATAGTCATCAAAGTCAGAATGAGGCTAAAAAGTGTCTATTTTAAAGATGAATTAAATCCAATTGCAGCAGTAATCTCCTGTCACAGTATCAAATGCATTATCAATGCTCTGCACATATTGGTAGCCGATAGCGTTTCTTGAACAGGGTTATCAGTCCCCTCTGGGCTCTCCCTTGAATCCCATAAGACGTCCTCCTCCACAGAAATCCTCCACATGATTGGCTGAGTGGGCAGTTGGCATACTTCCCTTGCCTTCCCTTTTACGTTACTTTGTTCCCGTCGGCTGTGTTGGAGGTGATGTAGAGTTCATTTTGGGATTACAGCTCAGCTGTGGGCCCGTAGCGGAGCTCGGGTGTTAACAAAGAGAATTATACATCTTTTGAAATCCTGACAGAAGGGCGGCTGGCTAGGAAACTTATAAATGAATTACCCTGCGTATCAGTACGCCAAACCTGAGCAGACGCAAAGCTGCTGCTGATCTTTAGGCATCAGGGTCTGTGTATGTTCATGGGTATTTGCGAGTATGTTTGTGTGTATCTGTTTCTGCGTGGGTGTGCGTTCTGACATATGCCTCCAGGTTTGCACCAGACAGAGGGAGAAACTAAAGCTTTTCACAATGACACCCAATGCACGACACATCCAACTGTGAATTCGGCATCAATGCAGCAGCACATGTTCGGCTTTAGCACTTAGGTGCGTTCTTTTTTTTTTCTCACCTCAGTCCCCTCACTGTGATCAATAGAAATACCGCGTCCAAATCCTGTTGTCACATCTTACTTTGGAGTTTTTATAGCATCTATCTCAGCCAGCTAGCACACATTGCTGGCACACTCTACAGCAAATGTAGCCATGTTTTTTCCCCCATCTTCCAACACTACTCAAATGTAACCAAAGCCGAGATCTCAATTATAAGTGGTAGATCAGGAGCGCTGCAGGCTGTCCGTGCCCTCTTGCTGTGTGTGAGCACAAAGGGTTCGACTCTAAGTGTCAATATGCAGACACTAGTCAGCCCCATTAGTCATTTTCCAGTCACTTTTATTGCTGATGTATTCGCAGTTTTTGAGTCATAAGCAGTTTTTGTGTGAAAACTTTGAATCTGCAATATTCACAGTTTGAAAAAACTGACAAAAGACAAAATAACTGCTGATGCATCATCGAGAGAACATTTAAAAGCCAATTTTCAAGTCACAACTGAGAAGAATGAAGTAAAGATAATATTTAATACAGAATATGAGTGTACAAATGAACAGATGATTTGTGCTGATTAAGATTTAACACAAGTCTTTGGCTCTTGGACACCAGAGGGAGATATTTTGTGATCGAGGGACATCTGAGCAGCAGCAAGATAAATCCCCCCATGGAGTCCAGACACTGGTGGTGTTGGTGGCTGATGACTCCGAGGCTGATGGCTGGTGAGGCGTATGAGGCTGATGAATCTGTAAAGACAAGGTGGTAATGGGGAGGCACACGATGGCAGTGAGAAAGAACTACGGCAGAGAAAGAACCATATTTAAAATGAGGAGCAGTAGGATGATAGGCTGACAGAGAAGGTGTGTCTCTATGCGCTTGGTTGATTGTCAATCAGCTGATGACTCAATTGACAGCCCCATACAATGACACCTAGAGATAGTGAGTGAGCATACGGGCAAGGAGTGAGCAGCAGGGTGAGAAAGAAACTTACAACCTGAGCATGAAAAGTATTGTCCTCCTGACTGAACTTTTGCTTGAGCTTCATTTGTCAACTACAGAGTGATGACACATTATGCTAAACATCGTCTTCAGATTGA
This sequence comes from Epinephelus moara, assembly GCF_006386435.1. NCBI lineage: Eukaryota > Metazoa > Chordata > Actinopteri > Perciformes > Serranidae > Epinephelus > Epinephelus moara. The sequence goes on along the minus strand of NC_065517.1, from coordinate 24,842,285 downwards.
AACCACTAATAGTTTTACGTGACTGTATGCGTGTGCATCCCATTGTTGCTCTGTCCCTGACGAGGGGCCTGTGATGCTCTCTGACCTTCCCTCCTGACCTTGTGCTGTCTGGTCACCACCTGGCTCCGGGGAGAATGTGGCGTGAAGCAGGACACACACAGCCTGCCTCACACACACCTGACCAAGATTAATGGCACCTCGGATATTCATCATTATTCTCCCTAACAGCAGTCAGATATGGCCGCGGGCCAGGCCTCTGCCACCAAAATCCACTGAGGAAAAATATGTGATGCTCACTGCTTAGCAGCAACCTGGCGAGAGTCCCGAAGTACTTGGGAGCTTGTTCAACCTTTATTATAAATGGCTAACAGTGCAGCATTACAATGCAAATGGATATCCATTGGGGTAGTTTTCTAAAAGGTCCCTTGGTCACAAATGTAAACAAGTGACCCCCGGTCTAGACATTTATATGCTCCATCACCTCTGCTTGACAGTTAAGAGGCTTTTGTGTTTGCTATCAGTGCGTCCTACGAGCAAGCAGTGGGCCCTCAACCTCTTGTTATCCGTCCTAATTGTCGAGAGATGAGGGTCAATGAAGCTCATACAAAGGGCTGCAGCAGGGAGAGGCGGCGGTGCTTGGACGGGGTGGGGGGTATTGTTGCAGTCGGATAGATAGAGAGGTAATCATATGGGGGGATGGAGGGTGGGAGGAAGGAAGGGAGGGGGGTCTATCTGCCTGCTGCCTCTCCTCATAGGAACATCTGCCTCTGAGACTGCAACAGATGCAGAGGCACAGAGGGAAAGATGGAGGGCGATGGCGTTGGTGGGAGTTGATGCATCCTGCCAGGTTGTTGGAGGTGGTTTTTAAATATTAGTCAACTCCTCTGCTTTATCGCTGATATCTTCACTCTTATCGTCCAACAGCAGAGGAAAAACACAAGCATTGTTCCAGTCTCTGAGGTGGGAGCTGAAGCACACGGCGGCATTAAAACACATAATTGACTAAATGAAAATAAACAGTCGCCCCCTGTAAATCACAACATCTATACAAAGGCTAACCACAGAGCAGGTAGGAATGCAGAAAATCACAGGTAGTAATTAGAGAGCATTGGGTGGCACCTTTTCATGCATCGCCAACCAGATTTCCCTAAATTGTCCATAATAGGCTGAGAATTGTTGTTTGTCAAGAGGGCTTGCCATTACACACGGACAATTTGAATAGAATTCCAATTATTTGATGCTATGTTACCTCAGATTGGCTCCTGAATGGCTCCACTTACCATCTGTTGTGTAGCCTTGCATCATTCCCACCCTATGGTCCAAATATTTACGCTTACGACACTTGGGAACGCGGCCTCTTTTTCGTTCAATCACTCAGACTGGTGTCTATCCGTGATGCGGTAGCACACCTCGGCTGATAGCCTGCTATTAAATCTGAATGAGCCAATTTTCCTCTTCCAATGAGATTCACCCAATTATTGTTGTGTGTATTGGCTTACCGCTGGACAGCTGCTACTGCTGCTGCAGGGAAATAGATTGTGGTTTGGTAAAGATTGGCTCCGGTTCCTGCTAGATTTGTTTCAATCACATGAGTTTGATTAAAAAACCATAAACAGGCTATATAACAAATGCAGATTGTGTGTTGTTGGCTGTTTATATTAAATGAAAGAGGCAAATGTTTGCACACCACAATGTGAAAGATGTCTTAATGGATTGTCTCTGAATCAAACTCTTTCTTCTTTCTATCTCTGTAGTCTGTATTTTCTCTAGTTTGGGGACAGGTCAGATCAGCCTGTCAAAATACCTACATTTCCGACTTATTGAATGATGAATGGACATTGCCTCAATCATTTAGCTGACCTTGATATTGCCCGTTGTGTTTACATGCATTTGTTAACATAAGAATGTCATCAACATTTTAGCCAACATGATGCCAGAATAAACAGCAGGGTTTACCCGACCGTAATAGATGCTTTTACTGTTAGTAAACAGCATGATGGTTTTTGGTGGGCGGGGCTTAGCTGGATGGATGATTTGACAGGATTGCTGAAGGCAGGATGGCCGGTTCTGTGGTTGATTACCATGGCAATTTTACAACGGACGACATGGGGCGACAAAGGGTAAAGCGGGTCGCCCACCAATCGAAAGATCAGCGATTCGATCCCTGGCTCCTCCAGTCTGCATGTCGGAAGTATCCTTGAGCAAGATACTGAACCCCAAATTGCTCCTGATGATTCTTCCATCGGTGTGTTAAAAACTGAGTAGCAGGTGGCACCTTGTATGGAAGCCTTGGCCACCAGTGTATGAATGTGTGTGTGAATGGGTGAATGTGACTCGTAGTGTAAAAAGGGCTTTGAGTGGTCGGACGCCTAGAAAGGTACCATACAAGTGCAGTATGGCAAGCCATTTCAACATTTAATCGCTAAGTTTGACTATCCGGAATTACCATTATAGATATCAACAACGTCATTTTGACTAGTAGTAATGTCATTGTGACTAGTATGAATTTTAAATGAAGATATCTATAACGTCATTCTGACTAGTCAAAACTATAGTTACAGATATCTGTAATTCAGTTTTGACTAGTAAGATTCAAACTATTTTTGCAATTCATGTGTACGGGCTTGCCATAAGTGCAGGTCCATCCATTTTAAGACTCCCATGTAGCCCACAGCCGTTTGGTGAAGAGTCGTGTTTTGCCTCCAGCTAACAAACTGACGTCATTGTGACATTGGCCCTAAAAGGGTCTATAAGACTTGGGTGCAGCGATTCTTTTTGTTTTTCTTTCCACCCTGCCTCCTTGCACATTCAGTAGAAAAATAAAACAACACAACACAGTGTAGCTTACCGGTAGCCTGCAGCTGCACTTTTGGAGTGGAACAGGCACAGTCCTGATAGTTGTTAGTGTGCCAGTCCCCAGCAACAAGGCAAAAAGTCTGTCGTTTTTTGATTTACCTTCCTACAACTTCCTCAACTCCGTACTAGCAGAACTCCCAGCTCTCAGGTCGTCCATACCTGGTAGCCAACTGCAGCATATTGGCTGGATTATGGAGGTGACTGCAGTGTTGCCAAAGCTTAGCTAACCTTGTTTATTAGTCGAAATAGGCATCACTTGGTTTTGTCGTTGTTGGCTCAAAATGATTTTAGCTAGCCTACTTCCATAAAGGTACTATAATTTTTATACAGACTTTCTTGGTATACCGTTAAGTGTTAACTCTTTAAGCAAAAGGACAACAGTTTATCGCAATCTTAACTGGGACAATATATTGTAGAATAAAAGTAGTTATCATGACAGGCCTACAAACACTCTTCTCTCCATCTCAGTAGTCCTGTGTTGTCTGTAGTTTGGGTACATGTTGGATCTCTGGAGAAATGCTCACATGTTCAAACAGCAAGTATTAGACTTTGGTGTCAGAGGTTCCTCAGATGTTTGGCTGCTGTAAGAGTTTCAGGAAGCAGCTCCCTGAAGACCTCACTATAAATACACACAGCACTGCAGGTATCTGAGCCACACTTGATACACACAACTCTGACAACCATTTAACAGAGCACAGCCTTACAGATGTAACATATGCAACCTTGTCATTTTTTACCTCTGTCACTGCTTTGTGTTTGGTCTAAAGAGCGGTTTTTAAATGACCCCGAGCTCAGAGACGATGAGTCGGCAGCCTAGGTGGCAACAAGGATTCATCATCCCCAGATTTATCAGGGTGATACACTCTTAAAAAACTCAATGTGCGACTTTGCTTTTTCCTCCACTCTGTTTTTTTTTTGGTCATTACTCCCATCTGTTTCACATAAAGGTCCTTTGAGGATGTGAGGTTTATCTGTTGCAGAAGTCTGGTGTGGACAGTGATCTGCCAGCAGACCACCAAGCCTCTAGCAGTGCTTATCAGCCCGTACCGGTGGCACCGGCGTGGACTGCTGTTTATCTCTTATCTGTAGCTCAGGATGTCGAGCAACACACACACACTGGGCCAACAGAAGCTAAGCAGGATATCAGGAGCACTGCTTGCTAGCTAGAGAAGATATCAGAGAGATTATTAACTGTGTTCAAATAGCTGATGGCGTGTGTGTCGGTGTTTTTGTTTATTTCAAGGACATTTTTGGTGTGTATCAAAGATGATTCCAGCTATTTTTAATCTGGGTTTTGAAGTCAGATTTATGGCATCATGTCAGCTGATTGTCAGTGTCAAAAAATACAAGGTATTCCTGTTACAGTGTTCATCTTTTTATAAGATTCTCAGTTTACAGTACACAGCAGTCAATATGTCAACACCACAAACCACGCCCTAAAAAAGAACCGGCAGCTGTCTGACACATACTCAACAAAAATCTAATAATATGAGCTTCACTAGGGCAGTATTTGCTGCAGGGTAGCTGGATTGGATTGCACAGGTGTTCACGATATGTGTGCCCAAAACACTGTTAAGGTTTACCTTCCTCCAGGTGGCAGAGAGGGCTGCTTTCCAACACATACTCAGCTGGCCAATGACCCATCCAACAGGTAAATCCAAAGAGTGATCCAAAACGTGTATGTGTAGTCTTATTTTTAATACAGTGAAGATGAAACACACATAGTACACAGCTGTAGCACTCTGATTTCTGCTTTTCTGTTGTGAAAACATAATAGAGAGCTGCTGTCAGTGACCTCGGGGTAAATTAAGCTCTACAGTAACATAAGTGAGATGTTCAACAGGATCAGACAGCATGACAAGGATAAACTGAGAATTAGGGCTTTAGATGAAGATAACTAGAATTATTAGTATCAATGAGTGTGGGCAGACAGAAGCATATTTCTATATAATGCAGCACAGTTCAACAGCACCACAAGCTGCGGCCTCCATAATGATAATAGAATTAAATCAGCACCCAGAGAAGCTGAACATTATAACCTTCACAAGGGGTTGATTAATTGCAGGACTCTTAACTAAGGGTGCTTTCAGACCTAGAGTTGTTTTGCTGTGGTCTGAATCAGGGACTAAGATTGTTACAAACTTGCATAGTTGCCTAGAGTTGGTTCATGTTCTCACGGCAGCATTCACAAGCGGACCAGATAAAATGCCTTGTGCAGGAAAGCTGCTCTTGATTGGTCAGAATTTCAATGCGGTAAATATCCCCAAAAACTTGTGGGAGGAAGCCGGAGTACCTGGAGAAAACCTACGCTGACATGGGGAGAACATGCAAACTCATGACGTTCATTCACTAATTTCCGTAACCACTTATCAATGTCAATCTGCCTAATAATTTGCTTCTGTTTAGGAGATTGTGCAGCGAATGTTCAGGGACATTGGCCTTCAGACCAATGGACGTTTGTTTTTCGAATAACAGGCTGTCATACAGATGGGTTTCGGTCCACAAGCTCTATTAGCAGCTATTGCTGGTAGTTCTGCGTAGAAGGAGGTGTGAGAGCAGCTGGGAGAGGAGTCAGGAGGGGTGGAGCCACAATGTGGAGGGTTTCATTGAAGACCAGCTCCTCCAAACTTTAGGATATTCAAGGCTACATTCCAGTATCTCTATTAGGGCTTCATGACAATGCTGTCATGGGCATGTACAGTATGCAAGCACTCTCCTTATAAGCATCTTGCAGTCGGCCTCTATTTGCTGGTAATTGGGGCAGCCTACAGCCACCTTCTGTGCAGTGACGTATGTCATGGAAAAACCATGGATGTATGGGAAACACATAGATTCCGATATGACTACTCACAGCAGTCGCATGGCCAGTGATCAGGTATTTTTCGGATTTAGCACCACATATGATTGAGCCCTAGATCTTACTGGATAATAGTGGATTTCTGTGTCCACATTACCATTTAAGAATCAGATCTGTGTTACATGAGAGCAAAAAAAAATTGGATTTGGGCCACATTTCCTTGTAATGTTAACATAAAATTAGACTGCATTAGTTTTAGCTAGCTGTACCCTTTAAATTGGCAGCAGAATGTACATACTCATAAATCATAAGTAGGGGTATTACCGTGTTTATTCCTGCACTTACTCTTTGAATTATCACATGCTTTGTGTAATGAGTTCCATTTTTAAAAGTGCTCCCACACACAGGACAGCAGCTTCACCGGGTGTCTCTGTCAACCCCCCCATGGGCTTTGCAAACTTTGACTGCCAAATGTGTTTGTTATGACAAGCATGATTAACACGTGTCAGTGACCGGAGGCCATGCCAAGGATTTCAGCTAATTCAAAAGAAAGCTCAGGGTGCCAAGGGGGAGAAAGAAGCCCTTGCGCGTGTCTCACTGAACTAGGTTACATGTTTGAACGCCATCTTGCCTTCTCTTGCCATTGGCATGTAAAAACCTGCACCATATTGCTGTCTCTGTGACATTATTCTCACTAATAGAAGATGGATCATCTTTCTGTGAGGAATGAAAACAACAAAAGGTGCTGATACTGGCTCTGCGGGGTAGCATGGTGTTTGATTTGTTTGCAGGAGCCACAAAGTGCGTGTGCTTTAACGCACCTCAGTAGTGTCGTCATTTAATGTATTGATGAGTGAGTGGCAACACAGTGCCTTGGGGGCTAACGTGCCCTGTCAGTTGACCTTTCTGGTATTGGTGTGAACTTTGATCCATGCTGCACATGACTCATTACAGAACCTGCTACAATTCATGACCTTTCGCAAGATAAATGGGAGGTACCAAATGTCAGTACCAACCTGCGGCAATGTTGTGTATAAGCTGTGAGTCCCATCCACTAAAAAGGGCAAAGGTTTTATTTGACCTATTTAACCAGGCAAATGCTAATTCGCTACTGTACTGCACTTTAGGCAATACATATAGACTTCATGCACACAGTCCAGTCTGCATAGCAACAGTGACTCAGATTGAGGTCATGTCTCATGTCATGGCTCTGGCTTACGAGGGATGCAATGAGGACTTCAAGATTCAGACGGTGTGTAGTCATGATGTCTTCCACCGTGAGTGACAAGCCCTTTAGGGAAATGCAGGCATAATGTGTTCAAGGGATGTCAGTTTTGCTTGATTTTACTTTTGATTACCCAGCACATATGAACCAGTAACTAACCAGTTCATTTTTAAGAAAAAAAATGACATGCAAGAGGTCTTTCCTTCTAGTCTGGTGCTCCATTGACTCACTGAGCTTTAGCACTGTATTTCAAAGAGCTATCCATTAAGAGGTGGTGAAATTTTAATGTTTTGTAAATTTTACATATGTAAATGTTTTTACTTTTACTTATTTCTGTGCGTTTTGCTGACAGACAGCAGGCTGGCTGCGTTAGCATGCAGAAACATAGTGCCCACTGCCCACCCTGCGGCCTCTATTGGTTAGCTAACGTTAGCCTCTAAATGCTGTCCATTTACAGGTGGTGAAATTTTAATGTTTTGTGATGTAAATGTCTTTCCTTTTATTTTTCTGTCTGTGTGCTTTGCTGACAGACAGCAGGCTGGCTGTGTTAACATGTGGAAACATTGTGCCCACTGCCCACCCCGTGGCCTCTGTTGGTTAGCTAACGTTAGCCATGGCCACTCTGCACTGCACACCACCTGGGTCATGTGGGAGCTAGCTACCAATGCTCGTTCATGTTTGTCTGATTGCAATCAGAGCAATGACGGTCAATTGTAAATAGACTAAGCGTGCTGAGATGAGCTGTGATGTATGAACATTGCGTACGCACAAAACTAGGCCTGAAAAAGGCGTACACCACTTTCCACGTGAAACTTGTGATGTATAAAGACAGACTTGATGGGAGAAACTTTGACCCATGTTTATGAACATTTTAGAGACGGGAAATTGACGACACAGATGGTGAGGTGGACACCATTGTGCACACCATTTTTAGCTTTTGTTTGTACGTACATTTTTAGTATGGATCCCATGCATTGTTTTATGAATGCGACCCCAGAATAATGCCTCAACGGCACCCCTCTTTACTAAGCTATGTTCATGGTCACCGTTGTGTCCACCAACGCAAGGATGCCCAAGCCAAAAATGATGTCATCGTGTATTTTTGATATTATTGGTTGTGATTGGCTCAAAGTGAGTCAGGTCGGGTGGAAATCTGTTTAAACGGGAGGAGGACCAGACGGATCTGCCAGAGCAAATGAAACATGAGCACAGATCTGTCTGGTTCCCACCAGGATACTGGGCAGTTTGTTTCTCTTAAAAAAAACCAGACGCTTTATAGAGGCAGTATATTTCAAACCTGGATAGAAGAGTGTGTTATTAGCCAGTTATTAATGTACTGCCCAGAAATGCTATTGGTTTATTGCCTTTTAGTGTGTTTCTAGGAAGCACTATAGGCTAATAGGTGTCCTGCCGTAACCCAGGGCTCCATCTTGGGAGCTGTGCTGCTGAATCAGGCTGCAAGAAGAAAATATGCTTTCCCTTTTAGTCAAACCTGGCCAGCCAGTTTCAGAGATTAGCCAAGAACAACATGACCCATCAGCTTGCGACCGAGAATGTTTTCAAGTTCAACTTCTTTTATTCCTCCAAACAGGGTTTACGTTGCAAATCCGGGTGTGTGTTCTCAAAGTTGAACATAATCATCCCAGATTTAAATGATCAAATCCATCCATGATCACCCATTGCACAGTTCCTGATACTGGATTAGATTTAGTGCAGCCCTAAGGGCACAAACGTCTCTGTAAGCCCTTCCGAGTCCCACAAAAACAATATTGCTGATCCTCCAGACCTCACACGCCCACACAATGCACCACTGAGCCACAGAGGAAGAGTGTTGAATATAACCACAGCACTTTTCGCTGTGGGATAGATTAGTGTACGCACAATTAAAATGGGTCAGTCCGCCAGGCACTGCCAGTGAGGTATTTTTATTGTTGGGAGTATCCCATTGGATTAGACCCCTGTTATATCCTCCCTGATACATTCTTTTGCTGCAGAATGAAAGGCCAGACTGGGTAGGGAATAAAACTCTCACTTTGATGGTGCAGCATTTTAATGGCCTATTAACTTGGCTAATCATGGAAAAATGAAGGAACTTTTGACAGGAACGCGTGGTAGCAGAAGGGTGCTGAGTAAGGATATGGGTGGTGCTGGAGATTCAGCAGCAAGAATAGACTCACAGTTTTGCAGGCACTGAGTGTACGTGCCCACCTGCACTCGTACACGTGTCTGGCACCATTTGTGTTTTAATAAGGGTATAGGGGAGGGAGTCATTACAGCTAATACCTATAAAAGTCCTATTCATGCCTCCTCCCTGCTCAGAGTGCCCTCATGTGATAAACCTGTGGCTTCTCGTCGCCTCGAAAACATAAAGCTCTCATCGCTCTGACAGGGGCTTTTAAAAAAGGAGCTGAAGGGAGCAGAGGCCTGAATCAAGTCGCTTCACAAATAATCTGTCGCTGGAGGGCCTGGGCTGTCAGAGGCACTCTGTCAGACGGTTGAAGCGAGGGAATGAGAAAGTGAAAGATGGGGAGGCGAGTGGAGGTCTGCGGCTGCCCCTTTCTTAATTCCGCCATTTGAATGCAAAGCGCCATTGATCTGATTGCCGGCGTGCAGCTACAATGCCAAAGTGAGATTCACTGCCTTCTCGGCTTGACAGGGAGTCATGAGTGGAACGGCATGCGCCACACACTTCCCTTCTGACTCAGTTACTGCTGTCTTCCATGCTGTTTTGCATTGTTTATTGGCTGTGTAGCCCAGTCCTGAATCCTTAATGTTAAAAATTGAGAACCTTTGTTGAAATGTACAAATGACTGTAGTGTTTCACGTCATGGCAACGTTCCCAGTAGCATCTCTGCACGGCACTTTACTGGTTCGATCTTTGTCACAGCTACATCACAGAGCTTTGGAGCTCCTCCATTATTTAAATAGTTGTCCAGATCACAGTTACCTGTCACATACGCAGAAAACCTCTGAAATATGTATGTGGAGTAAAAAGCCAATACCACTGTGTTAACCGTAGTATTACTAAGAAACGGCCATCTGAATGTCTGTAAAGGCCTTCATGGTGGTATTAATAGTTAAAACACCTGAAAACTTTGTCTCAGATTTAGGGCTGGGTTAAAATAATCGATTCATCCGATTCAAATCAATTATCATCTCAATGATCCGAGATGGATCTTTTGTTTTGTTTTGTTTTTTGGCAGTAAAGGTTTATAATATTATTATAATTATAATAGTATACATTTCCCTACACTGACTTTTTACTCCTTATACCAGTGGTTCCCGACTGGTGGGTGGCAACCCAAAAGTGGGTCGCAAGTCCGTTCTGAATGGGCCGCAAGTATCTTGTGACCGTATCAAGTTTATAAAAAACACACTCAATATGTTTATTCTTCTCCGTCTGATGAATCAATGGAGAAGAAATGCTGAAAACAGGAGGTGCCTACAACTTCCTCTAGTTCTGATCGATTTTGTTCGGGTAAGTCGATTGTTTAAATATTTTGACGCTGTGTTCAGCCGAGTTGCTGATGAGTTTACGCTACTCCAACCATCTGTTGTCTGTATAGCCTACATTCTGATCGTACACTAACAAATTGTTTTCCAAAACTTGCCGAAGTTGCTGACTTCGCAAGGTGTTCTGGGAGATTTCATCTTCAGCTTCGTTGAAAGTGTGGGTCGGGGCTCCCTTGGAATCTGGGGCGGGTTTTAAGTGTTGGAAACCACTTCCACTACCTCAGTTCTGTTTTGGGACATCACTAGCCTAAACGTGAACACGCACAACCAAGTGCAAGTGGGTATTTCTAGGGGAAGTGTATTGGGACAGGCCTGCAGTCTCCTGCTACAGAGTGAGTGACGAATGGACAGCTACTTGACAGAGACAGCAAACTAGCTCGATGACATGACCAAATGCAAGTATGATGCTGAATGTATTAAATTGTGTGGACCTTGAACTAATGGCAAAGAGAAATCTGGAGCCCGTGGCTGGACCAGTTGGGAACCACTGCTTTATACTAACCTTATGTCAGCTGACTTCCCCTGTCGCTGCATAACAATAACCAAAGTTATTCAATGTGCTGATAACAGCATTCTGAATGTACTAGCAGGTGTAGCAGCACCCTTTAAACCCATGTCTGTGACGTTGATAACCACGGATAACGCCCATATAATCGACTGATCGCAGTTGAATCTGGTGGAGAGGAGCACAGGTACAAACAATAACCAGTATACCTCCAATTATGGCTCATAACAGTGTGTTCATGCAAGACCAATTGCTTTCAATTCTTTTGTTGGGCCTTTAAACTCAGTCTAGGCTCGTTAAAATCCACATCATTTAATGGAGTCGTATTGTGTAGGAGGATATGACTTCTTTGCTCTGGGCCTGATGTTGTCCTTTTTGCACAATGGGCAGGACTTCCTATACTTCAGACTGCATAAAGGTTATCCATCATGACACTCTGTTCAGAATAGCTGTCTTTCACTGTCAGCGTCTGTCAAATAGATGTGAGCGCTGTGTTGAGCTTAAAGCCTTTCTGACAGCAAATGTGTCTCCTGCCCTCCCCTCCCTCCTAACCAGCCCTCCATACCTCCTCACACTAAACCAGATATAGTGTGTGTGGGGGAGTAAGATGGGATACAGACCATATTGGACTCTAATCACAGTAAGATGCTGAGTTAGCAAATTGTTGATACTCGGTAAGCAGAGGTGATGCGGGGGCTCCTTCCCACCCCCAAACCCCTCTGGTCTCTCTTACAGTAGACGGATCTAATACCCCTGGGGTAGCCAACCCTGAGACCTCTGGCTCTCTCCACTGGTTTCACTGGTTCATTGAACTCCTAATCTATAGCGCCCATACTCACTGCCCTGAGAGGGAACAAATACAAGACGAAAATCAGCATATGCCGTCGCTCTGAAGTCATTTTACCGTCTATCTATCTTGGTTTAATTTCTCATTCAATCCAGATGGAACATCAGAGTATTGTAAACTGAGACTCCTTCCCTGTTGGTATTTAATTGAATAAGAAATTGCAACACATCAGATTCTGTGCTGCAGTTTTTCAAATTAAGAAAAGCATGATTACAAGCTCCCACGCCGAATACGAGAACTCCATCAAGAGGCCAACTAGTGTCTGGATGTGTAATCGACCTGTACTTATTTTTTACTGCTCACAAGAACCGGGGGAATGCTAGTTATTGCCGTGCTTATATTTCAGAGCTCCTTGGCGATGTAATGAGCGCAGCCATGCGCCGAGAGTTTAAATCCGTGGAGTGCTGAGATCTGGCGTGGAATGCGCACAGGCAGGCAGAGGCGTATTGGTCTGGAGGGCTGCTGACAGACAGATTGATGTAGTGCTCGCTCCTTTGAGAGATGATGAATGACTTTCTGTGTTGTTTAGAGAGGTGCCAGCCCACCCCCCCTCTCAGCGGGAGAAAGTTTGGCCCCAGAGAGTGGAATACGACTTCTGGTGGCAATAGCGGAAGAGCAGCGGCTGCGGCGGAGACGTTTCAGGTTGCACTTACAGTACAGCGATGTTATGAAACTCTTAACACAACAGTGGAAAATCCTCTCATAGAATTCAAGTCGAGGGATGGAAACTGCTCTTGTCTTGTGTTTCACAAGCTCAGTGTGTCATGATCCTCATCAGCGTCGAATGAGTCCTATCTCGTATGTTGTTCTAAGTTACATTGTTGGCTGAGACCTCTGGAACCACGAGGGAGTGTTTGTCTTTATCATACAATACACACACTTACTCATATTGGATTGATGATAGATACACCCACAGACAGACTGAGAGGAGTTCAGCATGTGTAGGTGAAGATCGTCTGCAGTCACAGGGCCTGAAGCAAAGGGTGCTCTTTGCTTTAGGTGGTAAACAGTTGTTGTTTTCTTTGTGTTTGTGTATTTTCATTAAATAAAATGTATAGACTCATGGCATACTTCTTCTTATTTGTCGTGCTCAGGACATTTGTGGATGTGTACACCCACAGCGCTCATGTGAAGTTGGAAAAAGGAAGTGACCAGGTGCTAGACCATAAGCAGCAGGCATCCAAGAGACACAGCACTGAAAAAACGCACCTTTTTTTAGGGCAAAATGCCAAACCAGAGTGAATCTGGGGTTGGCTTTTACTTCAACTTTCACTGCCGACCATGTTTGCGAACAGTAACTGATAATCCTGCATTGTATACCTTCACCTAATGCCAGCCTCGCAGCAAACGACCTTTCAGGCAATTTCACTGTTGCAGACAAATAGTCAATGTCCGAATAAGATCATGAAAGTTCTACCTCAGTTGAGGCGGCCTCCTGTGATCTCAATAACTCGGTGTAAGGTGGTCGTAAAACTCAGTCGGAGCTGTCTCAAGTCTGTCTTTTTCTCTTCTTGACTTTCTGATAAAATCAAACATGTTTAATATTATATCAGTTTTTAGTTCTAGGTCATGAAAATGGTGAGAAATTGGTGCACTCTCTCCAGCATCAAACAAGAAGCAGCAAACTGGGTAGATGGCAAACATGGAGGAGACTCAAGGGAGAAAAGAAGGTGAACTCTTGGTCTGGTGGAGTTGTTGAGCGAACAAGAGTCAGTGTTCTCAGCATGTATCTGATCCACCACCCAGCACTTATTTTAGTGAGAAACCTTCATTTTTTAAACAGCTCACCTCTCATTCCCACGGTCTCCTCCCACTAAAATAGCGCTGGTAACCAACAGAAGCTGGAAGCAAGTTGAGGTGGCAAAATCCAAATGTGAAGTTTGTACACAAATGCAGTTTTTATGTATTATATTGATGCTGAATCGACAAAAATACTGTCGACGTCGCCATTTACATCATGTTCCTATAGTTATTTCAGTCAGGAGAGACACAAGATGATTTGTGCTTATTAAGATTTAACAGAAGTCTTTGGCGCTTGGACACCAGAGGGAGATATTTTACGATCGAGGGAGATCTGAGTGGCAGCAGGATAAATCCCCCCATGGAGTCCAGACACTGGTGGTGGTGGTGGCTGATGAGGCGTATGAGGCTGATGAATCTGTGAAGACTAGGTGGTAGGGCTGGGCAGTATGAAGATATTATATCGTTATCGAGGTATTAGACTATATATCCTCTTAGATTTTGGATATCGTTGCATCGTGATATGGCATGTATGGTGTTTTTCACTCATTTTAAAGGCTGTATTACAACCTATCATTTCTGCAAAAAAAGAAAGAATGATAGTCATCCCTACAACTTTGTCGCATCAGAGAGGGTATTTGGTCGGAAATATTGTTATGTTCGATTTTGTCTCCCAGTCCCAGCATTGATGAAGTGCTTTTTGCAGAGATTTAAAAAATATCAAGGTAAATATGATGTATTGAGATATAGCCGAAAAATATCATGATATAATTTTCAGGACATAGCGCTCAGCCCTGCTCGAGGGTGATGGGGTGCGCACGACGGCAGCTAGACAGAACTACGGCAGAGAAAGAACCATATTTAAAATGAGGAGCAGTGAGATGATAGGCTGACAGAGAAGGTGTGTCGCTGTGCTGTTGGTTGATTGTGAATCAGCTGGCGACTCAATGGACCTACCCAGACAATGACACCTAGAGATAGTGAGCGAGCATACGTGCAAGGAGTGAATGGCAGGGTGAGAAAGAAACCAACAGCCTGAGCATTAAAAGTATATTCTTCCGGACTGAACTTTCACTAGAGCTTCATGTGTTTTTGCAGACACCTAAGGAATTTTTAGTATGTCATATTTCTTAAAGGAACTTTGGTGTAATATTTTACACCAAGAGCAGGATGGGAATCTTAAAAGTAATCCAGTTGTAGTCAAATCTTGACCCTGCAAGATCCCCAGTCTTTGCAAAATCTTAGTGTGTGGCTAAAAACTCAAAATGTCTTTAGATGTGAGAGGGTGTCAGACTTTAAAAAGTATTTACAAAGTCTTCTGATGTGTGGTAGGCATAGTCTTAACTGGTCTGACAGGTAGCTTTAACCGTCAGCAGCTGACAGCACGCATTGTCTCTTTTCTTTAGTGGTCAAACTCAACCACAGCTCCACTAATTCAGCCCTGCAGCATTCTGTTTGGCTCTCTGTGTAACATCCATCTCTTTACTGCCTTCTTATACATTTTGATGACCCTCTACCCAAACCTCCATGGGTGTCTTTTGATTATCCATGCAGCACTTTTAATATGCAAACATTACACAAAAGCAACCGGAGAGCAGATTATGATTCAGGGGACCTCGCCTTAGACAGATGCCATGGAACCCTGTGATGTTCGGTTGATTAACGGCGTGGATTGGCGTGCTCCTGCTGTTGGCTATGTAGGTCAGACAAATTAAATCTGGAGTTTTTCACTTAGACATAGCAGCGCCTGCACACAGCTTTAACAGCATGTAGCATGTCAGCAGTAAAGTGCATGTCAAGAAGTGAATATGACATGTTCCATACGTGCTAAACGCTGTTTGGCGTCACTGTTTAGAGTTGCTTCTGATCTCGCTGGAAGATAAAGTGTCTTTGATGAGATTTGTAATAGCCGTCAGAGCAATGTGCCGGTGGCTATAATCTCATTTTTTGTGTGTGTGAGAGTTTGTTGTGTTCTCCGCGAATCTCTTTGGCCTCCTCTTTAGTCGTCGTCGCTCCAGGCCCTGTCTGTGCGGCCAGTATAGAACCAGCACATTAAGCCCTGTGTCATCAAGGAGATGGATGGACAGTGGCTGTTGGGTTGGCTCTCCCGATAGCGCGGCAGTTTCACAGGCGGCTCTTTCAACAGGGGAGACACGCCAGCAAGCGGGGAGGATGGATGGGGTTGGATGAAGGGGGAGAGTCTGGATTAATGAGGGGCGTCTGGTGACTGATGGGGCGACATCAGTAGACGGCTGTTTCAATTTCAGCCTCCCACTCTACATCCTGTCTAAGTTATTCATCAGGCACAAGTACAGAATCACTTCTACTCTGAACCACTCAGTGCATTTATTGGTTCTTCTCTTGTTTCCTCACAGTAGCCAAGGAATGAGTCTTTCTCCCTGTGTGACCTCTTGACCTTTTCAGTTAAGACTTTAACAACGTGAAAACTCTCTTTACATGTAAACCGACCTTTGTTTTGGCCTTTTTTCTATTAAGCTGTGAGCTGCCGGTATTTCACCGTCGTCAGGATGAAGTGTAAGCGCACACAAGTGCCTCCCACTCCAGCTAACCAGTCCCGTGACGCCGGGTCGTAAATCGCGGCCCCCTGTTCCCTCCGGGTCCACCTCATTGCCCCATTTCTCCTTCCTCATCCTATCCAACCTTCCCAGTGGGACCATTATAATCAGTATGATGGCGTGTGTCTGTGTCGGAGCTCGCTGCCTCCACACTGCTCTCTGAAGAGGCAGGGAGAGGAGAGGAGAAAGGGTGAGGAGCAGAGGATAGAAGAGGAGATGTGAGGAGAGGGGGAAGGGACACAAGGAGCACATTAACTATTTATGGGTCTACTCCCATGGCTAATGGGAATTACATCTGTTTTAATTATTGATGGCCTAACCGGCTGTCTTTATAAGCATCTCCTCTGGGGACTGAACTCCCTGACAGATGTATTCCATTGTTGTTGTTTATGTATGATGTGGGAGCACATGTGGATTGAAAATGATTGTGATGGTCTCGAAATTCATTTTCTTTCTTCCCGATTCATGGCTGCGACTTCATTTAATTCTGTATCTTATGCTTGGTATTATAAAGAGAGACATAGTGAGATGAAATATGAAAACAAAATCGGGTTTCCTACCATCGGTGCCTTTGTGTGTCCCGCCCGAGGGGGAAGTCTTCAAGGTAATACCGGTTTTTACAGGCAAAATATGACCACTGGCAGATGTTACAAGCTGGAAATAGCACGCCGTGTAGAAGGATAAATCTTTGGAAAACCAACCAGTGCACCTGCGCAGATAGCGAAGAATATCCATGTTAGATTTTTTTTTCCTTAAACAGAAAGTCTTTATCTTTCAAGGGAACAGATTTTTATGTTAGCTGAAACTTGGCCGGCTCGAGTTTCTACGTTTTTCTCTTGCCAGTCATCTCTCGAGTCTCGCTGTACTCAGATTCTCTGCCAACTGGCCCTCAGTCAGCTCCATTGTGAGAAGGTATTGGTGGAGCAGATGGCACTGGAAAAGCCTGAGGTATCTTCCCAAAACAGAGGTCCTGGCTTCGATGCAAGTCGGAGGAAAGATTATTTTCACTCGAGATGAACTCCGGTTTGTGTGTGTGTCTGTGCTTGTGTGAAGGGTCTGTATGTTGTGTGTGTGATGCATTCTCAAGTCCCTGTATTTATAGATTGAGCGGCTCTGAATGAGTGATCTCTCTTTCTCCGTTCTTCTAATGGGCCCTTAGAGAGCTGCTATTGAAAGGTAGGAGAAGACACAGACAGACCGGTCTCCGTTATCAGTACCTGCCTTCTGGTAGGCGTCATTAACGTCACTACTGTGACATTTATCACCTGCCAGTGCTGAGCTTAGGTGATCAATGTCTGAATTAGGCAATCTAATCAACGACACAAAAGGCATGATTTTTAACATTAAACTTTATTATCCCGTATATTAGAACGTCCTGAGCTGTCCAGCCATGTCCATGCCCAAATGTGCTGATATGCTGAGGTGGCGCTTTCTCATTGCCAAAGATGTAGACGTCCTTAAAGATGGCCCGCTCCTCGCTGAATTACAGTCTGGCCTTTTCTAGACGAGCCCACTGATTAATGGGCCCTATTAAACCCCGTCTGCCGGACGTGGATTGTGGGAGGAGGCGGAGGAGACAAGTTAGCGGGGATGGGCAAGGGCTTGTCCTCCCTCTGATGGATGGTCTCAGAAATGGTCCTTACCGCATGTGTCATACAGCATCTGGAGATGTATTGATGGGCTACAGGGGGAGCCGGAGCTGTTACAGCAGGTTGCATCAAGAAGTCAGAGAGAAGGGGAAAGTAGGAACAGGAAAAGACAGCGTGTCAGAGTGGAGGATTTTTTAAGATTCAGAAATTCAGGTGCGCGGCGAGGAAACAGAACAGTGGGAGAGACAGTGGGTAAACTCAGCCAGGCTGTGAACAAGTATGTTAATCTGCCAAGTGACAAATACTAATAGGCTGATGAGTGGATCTAAATGAAGAGAAGTGGTCCAGCACCTCTTACTGAGGTGTTATCTTACTAACAGTGTATTATCGTCCTCATTAGAGCATGTCCCATGGTTAATTATTGATCAGCTATGCAGAGATAAGTCACTCACCAGAGGCCTCATGCTGGGCTTTGAGGCTCAACACTTCTCCCTGCTGGGCACTGACACACACACGCACACACACATGCCGCATACACAGATAAAAACTGCTGATCACTGTTTACTCTCACACCAGCATGTGTCAGTCCCTCTGTTAATGTATATTTAACACGCTCACGAAGCATCCCTGACTACTGTTTAGTTTAATAGAATTCTAAACTCCAGAGACGGTGTGGTTTATTAGCACACTAATGGCTGTTGATGTCAGAATTGTGTTAGAGGAACTATAATGGAACGACGCTTCTCTCAATAAAAGGGCCAGTTATGGTTTTTGCTGACAGAGGAAAAAGGGGATTTCCCCGCTCTCTTTGATATTATTTTAATGTCTCACCCTATTGTTGTCGTTACGCGCCCAATAAGTCAGCAGACAATAATATATTTGACTCCTGTTCTGTCTCGTTTGTGTTCAGTGAGTTATCACCTACGTCCTGTGATTGTCAGCGTTGAATTCTCCCGTGGGCCAACGCATTTTACATCCCAGGGTTATGAGATGATGTATCATTAAAATGTCCGGGGGCACAAAACTGAAAGTGTGGGACTTTTGCAGCATGTCATCCCACCCTGTCTGTTCACTGTGGCTATGATTACACAAAAACATGCTAAAAACAGTGGGTCTCATTCATGAAACATGAGCAGCAGCACAGTCAGCAACAATACTCAGGTAGGCTGTGGTGTTTAAACCATGCTCAGTTGGTACTAAGGGGCCCAAAGTGTGCCGAGAAAATATCCCTCACACCATTACACCACCACCACCAGCCTGAACCGTTGATACAAGGCAGGATGGATCCATGCTTTCATGTTGTTTACACCAAATTCTGACCCTTACCATCTGATGTGGCAGCAGAAACCCAGACTCATCAGACCAGGCAACGTTTTTCCAATCTTCTATTGTCCAGTTTTGGTGAGCCTGTGTGAACTGTAGCCTCAGTTTCCTGTTGTTAGCTGCCAGGAGTGGCACCTGGTGTGGTCTTCTGCTGCTGTAGCCCATCTGCTTCAAGGTTGGACGTGTTGTTGGTTCAGAGATGGTCTTCTGCAGACCTTGGTTGTAACCAGTGGTTATATGAGTTACTGTTGTCTTTCTATCATCTTGAACCAGTCTGGCCATTCTCCTCTGACCACTGGCATCAACAAGGCATTTTCACCCAGAGAACTGCTGCTCACTGGATATTTTCTCTTTTTGGGACCATCCTCTGTAAACCCTAGAGATGGTTGTGTGTGAAAATCCCAGTAGATCAGACCAGCCCATCTGGCACCAACAACCATACCACGTTCAAAGTCACTTAAACCTCCTTCCTTCCCCATTCTGATGCTGAGTTTGAACTTCAGCAGGTCGTCTTGACCATGTCTACATGCCTAAATGCATTGAGTGACTGCCACGTAATTGGCTGATTAGCTATTTGTATGTATGCTAATTGCTGACGAGCGGGAGCGTGCTCTTGATTTATGATTGATTGGCATTCATGATCATACACACGTGCCTACAATCAAATCCAAGTTTGGCACAGGGTTCAAGAATCGGGAGTCAGTCTTTGGTACCAAGGTTTTTTATGTGCAGATCTACTCACAGATTTACTAACATTTCATGAATTAGACCTAAGGAGTGCACCGATCCTGCTTTTTCTCTTCTGAATCAGATTCAGGACATCTGTAGATGCCAAGTACAATTTTTATTTCAGATAACATGAGGCCAGAGATCGCTAAGGGACTAAAAACTCAAATCTAGGAACCCATTGACTACTGGTCTGAGGACGATAAGCTTCTGGGGGCAATGGCCAATATTTTGTGGGTTGTGGTGTAGCCAGTGAATATCCAGGCCAAGACATGTGCCAGTCATTTGGCTAATCTCTTTGCACAAATAACTGCATATGAATGCAGATTTGCAGATTTGCAGAAAGGCAGTGTCAGTGTCAGACGATAGCGGATAGGATCCGAGATTGCATTTCAGCCGAAGTGTGTTGTTTACATACCACTCAAACGTGATTGGTGATTCTGCTCAGACTACAAACAAATGGAAATCAGACAGCCTCCAATAAGTCTTATCCCGTTGCCTATGGATACAGCATAAATGTGCAGATATCTGTTCATAGAGATAACTAAAAACTGAACCCTCTGTGGCAGAATGACTGTAGCTGATAGCACTGGCTTTCATAATGGCATTGACAGAGAATGTGTGTTTAATGTGAAATGATCATATCTGGGTGAAGCCTGATCCGCTTAATAATGTCAGTACCGAGACAGATACCGATCCGGCGGTATCGATTGCGACACCTGCTTTCGATTTTCTGGAATCTGAGTGTTTCCACATTACTGTGGAAGTATCACTCACAACCTGTCTCAGACCCGCCTGCGGTGTTGGTGTGTGTGTGTGTGTGTGCACATACAGTCAAACAGTAACAGTGTGACCAGGTCAGGGTCTCTCGGCCCATTAACTCTCCCCTCTTAGTGGGACAGACAGGTAACAAGATATGGAACATGATGAATCCAACTATTCCCGAGGTCATTTACTCTGGCTTTGTTCCCCGCCTTTTGTTCCCTGTGCATACACTGGATTGTCATCACTCTACATTTGACAAATAGACATTCGTATCTGGTTTTATGGCGTCTTGATTGAACTCAAGAGCAGACTCAAGGTTATATGCACCTTTATAAACGGATACTTGTCCTTTGTAGTAGAACAGAGGCACAGCCTTTTCATTAGTGCTTGATAAACGCACACGCTGTTCGTCGACTGAATGAAAAGGATGAGGCTCGTCCTCCGGGCTGAACAATCCTTGTTCTATTCTAAAGAATGTTTTTTTGGGTTTGGTTTAATGAAGTAGCGTCTCAATAAGCTGCTACATACATTGTGCAGACGTAAAGTGGTGTTCTGTCTCCTCCGGAGGAAACAAAGGGAACACTTGCTCGGTAAGTTGTGATATAATTGAGTGTGCAGTCATTGATTTTCTTGTCTCTCCTCTCTTGCAGGTAAGTGGATGTGTTTTGCCGCGAGGGGTCCGAAGGGCTGCGGGGTGGTAAGTGTGGAATCATTTTGAACGCCGAGTCATTTTTCAACACAGGACATGGTCCCACTCCTCTTTATACCCAGACATGCTGAATGGACTGCTGCTCGGCTAGACGCCATAGATTGTTTTTGCTTTCTTCTCTCTGCTGGATCATTTCAGAGTCCTCTTGGAATATAAACACATACATATTTTTTTAAGGTAAAGGGTGACATAAGTAGAATTGATTAAGGCGCCTCCACTGTATCTTAAGTCAATAGAATATAAGCTGCTAATGGATTTTTGTGCTTGTCAATAGCATCTATGTATGCTTGTCATTTTGAAACCATTCACCCCTAATGAAGGAGCAGCGTATAGAGTTACTGTCAGTGGTTGTGTTGTAGCTTGTATCGCCTAAAGGAGGTATACTGACGTTCTTTCTTAACTTGCCGTCAATATTAGAGCACCTGCATCGCTGTAAAGACTCCCTTTGGCATGTTTAGGAAGCGTCTTCTTTATAGAACAATAATATGACTTACGTGCATTAAAAATTGATGTTTTATATTCAATAAAGTGGCTTCACTGCTTCCTTTTCACAATACTTGAAAGACTGCAATTACTCCCCCTCTAGCTCTAACGCTCCCTCTCTTGGGATTAACCTCTGCCCACTAAGAAACACTCTTAAAGCCCCAAACCGGAAAGCTGAACAAAGCTAATGACTGTGCAGCCGACGTCTCTCCTCCTGTGAGTGACACAGAGATAAAGCGCACCACAAAGTGAAAGTGAAATAATTGTTTAACAGACAACCTGACAAGCAAGACAAAGGCAGAAAGTGGGCCAAATAAGACCTCTTCCCTTTGATTATGCAAAGCAGTTCTCCCTCCATCCGTCTCACGGTGCATTGTGGGTAGTCATTACTGTAGATCAGTCTCAGTGATTGGCCAGAGACATGCGCTTTTGTCAGATTGGATTTGTCCATTTCAGCAACGGGCACATGGGTATCTGTGCCAGCAAAGGTAATGGGAGTGTGTTTGTACAGTATGTCACTGACAGCTGCCACTGTACAACTCCATTTACTTTATGCACGACATGAGATGATTGTACTCAACTCAAAGTTCTTTGTATAGACTTTACGATCTACTGCCTGAACACTGTGCTCTGTATCAGTTAGGACTGCTTATTGGCAAGAATTAGGCAATATAATACATATCTCGATACAGGGTTACGATTCAATATATTGCCATATAGTGCAATACTGTAAGTGAGGCTTTTTGTTTTTTTTAAAAAAGATATGTTTTTGGGCATTTTTGCCTTTAATGCATAGGACAGCCAAGTGTGGAAGGGGGAGAGAGAGAGGGGGGATGACATGCAGCAAAGGGCCACAGGCTGGACTCGAACCTGGGTTGCTGCGGCAACAGCCTTGTATATGGGGCGCCTGCTCTATCCACTAAGCCACCGACGCCCCAACTGTAAGTGAGGCTTAATGAGTTTTTGCATAGAGATGATATACTGTCTGATCTAGTTGCATTGGTCTGAACCGGCAGGTTTTTAGAACGTTGCAGAACGGTGCATTGCAAGTAGTTGCCTGTTTCAACTTGTCTTGTGACGAATCTTTGGTCTGAACTGGACTCTAGAAGCATCCCAGGGGCTAATAAAGATGAGTACCTCAACTGCTTTTACAAAGCTGTGGCACGTTGCACAGAGCAGATCAAGTTTTCCTGCTAACAAGCACTGTATGTAAAATATAAATACAGTATAATTATAAGGATGAATATATTTTTGATCACTAAAACACAGCCAGGAATCTGTGATCCATGTCGTTCATAACTGGACTTTTATTTGTATTAACTTTAACAAAAAAAGAAACCATTTAACTACATAGCTTATGAACTTACTGACAGAAGCTCAAAGATGAAGGAAAGATGACCAAATCAGCAAAAACTGCAATTGTCAATAGCATATGTACCATCTATCTATAAAATCGGGCAAGCAAATCGTTCCTCTTCTGAATTGCTCATGTGGTATGACGCCTTGTAGAGGATGGAACAAAACTGGATTGTAGCCATGGCAGCAGCGCTCAGTGGAGTTGTCTCTCCCAGCTCCCTTACAGCAAAGATGGCGTGAAAAAAAAAAAGGCTATTTATTATTAGGTATGAAATTAGTCTGCAGATGCTTCGGTAAATGAGACCAAGTTTTCCATGGATGTTAGTTTGTTAGCCACGGCATAAGCCAAAATGTGGCCTGCAACAGATGCTTAGCAGTAGGTTTTCTTGTTTTCAGCTGAGCCTGGTTAAGAGGAATGAGGGGCCAGCAGTTAACGATGGTATGGAACAGTCAATAAAGCGAGTTTGTTAACAATCATGAGTCACCGTAACCACGAGAGAGCCTTGAGCATACAGTCATACATGTGTACAAATAATATTAGGCTGATTGGTCCAGTAGTTTGCGAGATTAGCTGCACGACAGATAAACACATGCCAGATGCATGATCCCCTCCAGTCTTATGTCTGGCAGAGATAAGGAATTACTGCCATGCATCTTTGCATGTAAATTATTCATTAAAAATGTATGGTTTTTTTTGAGAATCAGTACTTAATCACAAAACATAATAGGGCGATACTCAAGTGTGTCGGTATATTTTCTTACACTCCTACTGTAGGTCCACTGTGCAAGAAGAGGCTCTCTAAGCTGCAGTTTTTATGTGTAAGCATCATTAGCAGGTGACCACTGAAGGATGTGTGTGCAGCTTTAGAGTGGATCAAAGACCAGGCAGTAATGAGGAGATTACAGTTAATGCAATAGATGATACGAGTCTATGATCAGACCTGAGCAGATATTCTCTGATTACAGTATCAGTCTTTGGCTGAACGCACATAGATGGAACAAAATGTCCAAGAACAAAGCCGACACACAGAACGAGGTGTTTATTCAGTAGAAATCCTCTGCTGGTCCTCTGGAGATAGACAAAAGGCAAACCACGCCGCAGGTAGAGGCGGACGAGGAGTGAGAGCGTGATGAAAAACACACATGTCCTGCAAATTTGAAAAGGTCACACTGTGAACACATCTCCACATGTGCGTGGCCCTGCATCTGTTAGGCTTGGCTCGCCTCCTCGTGCCCGGCTCACATGAAGACAAAAACTCAAATGTTTAAACGCTTCGTTACATATTAGATCACAGACAGGGAGGGAGCTGTGGAATTGATTATGTGGCGCATGATGCTAAGGAGGGAGATTTCCAGGACTTTATTTGAGCCTCTTTACTTAGTTCAATATACTCGATTCTTGTGGCTTACCGTGCGTCTAGGATGGCCTCTCCACATGGGATTAGTATTATTCCGAGTGCATGCATTGATTCCTGGTTTTCATCCAAGTCACATGCATGCGAGGTGGTGATAGGGCCAGATGAGAGGGATACACTTCCTCCTGATAAAGACTAAAGACATGCACAGGTTTGGTGAGAGTCCAGTAGTCAAACAGCTGCCATAACATTCAGAGTATTGTCTTCTCTCTGGCGCAGGCATCACTTATCCAATTAATTTTGATATCTTGTAGAAAAACAAAGCAATCAGCGTGCTGTTGTTTTGAACTAGTAATCTCCAGCATATTAAATATTTTCTAATGAAGGTCAGGATAACAGCTACAGGGCTGTAATGTGGTTTTGCAAATTGAGAGTGCGGCTAATTCAGTAGTACAACATCAGTATTTCAGTTGTGAGCACGGTGGGTGGGTGGTGGTGTGGGTATCGTTTCATTTTCGCGATTGACCTTTTTTCAATTGATTTCTCCTCCTGCTTGCGCAGGTGTCGTAAATATCAAGATGTTCAGGGAAACAATTAACCTTCATGCAAAATGATTTGCATATTTTAATGCACGTCATCGATTTAAAAAGCGCCTCGTTCATCACAAGCTCTCGTTTTGTGATTGAAACAGAAATAAAAATGTTGCTTATTTATCTTTCTGCTGAGCACATCCCAGTGTTTGATTTATTTGTTTTTGCTATTCGCCAAAAAACGTCTCATAAATTAATCAAACCAAACACTGTATGTCGGAGTTATACCAGAGAAGTGGCACAGATCAACCAAAGTTAAACTCAGATCTGGGACAGTTAATAATCAGTTTGTGCTCTCCAAAGCCTCAGCCAGAAATATCCGCACAACAGTGTCTCTGTGTTTCCTTCTCACAATATTTTGCCCCGAGCCAATCCAGATTTTTAATCACTTGTCAGTGATCCCCCCCTCGGTAATCTTGTTTGGTGTAAACACACACACACTTTCACACATGATACGTGCGTGGTGGGCGGATTGGGAGTTCACTGTGCAGAAACACAAACACACTACTGAGAGGCCATGTGTCCCAAATTAGACCTTGCAGAGTCATTGACATTCCGACTGAAAAAAACTCTCCCTCAGACACTGTTAGCTTGAATGCAACATATCAAATGTCTCTCCATGGTCTCTGCAGTGCTGATCTTAACCCTATTAGAGATTATGTGCTTCTAGATTCAATCTGTTTGCCAGAAATGTTTCAAAAAAGGAAAGTTTGACCCTTTTTGTGTTGATCTTCATGAAATCCAGATTCTTTGCAGTATATGTTAGTGTGTTGTTCATGAACAAAGGCGCGTGCTTGACAATAAATTCCTGGAATCTCAAAGTGCGGTGGCGAGGAATGTGTGTCGGAGTGCGTGTATCATGTTCAGATGGCCCGTAGCTGACACGACAGTTCGCTAAGCCTCTTAAGCCGCCCCTCCACCACAACTGTGTTGTGTTGACATTGTCTCTGGCAGGAAGCCGCACTGCACCACCGTCTGTGTCTCGACACTGGATGTCCAAACACCATGACACCGTTTGCAGCCAACAGCAATAATGATGTATTTGGAGTGTTGTTTTTTTTCTCTCTCCAGATGTCAGTTGAGCATCTGATGTTTGAAAAGGAAGCACTAAGGTAGATTTGAGCAACCCTCAAGCTGTGGTATGTCCTTGAGATCCTATAGGTTCCTCCGTTTTTCACATTCGGTTCCATACTAGCGCGAGGGCAGGGAATATAAAGTGGTAGATGTCTTTGTTTACCTGTACGAAAGAGACATCAAAGTGTTCCTTGATATCTGTGGAAAGACGAGTGATAAAAGAAGCAGGGGGCTGGGAAAAACAAACTTTCATACGAAATATATATATATATATAAAAAGCGTG
Organism: Epinephelus moara; assembly: GCF_006386435.1. Lineage (NCBI taxonomy): Eukaryota > Metazoa > Chordata > Actinopteri > Perciformes > Serranidae > Epinephelus > Epinephelus moara. The sequence continues at coordinate 24,815,972 of NC_065517.1, read as the reverse complement.
TACATGTTGAAAGGATGAAGGGGTGTGTGTGTATTCTCTCATATTTTAGAGATGACAGAGAGTCAGAGGCTTGTGAGATGTGACTTAAGGGAGGCTGGTGAGAGATGGGGAGACATCAAGGTGTAGTAGACGCAGCGTGTCTGCTCTCAGAGTCCAGTACTGCTCAGCCCTTAGATGAAATTTTTGAGTTATCTCAGTTAAAGGTTCTCTGTGTGATTTTTAACATGTTTTAATTGTTTTTTATCGGTAATGGGTGATCAGATTGTAACGTAATTCAAAAAAACTGAGACCTTCCCAGACTTTCTTGGTTGCCTATAACAGCCTGTCGACTGACTTAGATGTAAAGGACTTTACAGGAAAATCTAAACAATGTGATGAACCTTAACCAAGAAATGCCTACAGTGTGAAACGTTAGCTAACATTATCTGAGAAATGGAGTTCGCTAAGGTCAACAAGTGACCGGCACCCACCACAACACATGCTGTCTTTCACATTTGCAGCGGCAGTCTGGAGACAGACCTTCACTCACTGCTGAATTTTGCACTGACTGATTTTGATTTTGAGCTGTTAATGCTGCTGACTGAAGGTTAATGTCTGGAGCTGCCGTACGCTTTCCTCTAAAGAATCTCCACTTGCTAATTCTTGTCTCACTTGTGGTCTGATAAACAGTAGATTCAACAAATTTAGTGCCCCCCAGTGCTGAAGGACATCCCAGAGGAAACACTGACATGTGAAAAATGTGGTTTTAGCTGGCTAATGTTAGGTAATTTTGGCTTGCTTGCTAACACGGACAAAATGCTAGCTAGCAAACATAGGAAAATACTGTATAGAGTGGATAATGGTAGTTAATTCATCCAGACTCTCAGGGCTGGTTTGCAGATTACTTTATCAGCTGCAAAGCAACTAACGCCAGATCTATATAGAGTAGCTAAGGGTGCTTTCAGGCCTTAGTCAGGGACTAATTTTGTTACAACATTGCATAAGAGTTCGTTTGTAACCGGACAGAGACCACCTCTTCAAGAAGGTATTGGTTCGGTTGTTTTGGTGCAAACCCGAGTGCAATTGCTGTGTTCACACCTGCCCAAGCGAACCGCACTTCGGGGGCAAACAAACTTGAGTTTGATTGGATCGAACCAATCAGGGCAGGTGTGAAAGCAAGTAACAGCTAACTAGGTGGCTAACAACCTTAACATAAGCTAAGGTTAGCCAGCTAAAGCTATGGTGCATGGATTTATCATTGGTTGCTTTGTAACGTCAAACAGCAAGCTAGTTAATATCATGAAGTCAATGATCCGAATGAAATATAGGAACATTACAGATAGTTACTAGCCTGAGTGTCAGACTGAAGCTCCCAGAACCTTCAGTCTGACATGGCTTCCATTGAAGGCGATTTACAAGGGGGAGGGAATTTGATTTTTCCCTAACCAATCAGTAGAGATCAACGACTCACCCAGAATCTGACGTCATTAGTATCCATGCCTCAGGGGTTCCAAAAACAAGTGAGCATTGCCCGTTTAAAATGTCTCCGTCGTCGTGCACGCCCAGCTGCATCGCCGTTAAATCCAGTTTAGCAGCTTCCTTAATTTGGTCCTCCATTAATGCGAGTAGTGGCGAAATACCTCGATAGCATCATTAATGTGGTCTGTAGGATCTGTAGTGGTCGCCATTGTTGCTATCCTCACCAGTTACCCACCGGCGCACAGCTTGACATCAGCGTGGCGCTGATTGGCTAATCACTAGACCTGCCCCCACTCCCGGCGTTCATTGGTACTTGCATTGTTTGGACGAGATAAATCGCAAATTCATTGCAGTATGCCAGACCAGAGATGCAAGCCTACTCAGTTGAATGGGCGGGGTCTATGGTCTGGAACCAGGCTAGATAGTTACGATATTCTAAATTTGATTGTAATCTATTTTCCAGTATTCTATCAACAGGGTGTCAATCAGTCATGGTCTTGTTAGTCACTGTTGTGGCCGATACTCTCTCATGGCTACAGAGGATGTTGACTGGAGTTCACTGAATAGCCTCAGAGACAGGTGAAGTTACATACAGAACCTTTACCACACTAATGCTGCATATTAAAAAAAGGAGAATCATACCCTAGTTTTTATCGTGGATGTGAGGCCAGTCTGGAACATCACCTGTATTAATAAAAGCAAAATTAATCCAAATGTACCCAACAAAAGAAAACCTATTTGTTCTGCTCCAGTTTGTTCCAGTATTCATTATGAATTTGGCTGATATTTAAGCATGCTAACATTTATAACACTGCAAGTGTTTCACAAACAGTGTAACAAATGTGCAAACATAATATTTCATGTTCTGATCACAGAGCACAAAAAACAAAACAATGGCTTTTCTATGCTGCTGGGAGGCTTCTGTTGAAACAATGCAGCACGTTTCATCACTACACAGACAGATATACTTCCATAATGATACCTTTAATTATCTTTTGAAAACATTATGGATTTGAGGTGTTTGTGCCATTATTTCGTCAGCACTCATTTCTCACTGTGGCACACAGTCAAAGAAGCTCATCAGTGATTCGAGGTGTGCAGTTTTCCAGATAAATCGACAGTCTGCTCTGCATTCTCTCTAGGTTTCGCATAATTGCAAAGACACAGGTGTGTATCTATCTGCATGTGGTGCACGTGCCCGCGTCCACTGGCCCATGTCAAGACCAAAACCATTCACTTTAGTCACAGATGGCTTGGATTTGCCCTGGCGCACAGGACTGTCTCGGCAGCTTTGCCTTAAATTGGGGGAATTCAGTTAAACCTCACACAGGGAGACCAAAAAACAGCAGAAAACCACGGTAGCTGTTGACGGGATGATCATTTGTGTTTTCCCCATCATGGTTTGGCGTCGATGTCAAATGTTTGCAGCGGTGGAGAGGCTGGGTTGGCATCGCCGTTTCCCCGCAGACCTGCGGTTAATCGATTCATTTTGCCTCAGTGTGTTAAATACCGAGCGTCTGGTTGGTAAACTTGTCAAATAAACTCTGTGCCCCGCAGTCGCTCAGACTGCTCTGCAGTTGTTAGTAACACAGTCTGAGGGCCACCATTCATGCACAAGCAACCATGTAATACGGTTTGGATACTTGTCATGCAGCACTAAAAATAACTTATGATCATCCACAGTGGCGGGGGGGCATCTTAAGAAGATGAGGAACATTTGATGTGACTTATGTGAAACCACCATAACAACAACATTGGCATTTGCATATCAAACACCTGTCCAAACTGACAAAATTGTCAAGATCAAATGAGGTACAGCGGTGTCGGAATGTAAATATTAAATTAGCGAGGACCTCGAGGCCTTCGTTACATGAAGAGGATGACAGAGAAAGAGCTATTTGTGCTGTGATGAAAATCTTGCAGATAAACATCCTTTCTTATGGTAATCAGGTGACGCGGTGGATGACAGCCATTGGCTGTGGCAGTGAAGAGTGCTCTTCAGGAGCCAATGGCTTTTGTTATCAATGGCTGGCAGCTGGAAAACCCATAAAGAAATGGAAGCCTTCAAGAGGCACTGGGCCCTGAAACAGATTTTATGTGGGACTCATTTTGCCAGCCAGAGTGGAAGAAGAGAGAGATGCGGTTGTCTGCAAAATGGCCTCAAGAGCACCACTAAATTTCCTGAGGAGAAATGGGAGTCATTATTAGTACCTCATTCGGAGTGGGATCATCAGTTTTTGAATGTTATTTTTGGCTTGATCCTGGATTTCTCTGGGTTTAATGCTGCATATAATATGTTTTATATTGAAAGGCCGGACAAAGTAACGAGGTCCTGCTATATTTAGGGCCTCTTTTCGTTGAATGTCGACTGGTAAATCTCTGGGGGGATTTGGTGGGTTTATCATTGTGTATTCATTTGTCAAATGCAAGTAAGCACTGTGTCACTCCACTGCTGTTTGTATTTACTTCATTATCTCTGTCTGCTAAATGCATTAACTATCACCTTTACACAGCTGCTTCTAGTATGTTGTACCCTTTATCCCAGTGACTTGAGACTATTTCATGTTTCCACTTCAGTCTGATTATTAAGGTGTGTTTGTATGGGAATAAAATAGGGTCAGAAGTATTGTAGCTTTTGTGACTGAATGAATGAATGTGCGAAAACATCTTGTATGAGAGTGTGAAAAATGTTTTGATCAAAATAAGTCAAATCCAGGAAAACATCTGTAGCTGGGTGTGACATTTTGTTAACAAATGAAAAAGGTTTGCACGGTTAATTTCCAATGTGTGAGGGCATAAAGAAGATTTGCATAACGGTTAACACTTACAAAAGGTTTGCAGTGACACATCTGTCCGAGTGTGGGTGAGTTTAAACAGAGCTCAATTGTCTGTGTGAATCCCAGGTTTACAGCAACAAATGAAATCTATGAGTACAAATACTTTTATTCTACATTTTACTCTACGCTTTACACTTTCTGTGAAGTGCTGTAAAGTTTATTTGAATCAAAACACACATTAAACACACATTAAACATTGCTTAATAGAGACAATTTCTAGCAAGTACACAAATCAGCCTTTTTTATCTGGACACATTTTCCCCACAAATACAACATGCTAATGTTTTTAGCACAAGCCTATGGCATTTTACATTGTATAAATTAGCCTAGCAGCTAGCAGACTTTTCCTCTACTCATATGAAGCCAGGGACAACAGCAACATTTAACAAAGGTAATGTAACAAAAAATCTGCTCCATTATGTCTTATACTAAACATGTTTTCCAAACAAAAGTACAACATGCTAACGTTATTAGCACAAGCCTATAGAGTGCCGAAGTCACGCCACTTCCGGTAGAGCTCATGGGACCTTAGATCGGAAAAAATATGAATGGCAGTGAATGGGGAGAGCAAGATCGGAAAAAATATGAATGGCAGTGAATGGGGAGAGCAATACTATCTTTTGTTCCCGTTTGAGTTGTGACATGAAATCTAAATATATTGTTAATGTATTTAAAACATAAATTTTAAGGTCAAGAAAGTCATACTTTGTTGTAAAACTGTTGAGATATAAGCTTTTTAATTAGAAAGACTCAAGACTATACAGGAGGAGGTCGCGTATGTGACGTCATAGCTTTCGCTCGCTTCCTGCAGCTTGGCCTCCCCGCTGAAATTCCACTGTTTTATGATTAATCGATTTATGATTGAAGATGTCTGTGTGTTTTGTGCCAGGTTGCAGTCACTCCAAGCTGGTGGAAGTGAGCGAAGGCTAATTACGTTTTTTTCAAAAGCTTATATCTCAACAGTTTTACCACAAAGTATGACTTTCTTGACCT
>NC_065517.1:24678620-24810550 GCF_006386435.1 Epinephelus moara | reverse complement strand
TCGCTTCCTGCAGCTTGGCCTCCCCGCTGAAATTCCACTGTTTTATGATTAATCGATTTATGATTGAAGATGTGTGTGTGTTTTGTGCCAGGTTGCAGTCACTCCAAGCTGGTGGAAGTGAGCGAAGGCTAATTACCTTTTTTTCAAAAGCTTATATCTCAACAGTTTTACCACAAAGTATGACTTTCTTGACCTTAAAATTTATGTTTTAAATTCATTAACAACATATTTGGATTTCTTGTTGCAACTCAAACGGGAACAAAAGATAATATTTCTGTCCTCATTCACTGCCATTCATATTTTTTTTGATCTAAGGTCCCATGAGCTTTACCGGAAGGGGCGTGACTTCGGCAATCTATGGCATTTTACATTGTATAAATTAGCCTAAGGAATAGTGGAGATTTCCTCTGCTCATATGAAGTCAGGATAAATCACACACAAGTTTTGTGTTTGTAAAACTTTTCTCAACCATTGTTACGATGTAAAGTCTATGAGTCGAACAGCAAGTCGCAGAGAAACACTACAGCTCAGACTCAGTGGGTCTCATTTTACAGAAGTTAATCTGGAAGCTAGAAACTTTTTGGCGTATGTAAGGGAGTAAGGGATTCCATTGGATTAAATAGGCGCTATGTTTTGAACCTCTTTTGTTCCCATACGTTTGTTTATATGTGTGTGTTCCTGTCTTTATGTGCTCCTTTGTTGGCTGGATTGGTCCAATTTGCAGCGGAAGAATCCCGCCTGCAAATAATATGTTATGCAGCTTCTCATAAATTTACACCGCAATCAGTTTTCTGATTGAAAAAATATTTTATTCTGTCAAGCAGCTGCGTTATGTACCCGTAATTCAAACTGAAGAGCGCCCTCCACATATATTATACGTGCTGCATTTACAGTGGTCCTTTTTCATCTTCCCTCCATCCCAGTAATTCCCTCACTTTTGTCCTCTACACCGGAGACAGGGGGTGTTTCCATCCTGATTCAGTGGGAGACCAGCATTGCTAATAATTCCTGGCAATCACAGACCCCAAGTCTGATCAATAGGAGAGACAGAGGCAGCAGGCTGCCATCCAGCCCGGCCCTGATAGCTGCTATTAAGGGTCCCCTCAGCCACTAACACCAGAGCCACATACTATCCCTCTGTGGTTGCCTCCTTCCCATACACCACTGACGAATGACTAATAGAGCCGTGATTGTGAGCCTCAAATTGGAGTTTGTTTATTTCTCAAGAGGGGTTCAAGGTTTGGATGGTTGTTTGTAATCAATCACTGAAGTTTTCCCATGAATTTTACATTTTTCACAGCAGTTAGTTTTTTTTGTGCCTCCGTACTGGAGTTCTCAGATTATGAACAAAGCATCCAGAGCGGCCGCTCACTGCTGCTGCTGCTGCTGCTGCTGCCCACAGTGTAGCGGCAGCTGCCATTTCCATTGTAATCTATAACATATGCCCCCATCTCTGAGGCCAGTACAGTTCAGTCATTTCCAGAGGAAGCTTTGCTTTACTGAAACCCGCTGGCAAACAGATGGAGTGCCAACTGGAAGTGCTTCCTAGCGAGAAAAAAAAAAAAGAATCGATAGCACAGCAAAGTCTCACCACATATAACAAAAGTAGCTTGAATGTCAGAACTTCCTCGCCAGGCGTTTTCTTTCAACCATGTGTGCTTCAGCTAGGAAAGATAACTATGTGAAAAGTGGGCAGCAATTAGCTATTATCCGTTTTTATACCCCGAGAGCAGGCGTCAGAAGGTGGAGGATTTTTATGCTGGGAGCAGAGAATGAAATAGCACGCAGGGTAACCTTACATGTGAGTCTGTGGCCTTTTAATGGTTCAGGTGTCCGACCTCATAGCCTGAGAGATGCAGTGCCCTTGTTGTACACCTTTAGAAATGGAATTGAAGCAACACAAAGAGGCCGCTGCTTAAACAAGCCCGGGGAGCAGTGGGAGCATGTTTTTTTTTTACCAAATTTAGACAAATTTTTCTTCCTTCAGCTGCCCTCCTTGATCAATCTTGGCTTGAATTTTGTGTATTGCCTCGTAGGCCTTTGTTCGGCTGTTGTTAAGTCCTGAACTGAAGGGTGGATAAACAGAGACGATTTATAGCAGTGCTGTCCCTCCCCCGAGGGATCACAGTCCGTCTTCTCTCCACTTTTTCCCCCACTAATATAGATTCAGCTTTTTTATTCTGCTTTGGATTCACTTACCTAAACACATAGATTTTATTCGATCAAGCAGGCCGCGATAATCCCTTGTTTTATTTCCTGTTCGGAGAAACAACTCTACAATTTACACAAAGGCTACGCAGGAATTCCTCCCTAACACCTAAATGAATACTATACATCTCATTACAAAGGGGATTTAGTCCAAATTTAGTAAAGGGACTTAGATTGAAGCTGAGTGCCTAATCCCTCTCCAGCCCATAGCTGAGCCCTATTGATGAATCATCCTCTCTTGAGAGGTGGAGGGGATCAATAGGCAAACAGCATCATTGATCCCGACTGCTTTGAAGTCATGTCTCTCCCAGCCAGAGATCCCCATCTCTCAGATGCCCGCTGTCACACAAACCCCTCTGTCCCCCTGCTGCCTCGTCTGCTTAACGGCTGTCATAAAACAGCAGCCCTGTTTGCAGAATACGCTGCAAACGTTGCTGCGTATGGGGAGTTAGCGGCCAATTTTACGGACTAAGTAATCCATTTTATAATTCATTTTATGCTTGTATCAATGCGACCGCAGTAACAGGAGATCTGGAGTCCTATCTCTTTCAAAAAGGACGTGATGAAGTCATTTAAACCATGGTGATGTTTATTGAGTAGATGTCCAGCATTGTGTACATGATCACTGAAAGGATTTAGGGGGAAAGATGAGGCTCAATGATGAGGTATGAAGTCCTAATATCCTGCGTTTTTCACCGCAGTAACATGTCCCAGATGTGCAGCACAGGGCTCTTGGGAAGGTTTCACCAGTGACATCATCACAGCGGTCCAGACAGACATGGGCATCCCTCCGACGAACAGGCCACCGTATTATTATGTGGTTCTCTGCAGGACTCCTCTGTCTCTCTTAAAACCATTTGTAACAGTAGAGAGATTCAATATACCCGAGGTGTGGAAATCCAACTTTTCCAGCCCCGGCGTGCAGATAGTGATCGTTTGACTTAGAGAAATGCAACAAAGCAAACCGAGGCTGTTTTTTTTTGTGTGTGTTGTTTTCCTAAAACCTCTGCCTTCAATTTTCTCAGAAACAAGTTTTTCTTTTTCTTTTCTGGAAAACCCAATTCCTCTCTCTGCCACAATGTGCTGACAGAAGCAGTTATCACAGCTCCCAATAATGTGAGCGTTTCCACTGGTGAGCACAATGAAAGGCTTTGGGAAGTCTTGTCAAATCCATTTATTTTACGACAATGGGCTATAATGGAGAAGACACAATGAGATTTTTCATTCCCCAGTTCAATAGTGGAATTCATAATTTCTTTGATTTTGGCCCAGTTTTTTTTTGGCCACAAAAATAAAGTAAATGACAGTCAAGGTTATGTCGGTATTTCATATTATTATTATCATTATTATTATTATTATTATTAGAGAATTTAGTGCATTCTCAAACCGGGTAAACATCTCCAGCATGAAAGCAGATTTAGATTTTGTAGAGTGGATCTATTTTGAATTTAGGCTTTCTGTTTGATTTGATTAGATGGAGAAATCTGTTTACAGTAGGAATATGTTTTGTCTGTTGGGCAGCTTCCAGTCTGGTGCAGTTCCAACATAATGAAAAAATGATTTGGATTCTGTGCAGTGAAAGTCTCACTGCCAAGTTCAACATTAAATTCAGAAGGAACATACATTTACTGTCCAACCTAGGCAGATGGGGGCTAAATTGCAGAGATTTTAAAATTACATTCTAATTATTAATTCTTTGATGACTCACCTTGTTTAAGCAATTAGATATTAATCCTGCAGCTGAGTGCAGTAGTTTGCTAAAGCCCCTTTCCCACTGGACAAAAACCCCAGTAACATCTAGCTTTTGTCTTAAATTGAAGAGGTTACAATCGGCATTCATTCCCTGGACAAATAACCCTGCAGTCCTCACAGGTATGTATTGGCTTCAGCTTCAGTTAGCTCCAATCTGCAGTGACCAAAATATGACAACCGGGGGGACACGGCAATTTCTTGCACTTTGCCGGGGTGAAAGTGCTTGGACATTGTTCAAAATTTAGCCAGCACCAAGTTTAAAAGAGAGACTGAATAAGCTACATTTATAAAAGAAGTAACCCCTGTAACATTTTCACTGACCTCCATGCTGCTTTCCACTGTTTGCCAACTTGTTTTCAGGCCTGTCCATGACGTTAAATGTGACACATCAGGAAAAAAACAATAAAAGTAACACCCGAAACACACTGCCCGCATGAGCAGTGTTTGTGTGTATCGAAGAACCTCTTGTCTTTCTTTTCGGCTCCTGTGTTAACAGGTAAGAGCAGCCACACTGCCTGCGTGAGCAGCACGTCACGGCAACCTCACTGAACTGCTGCGGCACACGTCATTACCGCATTGCGAATACCACTTTTAATTTCCACAATTTCCACTATTAAAAGTGGATACTCAACTCATTTATGGAGCCCTGCAAACCACAACATTGACAACAAATATTTCAGAATAAAAATCCTTATGTTATTTGTTCATGTTTGTGAAAGATAGAGACACTAAAACTGTACTGCTGAAAACTGTACGCATCATATAGGACAAAAATGGCAAGACTCATGACAATTCCTCTAGCTGTTCCACAGCTGAGCAGAAGCAGCTCCGCCCCTGAGCAGTGCTGTTCACGTGGACAGTGTGGCTGCTCTAACCTGTTAACACAGGAGCCAAAAATAAAAACAAGAGTTTGCTCACACAGGCAGTTTGTTCCAGGGATAAGGCATGCTCATCTACTGCAGAGCTGTGTACATGGCTCTGGTCTACTGGCACTGGGAGAGGAGTCTATTGCCTCTTTTTACCAGGTTTTCCCGTGTTTAAAAAAAGCTGCATATACATACAAGTTTGGGTGGAAAAAGGGTACAATAAAAGCCAATTGTTATGTCTAACACTAAAACAAAAGCTCGTAAGTTATCTCCCTGTTGGAACAATACTTCTCTTCTCTGGGCATTTTACCAAAGACTCAAACAGGGCCATATGCTGCAGTATATGCTGAACGTAGTGTCTGTATCAAACATTTAGAGTGCATCTCTGTGCTATCGTGTGTTCTCTCCCACTGACAGAGAATGGAGCCAAATAACCCTGAGCTCAGATCAGTAGGATAGCTCAGTGCTGTGCCCTGTCGGGCTGAGCACGGAGGTTCGAGGGCAGAATTTTTGTGTGCAAGTGAAATAGGCAAAGTAATGATCTGCACCACACCCGCTCAACTCTTACAAAGGCTTGTGAATGTGAATGAGGCTTGGTAGCAGCAGGAATAAATGACCAACAGGAGCATTAGCCATCGCAGACCCCCTTGGCGCCTATTAAAGCACATCGTTGTGAGCTGACCTTCCTGACATTTTACATGTAGATATATTCTGCTCCTGTCTGCCCTGCTCAGCCCCACATAGTATATTGATTGACCAAAGATCAGTGGAGGCCACAGTAAGGGGCTGTTGGTGAGGTCACGGAAAATGATTTTTTTGTGCTTTTTTGATTCAAGATCAATTGAATATGAAAAAGCTGAAGCCATGTGGGTGTAAATTCATGTACACTGTTTGTGCATTGATGTTCAAATACAGTAAGGAGGATGGCTTTACAAAGACTGTCTTTACTTTAGATAAGCAGAGACCCTGTGTGACTGCTGCATAGACCCTTTTAGAGCCAACGTCACAATGATGTGAGTTTGTTAGCTGGAGGCAAAACACGACTCTCCACCACAGGGCCAGAATATAAAGAGTCATGGCGCAAAACTTGAATTTGAAAACACATAGTGGCTGCCACTGCCCGTCAACAACAACAAAGACAACTATGATTAAATGTGATAAGACGAAGGGACTGGATGAAGACATGTGCAATTGTAAGGATGAATAACGTTATGTGTATTAAGGGTTATGATGTCCACCTCATAAGAAATTGGGGAGGTATTAAGAGGAATATTGGATTTCTCCGAAACGCTAACTTTTTAGCGCATTAGCTAACGTTAGCTTCGTTAGCAAAAAAACTGGAGGAAACTGTTCAAGTGTCGTCCTCCTTTGTAAGATTGGCATAGTAATCAACCACAAAGCTTCCTGTGACATCATCCATCCACTGAGTGAGAGCATACAGGTCGGCCAGTCTGGTCCCGTTGGTCAGTGTTTACTTTATCAAGTAACACTCATGGTCCCGGAGAGTGAGTCACCTGACATGGTGTGTTCGTAAATTCAGTCTGACGCTCTACACTAAAATGAGAGCCCTGTTGGTCGAAGAAAAGGAGCGTTATATTTCTGCAAGACTTAACGAATGGTTAAGTTAATCACACATTCACTCTGCTCGGCACTCTGCTGCTCCGTCTCTCCAGAGTTTGCTCTGCCACTCAGAAAGTGCAGTGCTTTTGATAACTGAATGATACATTCAGACAGCGTTAGGAATTTACAAACAGTCCAGTTTGTGCCAGTGTGATCCGGAATTAATATTTCTAAAGGCACAACTAGTATCATCTTCTTCCATTGTCTAAAACAAGCCAACAGAACTCACTAGCTAGCGTTAGCTAATGTCTGTGGAGGATTGTTTTGTCTCCAGCTAAGCCCCGCCCACCAAAAAAACATCAAACTGTTCACTAAGCAGTCCAAATCCTCAGCTGGTAGTTATCCTTATAATGAATACTGAGCTGTGGTCTTTTTCCCCACTGGCTTACTTCTAAAGAGAATATTCAAAAGTGGGGAAAGGTGCAGTCCCTACAAAGGGGAGTAGATCTGCTCTCTGCTGAATTCACACATTTGCACATGTAGTATAAAGTATGGTGAGAAAAATAACGCACAAAGTATTCTGTACTTAACAAAACAAAGAGGACTTGAGGACTGTATGAACCACTACAGACTTCACATGCAGCAGATGAGCTATACCCAGCATACACCTCGTGTTTGCTAGAATTCATTTCCCCGCTTGCTTGGAATGGAGGTGCTCGCGCACATCCGTTTGTCTGTGCAGACACAGGCATCTTTGTCTCCTACCTTTCACAGCCTTAGCCTGTTTCATGCCCCTGCCATTCTGCTCGTAGCAGCCAACACCAGCAATCCCAGCCTGGAGGGAGTTGTTTATTTGAAGGAGGCGGTCGATGGCACAGATTGCCCAGCGAGGCTGTAATTACACCGAAATCTAAAATGGCAGCACTTGGAAACGGATGAACTGGTCAATAAGTCACACTGCAGCCTTCCAGTGTGAACCCCGTGAACGCACATCTGGTAATTTTCACCCCTCTGTGCAATTAATACTCACAGAGAGTAGACGGTAACAATTGATTGTTGTGGTGTTAACTGAAATATAAAGTTGTCTTAGAGATCAATGCAAGGGTTTGTCCGTGTCATGGTGATTGCTCATATTTCCCTGGCTGTTTATTTGAGGAGGGAGTTAATTGGGGTTTGAGGTTTGTGTAGTTTTGTCCTTTGTGTGGTGTGTGTGGTATTAGAGAGATGCAGAGGGCAGTCACGTGGCTTTAGTTCAACATCAACATGCTCTAATGGGGATGTGCTTCGTCTCTACCAGGAGATTTGCATGTGATTTTCAAATCAACTGTAGTATCAAACAGCTGTATTTTACTATAAATATAATTTATGTTGTTAGTCTTTTTTGCCCAAGAACATCAAAGCTGCACATTTTCCAGCATATTCACAGGACAGCTAAGTATCTGTTGTATGTGGAAAATGAACCATTATAAGCCCCCAGAGCCCAAAGTGACGCCTGTTTTGTCCAACAGTCAAAAACCTAAAGGCATTTTAAACAGAGAAAAGTAGCAAATCTTCACATTGAAACAACCTGTGAATGTTTTCTTTGCATTTTCTTTGGCAAACAACATAAATAATTAATAAATTACCTGAACAATTCACTAGTTTTATAACTATTCAGTTAATAGACTAATCATTTCAACACTACATAAAGGTCCAGTATGTAGGATTTTGGCAAATCTATTGGCAGAAATTTTCATTTCCTTATAATGAGCCATTTATATCCACATCAATGACTGTACAGATGGGGTCCTCTTCCACGGAGTCCACCATGTTGGTCTACTGTAGCCCAGAACAGACAAACCAAACACTGGCTCTAGATAAGGCCATTAGCATTTCACGTTGACCACCATAGCTCTCTTACATGCTTGGCACATGGGAAAAGTTTAAATTCTGCAACCTCAGTTCTAGATGCTATGAAATCTTACATACAAGACCTTTAATGTAAATACATAAAGTTAGACAGAATTGAAATTAACATTTTCAGTGATTGGGGAGATTCTCCAGTCGTGTTTTTTGTCGGCCATACCACCGAATTAGGGGTGGTCTTCTATCACCGTATACTGCCATTATGAAGCCTCGAGTTTGGCATTTCAGCCGTCGCTGACTTGTTGTTGTGTTTTTTTGGAGCCAGAAGTGATCATATTTGGATGAGATGGTGGAGCTGTGGAGGAGTGAGGAGTGGATGTGACTTACAGACTGTGATGATACCTCACAGACAGCCTGTCACTCAAGCAGCCCCGTCCTTAAGTATGCGCAACATTGGGCCTTAAAAAAATGTAAACGGGTGAGTTAAAAAAAACAAAACACTATTCACCACCAAACGCGTTGTAAACATGTTTATTTCTGCTGTAAGTCTGGGCATTTTAACGTGGGAGTCTACGGGGATTGACTCTGTTTTAGAGCCAGCCTCAAGTGGACATTCAATGAACTGCAGTTTTTGGCACTTCTTGTTGGCTTCATTTTTCAGCCTCGGTTGCTGCTTCGTAATTTTATGTCATGGTAACGGTTTAAAAAATACAAAATAGAAGCTTTAAAGTTCCTGAGAACAAACTTCAAGTCATACAAGTATCTGTATTTACAACTTTACTCTCCTTCTGCACGTCTGCTCAAACACGTTACCTTGCAAGGCAGCTGTATTCATGAAATCACGCAAGAATCCAGCCCTGATTTGCTACATCGTCTACCCCAAATACCTCCCGTGATATTCCCAAATCTCTGTTGGTGGACACATTTCTGCCAATGCATGTTTGTACCCTCATATCACCCGACGTTACAGCTGATCTAAAACTGATATATTCAGATGAAAGGTCTCCCTTGGGTTTCCCCCTGTGACTGTGATTCTTTCCAGACATGCAGGTACACGGTCACACTCTTACAAGTACACAAACATGTACTTGAACGTCTCTTTGATTGGCCTCACATGACTCTGAGCACCAATTACTGCCACTCTGCATGACCCTGCGTCTGTGTGTGTGCAGCAGTTGAGGGCCAGTAAAACCAGAGCACTGATGTCACCGCCCAGCAACAGCCCTCCCCACTTTCCCCTCGTCTTCACTCCTCCTCCTCTCCTCTCATCACTGGAGACAACTGGGACACACTCTGCCTCCCAGATATAAAAGTTGTCTGGATAGATGGACCTTTCTTTTGGTCTCTCTCTGTCTGTCTCTCCAGATTGCTCTCTGTACGTCTCTGTTGCTTTCTCTCTGCCTGCCCTGCGTTCTCAAACTTGCATTGTTCTAATTGATGATGAAATCTTATGGAGGCACAGCAGGAGATGAAAGCCTTGATGCCATAGGGGGGAGCTACAAAAATCTAGGACAGAACTTAAAGCTTCAACTTTCTCTTTTAAAAGAAATCCCCCTGAATCATTTCAAATGGCATTTTATAATCCCACAACTCTGTTTAAGCTTATGAGGATATTTTCTCATTAAATTCAGTCAGCTGTTTAAATTTTTAGAGGACACATGAACGTGCCCTCCACCACAACCCTTTCATACTTCAAATCCAGATTTCATTTCTCAGTATTGTACAGTAGGTCCCATGAGAGTGTGAATGCATGCATTATGATTTTAATGAGTTTAGCAGTCATCCGTGGCGTATACAGAGCCTCTGTGGTTTCCACCTGCTTATTATTCATGACTTCTTGGTAATTGTGATTGTGCTTTGTTTCTGCACAAATTTGATACCGCTATCATCTGACTGTTTGAAACAATGAATTCAAGCCTGTGATGTAGATATGTCAGACGGAGCCTTTTTTTGTTACAATCGACCCTTTGCTAAGTCCCGCCCCCGGACGCAGACTGGCCAATCATAACGTAGTCCAACAACAACACAGCTGTGCTCCATTGACTCTTATACAATTGTTTCAGGTTTCCTTCATTTTCCGGCTGGTTTTGTGGATTTGGAGCTAAATGTTGTGCCTGGGGCACGTCGTGTATTAATGATACTCGTGAACTGGAGAGGTTGGAAAAAGATATACGTTTCTTCCCTGTTCTAAAACCAAAATGAAAAGTGGGGAACTGCCCATCGGTCCGACATCCCATTGTTCCGACCATATTAAACCCATTGTTCCGAAGTCCGTTCCGAAATCATCATGATGCCCTGTGGTTAANCTGCTGTACAGGAACCAGTGAAGGGAAGCAGGGAAACTTTGCTCATATTCAACCAGCTGTGTCATCGCATTGTGCGCAGATGAACGTTGTTTGACTTCCCCCGGAGATCCCTGCCTGTCTGCTGATGAGGTTCCGGGTGCTGGCAGCGGCACGGGGGAGAAGCCAAACACCGTTCGACTGCACACACTGTGATGCCACACAGCTGGTTCAATATCAGCAAAGTTTCCCTTTATATTCATTGTCTTCGGTGGCGATCAGCAGTGATGTGGTGGTTCACTTTTACACTGTGATCTGTAGCCTATAGTTCGGCTTTAGCTTCTAACTGTCTTTGTCTTTTTAACCTGTTGTTGCTGCTGAGTCAGTTTGACATCCTGGATATATCCTTCAAACACAGACTGTAGACCCCTCTGTTTGCTCCTCTCTGGAATCACTGTTTCATTTTTCCAAATATATGATAATATTTCTTCAGGTAGTTACAGTGTGGGCTTCATACTCTGACGGCTTGTCGGACCATCGCAAAGGGGCGGGGCTTAACAAAAGGTCAGTTGTTAAATTAAAAGTTTGCCTCAGACAGAAGGAGTTTTGAGTACACCTGGATCTTTACCAAAGCCACCATTAAACCAGCTTCTTTTAGATATCACTTTCCTCTCCACCAGGCTTTCACCCGGGTTGACCTTGTCCTTGTATCTCAGCTGCTTAACCGCCACCGGCACATTGTTACAGGAGCACAGATGTCTGTCGAAATGGCTGGAGGGCAAAGCGAGAGAGCATCGTAAAAATGAAAAGACTTATTTATTTATTTGCCTGTTTATTTATTTTCTCTGTCACCGCCATGTCGTCTGAGAGTGGTACACAGCAGTAGTGGCCCCAGGGAGAGGACCAAAGATTTGTGAGCGAGGATGCTTGAGTGAGTGCCGTGGAGTGGAGGCTGCCTCCTGTCTGATCTCTTCGGCACAGAGTACAGTGTATCTATGGAAGCAAGGCGTTTAGGGAGATGTGTTGTCATTTGTGTGATGCATTTGGAGTGGAAGTGATGTAACACGTACAGCACGGCCCGCTGTGTGAAGAGAAGGATGCAGGCTGAAAGTGTTTTAGCGTGGCAATAAGGATAGCGGCGAAACAGAAGGTGCAGTGTGAGAAAATAAGATGTACTTTTTTCTTATCTTTTCTTTGTCAACTGTCCAGTCCACTTCATCTACATATGTAAGGAAGGCTCTGGCAAGGAGGAAGGAGCAGCAGATGGTACTGTCACCTGGAGTGCATGTGTAATGATAGACGGCCACCTGTGCTGGGTTCGTCTCACAAAACAAGTTTGGGCTCTGAATTATGTGTTGCATATTGGAGCTGCGAGTGAAATTGGCTAAAGCCGCTCCAATGTGCTCCTTCTAGTTGCTAAGGAGATTACTGAGCCAAATCTTAGCAGAGCCGCTGATCAAACGTGTCCGTGTGCAGAAATACAGATACTTAAAAATCACTTTAATCTGAGAGCTGAGGGATAATCCCCCATAAAGTGATGCTACACACACACGTTTGCATTCAAACTACAGTATGGAAACTTCCAGATCCGTATTTCATTAATTCCAGCGTCATGTCACCGCAGCACATGAGTTCATGCTTATCTTTTCCATTTCTTGTGGGAGCATCACCGTCGAACCCGAGGATTTTTTTCAGTAATCTGCGGTGTGCAAATAAGCCCACTAGCGACCGCAACTGTGCAAGAACACATACAGTAGTCTGTAACTTCAGTCCTGGCAAAACAACAGCCTCTTCTCAACCTGAAAACTTGCCCAGACATCATTAGAGACGTCAGAGCAGGCATAGAACCTAAACATCTCATTACTCGCACTTGTTTGAGCTTGATTTGGGGATTGAAAAAGGGTGGCGGGCGGGGGGGGCGGCAATGGTGAGGGGACTTGACAAATTATAGGGTAATAGATTCTCTCATTAATTTAATATGAGAGGTCTTCTCCCTCTGACATTTGCTCTGCTAGGCTGAAACATTTTGGCAGCTTTTGGGAGGATATTAGCTCCATAAAAAGTCCCTAAAATTTCCTTTAGTTGTTATTTCCCCTGTGGAGCAAAGTATGGGTTATCCTGCAGAAGTATACTGGCGTCATAATTGAAAGTGACTGATGAGGATATATAAGTTTCTCTCCAAGGAAATGGCGTAAAGTATTTCTGATTTGTTGCCTGCAAGTCTCTGTTTTGACAGCTCAAATAAGCGCTCTCAACATAAGGTGTTGATTGGAACATCTGTGGTAGAGTCTCCATATGTGCTTGCGAAGGTAAATATCTAAATATCTATCTGCCAAAGGAATAAAGCCAACACAATTGCCAGAATAAATGTTGTCAGTGTATGATTCTGCAAACCACAGGTACGTTATATTTGGCAGTATTATGTATTGAAAAGTTTCTTTACATTGCAGCAATGCTGTGATTAACATTTGGCTAGGTTTAGGCACAAAAAACCCTTGGTAATGGTCAGGAAAATATCTTGTTTTGGCTTGAAATACTGGCTTTTTGTAGCACTATCCGGGCAAGACACAGCAATGTTTATGTAAAAAGGAACAACTGCAGCAATGTCTTGATAAAAAACAACTGCTTAGCATGGCTCTATATCAGGTGGAAACACAGCAGTCTCTGTAAAAAAATAACCATTTTTTCTTTTTGGCTTTATAGCCGCTGGGAATGCAGCAATGTCTCAAAACTAACCATTTTTCATGGCTCCATACCTTGTTGAAATGCAGCAATGTCTATGACTACTTTGGTGGCACTATCCCAACAGGAAATGCTGCCCTGTCTCAGTGAAAACAACCACTTCTTGCAGCACTATCGTGACAGGAAACGCAGGGATGTCTTGATATAAAACAACCACTTTTTGTGGCACTGTCCTGGCAGGAAACACAGCGACATCTTGGTAAAAAAAACAAAAAAAACTGCTTTCTGTTGCACTTTCCTGACGCAGCAACCAATGGGTTGCTAAAAACCACTTACGTTTGGTGGCTAAAAAGTCACTGAAAACACAGGGATAGCTACCTAACAAACAACCGGTTTTGACATTTGATTGTCACGAACAATGGTTGGCAATGTTCCACAGCTGGGCAGCTGTCCGGCTTAAGTGACACGCCGTCCACCAAGTCAGCATATATTCTACTTCACTTTAGTAACATTGATATGATATGTATGTATCATATCGGTGCTTCGCAGAAACGTATGATACCAACATTTTCTTGACTGGACTGAGACGTACACTTCTCTAATACATTAGTGCTCCAATAAATGAAACTGCGGATCATACCTCCTGCTCTCCCTCCAGCCTCCCTTTTATTATCTCTCCCTAGTAAAGAGGGTGGGCTCCTCAGAGAGCTGTCATCCATTGCCATCCATTATCTCTCTAGCTAGCCGTGGATGGCTGAGCACCGTCAGCCTGTGGAGCACAGTGGGACTCGGGGTTAGCAGGGCTCCCAGTCAAAATGGCTCTCTCGCGCCGCTGTAAGCCTCCGGGGCCTCCCAGCGGACGGCACCACGCTGGTGAAAAGACAGCATCCAGCAGCCCACCTCCTCTTCCACCACCCCACTACCCCACAAAGAGCAGTTAACACACTGTGGAGTCTGTCAGCCTCCGTTCATTAAACCGCAGACTGCTTTTTTTTTTTAATGATGATCCTGTTTCATGTTCGTCGGTCCACCTGAACGGAAGATCTGATTTTACCCACAGCCAGATTTACTGAACTCCACCACTGTACGGCTGAATTTTACATGAGCTGCGTTTGTCTTAGCTAACAGATTCTGAGCTGTGTTTGTATTTCTCAGAAATCACTACCAAGCGAGTGGAATCAAGCATTCTGCTCTCCGTGCACGGATCAGTAGAAATCTAGGTTGCCGCATCCTGTTGGATGTTACTTGTGCTTAAGTGGATTTGAAGACGGTACACTGCGTAGAACAAGACACACTCGTACAGTAGCTTGTTTGCCTGCTTAGCTTCATTGAGTTTTTATTATCTTGAGGCGATGCCAAAGCACAGCAATCCATTTTTACAGACAACTATCATTTCACTGTTAAATAAACCGTTTGTATCTCTACGGTTATTATGGCTCATTGTAATTACTGCGCAGCCAAAATAATTTTCTATGGAAAAACCCCTTCAGGATTTTAATGAAGTGAGCGGCACTCCTGGGAGTGGAGGAGTGGATGCAGCAAGGAATGCATGATTAATCCTTAAAAATGCCTCTGGAATGCACCTCCTTGGTCTCCATCCAGTTTCAGATCAAAGAACCTGAGAAGAAAAAAACAGTGTACTTGTCCCAGCAGTATTATCGCCTTTGATATGATTAATTATTTAATGGATGTGGTACTGCGTGTCTTACTGTTCCTCATAAATCATCATGTTTTGCTGCTTGGGTTATATGTTGTCGCTCTTACATTGGTAATAATCATGTAATTATATTGTTATGGTGGAATTTTTAAAATTGTGGTCACGAAAGCTCAGCAAGTCCTTAAAGGAGCAGTGAGGAGGATTTAGTTGCATATAGCGGTGAGGACTGCAGATTGCAACCAGCTGAAACTTTTTCCATGTGCCAAGCATGAATGCTCGGTTAGGATTCCTTCAGTGTTCGCTGTTCAGGAGGTTTATACCGGGAGCTAAATTATCCACAGATCTCTTTTCCTCTCTAAAACAAACAGACCAGGTGATTAAACCAGTAAGACACTAAATAAAACAGTTTCACGTTACAAATCAGTTTCTCTCCAATAGTGTTTGGCTCGTCGCAGAGGGGCTGCTAGACCAGCGTCTGCTAATGTGTGCTCATCTTTTTTCTCTGATCCAGACGTTCAGGAGGTTTTCATTGGTTGTTGAATCATCTGCAGAGGTTTCTTCCTCTCCAAAACCAGATTAAAATCAGTAAAAACACTGCGTAAAGCAGTTTCATGTCACAAATCAGATTTTTACCAACATTATTTAGCTTGTCAGGTCGCTCACTACAGCAGTGTGAACACCCGACCCAAGCCCGACGGGACCTGTTGGAACCCAACGGGTCGGGCCAGGTTCGGATAACAAATTAAAAGTTTTTCTCGGGTTCGGTTTGGGTTCAGCCCACTTGACATGCTGCTGCGTTATTCAACACAGCCTATTCAAGTGCTGGAATTTCTTATTTACGTGACAACACCTGAATGCAACACAGGCTCTGCTCCAATTGAGTTTGTGTAGCGGCGCGTGTGACTGTGCGTAACAGCAGTGTTTTGATGGTCATTTACACATTGTCCATAATAATAACTATGTCAGGTAACAAACTGCGTTGGGCTCGGGTCAGGTTCGGACTTAAAAATCAGAAAGTCTGTCGGGTTTGGATCAGGCTGGGTTATAATTGTCTCAGACTTGGGTCAGGTTCGATCAGGAGAATACAGCCCGCACTCTACACTATGGTGGCTGACACGAAAATGCAAAAATGCGAAGGGCGCTCTCTGGAGCCAGTGTTTGGTTCGTCCGTTCTCGGCTGCTGTAGAAACATGGTGTTGCAACACGGCAAACTCTGTGGACGAGGACCTGCTCCCTATGTAGATATAAATGGCTCATTCTAAGGTAACAAAAACACGATGATTCTTATTTTTAGGGGATTATACTCTAAAAGAAACATAATAAATTAATTATTTTCCATGTCTGCTAGGATATCTCCCTACATCCTACACACTGAACCCTTCGTGGTTAAAAGCTAAACATACTTTTTTTTAATATGAGGGTGTTGCTTTCTGTTCTGAATTTACATTTGGTGCTCATTTACAGTTCTTTGAAGGTAGAAAACAAGTGTCACAAACTGGCTTCAAATGCATTTGTCATGTATTTGGAAGAAGAAGATGTACTGTATTAATCCCAGAGGGGAAATTCATTTTCTTTCACTCTGTTGTCGTACACACACACACACACACACACACACAGGCCTGAAATACACACACATGCACAAACAGGACCCATACATGCATTAAATGGAGAGATGTCAAAGCTATAGCTGGCCTTCCATCCATCCATCCATCCATTTTCATCCAGTTATCCAGGGCTGGGTCGCAAGGGCAGCAGGCCTTGCAAAGCACCCCAGACGTCCCTCTCCCCAGCAACGCTTTCCAGCTCCTCCTGGAGGACCCCAATGCGCTCCCAAGCCAGATGAGATATGTAATCCTCCAGCGTGTTCTGGGTCTGCCCGGGGCCTCCTACCAGTGGGACGGGCCGGGAGCACTTCCCAGGAGGCATCCTGATCAGATGCCCGAACTACCTCAACTGACCCCTGTCAATGTAAAGGAGCAGCGGTTCTACTCCGAGCTCCCTCTGGATGTCCGAGCTCCTCACCCTATCTCCTCCCCCACAGAAGAAACTTACTTTGGCCGCTTGTATCTGTGATTTAATTCTTTCGGTCACTACCCAGAGCTCATGACCATAGGTGAGGGTTGGGACATAGATGGACCAGTAAATCGAAAGCTTTGCCTTCCGCCTCAGCTCCCTCTTCACCACAACGTTCTGGTGCAGCGCCTACATCACTGCAGACTCCACACCAAACCCCCAGAGGTTTTGCACACAACAGTATAAAACACAACAGTATTTATTTTATAAAAGAAGTCACATTTCAGCCAAACACATCTTTGATAAAGGATGCAATTTGTCATTCTTTGTAATCAGGCATTCTCTTTGTTTCATGTTTTGGCTTCTTTAACGTGAAGCACTCCCTCTTTAGTCGTCAACATCTGCCCCGGAGATCAGAGCCTTGAACTCAGAGCAAAATGCTCTGTAAAAGGCACTGCGATGAATTATTCATCAAGAGCACCGTGACTTCAGATCGGAAGTTTGGGAATTATGTCCAGAAACTTAGCAGTGTAAATCTTACAACTTTTGCTATCTCACATGACTCCGCTTGACATTTTAAGTGGGTCAGCTAGAAAATAGGAAAAAGCTTGTGCAGGGCTTTGACGGTCTATATTTACGCTGTGATCTGGTCATGGCAGTTAATGCTTTTATAGCATAGAGAAAATGAAACAGAGTGTATAAATAACCCTTGTAAAGTTCTGTATGGTTTTAATTTCTTCCTCCTACATATTCAGCCAGCTCACATTGTCCCAGAATGCACTTCTCCGCCTGCCATGCAGAGCTTTTACAGCAGTCCAATCTAATAACCACGGTGTTGTGTGTCAACAGTCCGCAGCTTTCAGAAAAGGGAAAAGGTCTGTAGGCTTGAGGCATCTGTTGCCCTCTGTAATAATGATATCCAGGGTTTATTGGCATGTCTGTTTGCTCACACACACACACACACACACACACACACAGGCACACACACACACTCAGAAATGCACGTCACAAGCTCTGTAAACCCGTGTTCACAGTATGAGCAGCTTGGTTGACTGAGGCATCTACTGTCCTCAGCGTGCAGCAATTTTCTATTGTCCTTTTTGGTTTCCATCACATGACGTTGTTTTGGGGAGCTGTCATAGTGGGTCAGCCAGCGTAAATGAAGCAGCATAAAACAAAAATACACATACGGTGACTTCACAGTAAACTACTGACCCTAACAATGGACACAGCTGTTGTATAAACTGTGTTTACGTTACAGTTCCTTTTGTAGTCTCTCAGATAAATGAGGTAGAAACCTGGGAAAGTTTGAATCACAGTTGTGATCTATTTTGCATTTATGATGCTGAACTATTGTTCGTGAAACAAAGCAGCATCTGCAGGGTCAAAAGGACAAAACAGAAGCACATCTAGTCACTTGATTCTTGCACTGGTCATGCCATAGGGTCATAGGGTCTGTTTCTTGTTTTCCTGAACTTTGAGCTGCTCTGAGTGTTTTAAAGGGACAGTTCACCCCAAAATCAAATATACTTATTTTCCTTCTTACTTGGCTCGGCAAACTTTAGTATTAAAAGAGCCATTATTGGCCCCAAAAAAGAAAAGAAAAAAATCTGTCTGGAGCTGCAAAACATATTTGAATAAAGGTAACAGCCTATTAAATCTAAATTAGCCCATCAACATTATGAAAAGGTCTAATTGAGCATTCATTAATATGATTTACTACAAGGTGGCTACACTGCAGTTGGCGATTTATAATTATTTAGTACTTTAACGTTGCAGCATTGGTGGTGAAAGCAAATGAATCTGTTCACACAGTATTAAATCCTCTATTTCCTTCCAAGACTTTTCCTCTTTTGGAGTTGAAATCCATAGTAAGCCTCGCTGGAGAGACTCCAGGCTAGTCACCATGACTGAAGTTCAGCAGAATGTAGAGGAAAAGGCACCAGGAAACATTAAAACATTTTTTAGTTGGCTGTATAGGCTACAGTTGTGGAATGTGATAATCAGTTTAGGCCTACAACAATGACAAATAAAAATCTGAATGTTAAGAAATAGCCGTTATACATTTTATCTCAAAGCCACAAGGAGCCGCTTAACAGGGTCTAAAGAGCCACATGTGGCTCCTGAACCGCAGGTTGCCTACCCCTGGTCTAGATTGCTTTGGTGTGAGTTGCTGAGTGTTGGACATATCGGTTGTAGAGATGTCTGCCTTCTCTGGAATGTAATGGGACTAGATGGCAAAAAAGTAAATCTGAAAAACTCAACAGCAATGTCAGCTATTCTCTTGCTACCGAACTACACCTGCCTGCTGCATAACTGTGCAGACGGAAGCGTCCTTCTACTCATGGATGAGAGGTTTGTGCTCTTAACAGTGCGAGATGTAAACATTGATGGTGTCCCTCTCGGCTAAGCTCTAATGTAGCTAGCGAGGTACTAGGTGAGCTAGCAGTAGATGCACGCTTCCTTCTGCACAGTGATACAGTTGGCAGTTGTATGACGCCAGAAAGAAAATAGTTCCTACATAAAACGGCTCACAACAAAGCCTGTGTCATTATGCCACCACACCATTCTTAATGGGGGGGCGGCAGTAGCTCAGTCCATAGGGACTTCGGTTGGGAACAGGAGGGTCGCCTGTTCAAGTCCCCGTCCGGACCAAATATGGAGCATGGACTTGTAGCTAGAGAGGTGCCAGTTCACCTCCTGGGCACTGCCAAGGTGCACTTGAGCAAGGCACTGAACCCCCCAACTGCTCGGGGCGCCTGACCAAGGCAGCCCCCTCACTCTGACATCTCTCCACTTTGTGCATGTATAGGTCCTGTTTGTGCATGTGTGTGTATTTCGGAGCTGTGTGTTGATGACAAAAAGAGTGAAAAAATTGAATTTCTCCTCAGGGGGATTAACAAAATATATAAAATTTAAAAAAAAAAAAATTAATTAATTAATATAACGTATGATCACGGAATGGGGGATGTTATGTCTCTCAAGGTGGTCTAGGGGTGAGGGAAGCAACATAAAATGGGAATGGGGAAATGATAAACCCATACAAAAAACATCAGAGCCAAAATAACAAACAAAATTGTCCTAAATACAAACAACACCACAGAGCTAGCTAACTGCCAAAGTGGTCTCGCCTTTAATCCGCCACGGGAGGTAGTAACAGCGCCAGAATGGTGTCTAAATAAAGAGGACAGCTGAGCAGGACAGTGATGTTTTGTTACGTTCCGACATGTAATGTTTTTGACCCACCACGGGAGATTTAAGAAGTAGCAGTTAGCAGCTAACTGTAAATGTCTGCAAATTGGAGTAAAAGTGTGATTCGGAAATTCCTTACCCTCCGAGCGGAGGAAGAGATCAGCTGCCATATAACAGAGACAGTAAATGATTGTTAGTGACATGTTATACTAATGTTATTGTATGTAAAAACGCTCCTGACGGGTATGTTTTATGTCACAGTAGAGGCTGATGCTGTTGAGTTACATGTGTCTTCGATCACACCTCCTGTGATTTGGGGATCCTGGAATGCAGTCTGTAATCACCCAGAGGAGCAGCATGACGCCGCTGTTGTTTGGTCCTGTGTAAAAATGCAAAGGAGGCATAAAGAGGGGACTTTGGAATGGCCTTATAGTGCCATCTGAGTTTTTCAAATGTATTTTTTTGGCGCTTTGAGCACCACAAGCTGAGTGCCATGGAGTCCATTACATTTGAGAGAAGACAGACATGTTTACAGCTGATATCTCCAACATTCAGCAACTCACACCAAAACAATCTAAATAGAAAAAATGTGTTTTTGATTTTGGGGTGAACTGTCCCTTTAAGGCAGTATTATGCTCTGAGTGTACTGTCTGTGTGACTTCAAATGTCAGACACAGACATGCACACATAGGCATGTAGACCCCCAGCAGCCCAGTGAATCACAAACCACAGCCATCGCTCTGCTCGCCATTAAAGACAAACACACTTGCACCAGCAGGCTCATTCAGTCCAAACACACGCTAATTAATTACTCAACTTACTCCGTCTAAACTGCTCCAAAATATCGATTGTGTTTTGTCCAAAGTACAGTTGCAGCGTGTTCATCCACATGTAGCTCATGTCCTCACACACAAACATTAGCAGTGTCACATAAATCAAACATCTGTGTGTGTAATTGGCCTCCTAATGGAATGGAATCGTATCGATTTATGAAACTAAGTGGACGTCTCATTTCAGACTCGGGCTAAATAGAGTTTTAATGACTCCCTTCATCTGTGGTCCTATTGTGCGCCTCTGGATTTCAATCTGCACAGCCATGTACGGCTACAACAAAGAAATGTTGAGCCAAGTGGGACTCATGCAGTTTTGAGGGGTCATATGTCTGTCAACATTTCCTGCTGCATGGCCAGATCCAAGCTTGTCAAGCTTAGTGCCGTCTGGATGAACCCCAGCATAAAAGTAATGTAGATAAAGGCGCCAAAAAATCTTATCAAAGTGGTTTTTGTCTGCCGGTCCGGGGAGAATGTTTTAACCTGACTGCAAGAAAAATAACCTCAGAGAGAGTATCTTCATCTTGAGACAAGAACGCATTTTGCTGCGTTAAAGGAGGAATTAACAATTGTTTTTTGTTAGAAAAGTTCTTTGTTCTCAACCAGAACGTGCTGTCTTTGGCAGCAACTATTTCTCATTGAATTGCAGGTTTTCTTTGTTGCCCTGAGTTTTTGGATGAGAGTTGCTCTTGACCTTGAGCCTGACAGGGAATTTGATTGAAGCAAAGCACTTTTTGTTTTCCCCCAGCTTTTCTGAGATTGGGAACAATGTGTAGATAAGGCCGACAAGAGTTCTGGCTCTGAGAAGTACTCAGTTAACCACAACCCCTCCTCACTTAGTCATCCTTTCATGTTGATATTTCACGTCCCTGCTATCGACAGCAGTTGACCTAAAAACGTTCTTGCGGCTGCTGAGTCCGTTCTCAGAAAAGATGACAAGTCTCCGAGCTTGTTCCAGCAAGAAAACTCACGCCTCTGACCCGCTGCGGTGCACCGGGTTCATCCCTTCCACTGTGACAGCTTGATGAATGTGTCAGGCAGTTTAATTAGAGTGTGTGTTCTTCATATCACCTGCTTGTTTGATGATGTTATAATGTCGGAGTGCGTTTCAATGTGACTATTCACCGCTTTGATAAGGCGCTGGTGATGACATGTTATTCCTCGCGTGACTGCGGTGGGTAACAAGCGTTCCCGCAAGACGGATCACCGATTGATCACGGCCTTCACTTTTTACGACTGGACTGATTTCACTGGGTTGCGATTCAGAAACAGGGCTGCAGGCGCTTAGAGCTGCCAGCCAGCCTGTCACTCGTCCAACATTCTTGGCCGATAGAAAAGTGACAGACAGACAGCTGGTCCCTGACTTGTCAAACATGTTATCATTAGCTTCTTTTTCACCAGTATGTTGATGTTACTGGGGTATTAAAAGAAAAAAAAAGCACATTTCAGCTCCCACTGGTGCGTGTGGGCTCATGCGACAGCAAAGATGTTTCAGTGTGGTTAAAAAAAGTAGACAAACACCCACTTTGTTTGTTTCCGGGAGACTGATGGCTGGTGTTGTCTTTGTGACATTTTTTGGTCGATCTTTATCGCGCTCAACTCTTTAATTTTCATTACACATGACATGCTTTTATTTTGCTTCAATCAGACAGAGAGAATCATGCTGGAGCTATTTTTATTTCCACAGTGAGTCAGATGAAAACCCGCAGATCCAAGATGTGTTGACAGTAGTTGATCCTGATATCAAAATGGGTACTCTGCCATTAAAATATGTGTGCGTACATGTTGAAGAGGTGAGCAGGGAGCTGGTGTGTGCGTCAGCTGCAAGGTGCTGCAGCCTGGCTGGGGTCGCAGATCAGTGCAGATACCGCTTGGAAAGAGTTTTTTTTACGCCGACGACTCTGCTTTGATGCGTCACTGTTACAGGCTGAACATGATGGGCCTTGTCTCCCTCCACCTCTTCTTTATCACACAGTCTCCTGCTGAGGATGGCTGGAAAAAAACAACTAATTATTCAGCTACTGCCGCTGAAACAAAGAGATGATGAGAGAAGTAGTCTGTCTTTAGTATCGTGTTTGACAGGATGTAGATGCAATGCAGTAATAAAAGATTACTGAGTGTTTTTTGCAGATCTTTTAGTGAGAGGTACTTCTTCTGAGAGTGTGTTGTAGTTGTTATGACAGCAGAGATGTAACCTTGGGATAAATGTAATTGTTTGTTGCCGTGGCTGGCATTTTAAAACCAGCGCTCGGAGACAGTTAAGACCTTGAAGGACGAAAAGCTGTGTTCAAGCTGTAATAGGATAAACCAGCATCCAGACAGCATTCTCTTTCATAGACAGCTAACACGCTCACATGCACACACACACACAAGCATGCATACAAACAAGCAAACACACACACTCTCCATGTTTCATTTACATCTAACACTTTAAAACATCCAAGCGTGCTTTGCCGTTACACCTCGTCACCCCTGCAAAGTTCCACGCACATCCATCACTTGTCAGTGCAGAGTGAGTGCGAGATGATGATGGATGGTTAGATGTTTCCACAGAGCGGAGGAAGTGCGTGTGTGCGCACGTGCATCCTGTGTTGCTGGAGAGGTTTGCCGGTTGTGCCTCAGGTGTTCTCTCCAACCTCAGGGTTAATTGTCAGAGTCAGTCAGCATGAAAAAGTCGTGTAAAAGTCAAGTGTGTAAACCTAAGGTGGTATATGACAGCCAGGCTGCGCGAGGGAGGACGTTTTAACTTAAAGTGACACCCGGGTAATGTGAGAACAGAGAGGGCCGTCTCATCTGCTCCAGTGTAAATGATATGGATTCACCTTGTTTGCTAAAATGTAGGTTTGATGTCAAGCGTGTCTTCTTACACAGACGGAGATGAAAGAATATTTATGAGGGAAAAAAAGAACTCTCTCCAAGACTGCTTGAAGCGAACCTTGTTCTGAGGGGAAACTGGGGTCAACTGCAGTGATTGAAACTTTTTACCTCCCCAACTGCTGCCAACCAACATACATCCAGAAACACAATTTCAAGAGTTTCCTTTAACGTATAATCGTGGAGGCTACGGCTGGATATCATTAAAAAGAATGACTGGAACCAGTGCCAACACCAGCACCCTTAAAGTAATACAGATATCAGTTGAGATCTTGATGTGATACTAGGGCTGGATATTTGTGCTCTGTACCTTTAAGATATAGACCCTTTTACTGTTAGTAAACAGTATGATGTTTTTTGGTGGGCGGGGCTTAGCTGGAGGCAAAACAGTTCTCCACAGACATTAGCCAGCGCTAGCTAGCAAGTTCTGTTGGCTTGTTTTAGACAATGGAGGAAGATGATGCAAGTGGTGCAATCTTACAAAGGAGGACGACACTTGAACGGTCTCCGCCAGTTTGTTTTGCTATCGAAGGTAACGTTAGGTAGAAATCCAATATTCCTCTTAATACCTACCCAATTTCTGATGAGGTGGACATGATAACCTTAAACATTATTCATCCCTACAACAGGAAATACTTTTTCCCTAACCTGATGTGAGCCTTTTCGATGATCGCCTCCGTCCAGTCCTTTTGTCTCATTGCATTCAACCATAGTTGTCTTTGTTTTTGTTGACGGGCAGTGGCGGCTGGTATGTGATAAAATTTAAGATTTGAGCCATGAGTCCTATTCTGGCTCCCAATAACGCAACAAGACAACAATTTAAGACTCCTATGTAGCCTACAGCCCTGTGGTGGAGAGTCGTGTTTTGCCTCCATTTTGTCATCGGCCCTAAAAGGGTCTATTGACCAAAATAACCCAGTACCAAGTAGTATAGAAACATCTCCACTCAAACGATAACTGCATTCAGTACTTTTTTCGCTGGTGGTCTGTTGAAGTTGAGTGTGGTGTGTTTGACGAGATTGGCAGTTAGGAGAGCCAAGATGCCACGGAAGCGTACGAACTATCGTAAACATTAACGTAAAAGCCAAGCCCCATGAAACACTGAGTTCCTTTTATTAGCTGGATGTGGCATTTTGACGTTCTGACAAATAAATGGAGTTCTGGTTGCCATTAACACTGCAAAACAATTTTTATAGAAGCTCTTTGGATATTAAACCTCTTAAAGTTAGCTAGCTGCTTGGATCGCGCATACAAATTCAAATGTTGTTAACTTTTTGTCACTGTGACGATGCTACACATTGTTGGCTCGGTTAGATTTGCCACAATTCAGTCATTCTGAAACCAGTTATTCATTCAGATTTACCAGCATGGTAACTCCTTACTTCTGAAACTGATATAAAGTCTGTGTATCTACTTTTCGATTATTTATATTCCTTTAGTTCGTGAGGGTCCACCCATCAGAAGTACTAGTTTTTCTATTAGGAGGAGGATAAAGAGAGGTGTTGTGTTGGTAGACTTTTTTCATCCATATCAGCCTCCATGAAAAGAGGCGTTAGGTCAGAGGTTCAAACTTCAAATGTTTCAAAAGTTTTCTGTTGTATAAAAAGTTTCCCAGCTCTGCTTTATATTCAGCTATTTGAGACAAAGAAAAGAAAGCCATAAACAACAAAACTCTGAGCTCTGTTCAGGTGAGCCCATGTTCTCATTGTTTCCACCCCATTCGTCTCATGAGGTGCAGCAGTTGTCTCGGGGTGTCGAGGTGTGAAGGTCACTCTGACAGTGTTCCCCTCCCTCTGAGCCGGGAGCTGCCGTACCTTTCCCTCGCCAGTGTAGCCCACAGCATTGCCCTGCAGGTTCCAGCCTGCAACCAGCGTGACCCCGGGCGAGGCCGTGGTCGCGCACCGCTTGCTGCTGCCCTTTTCCCACTTTACACAGGCACCGCGTCTGCCGGCGCCGCCATATGTTTTGCCGTCGACTGTCATACATGGAGGGCAAAGGTGAGAGATGCCCAGCGGTAACGTCCTGGCAGAGTGCTCCACCCCATCAGGGAACCGCACACGCTGTGACACGTTTCCTGGTGCGGCGTTAGATTCTGACAGTAGGGTTTGTGTGGAAGCATTTTATTGTGGAAATGCAGATTCACAGCATGTGTAGTTTTTAAGCTTAATAAATAAATAAATCATATTTGGCTTTTTTGTCCGTTCAACTTGAAACAAGTATTTTTCCAGCAGCAGGTTTGGTTGAGAGCCAGTCAGTGGATGCTTTTTGTTGTCCTCCCGCCGTACCCACACTTTAATCCGGTGATTAAACAACCTCACACAGTTAGGAGTGACAGAGTGCGGCCGCAGATATGAAGGTAATGTTTCCTGTTGAATCGACCCTCCTTGGTGCTTCAGCATCCTGCATCCTGTCTTTGGGAGAAAATAGGACAGTGCCGTGGCGGCCTGTGGAGAGAAAACAGAACAACCCAGTGGAAACGTGGGGAGAAGGGGGCACTCACTATTGTTGAACATGGCTCTGACAATTTCTCCCTCACGAGCACAAACAGTAGTTTATGGTCCCATTATTTCAGACATTGTGGGGATGAATACGCCTGTTGATGGATGTCCATGACCGATGACCTCTGTGCAGCTTCCCTGTGGTGTCTGGGAATTTCAGCTGTTTTTAACATTCCTGTGAGCTCCTGGCTTATTTTGTCAAAATTTACAGCATATATCAAGAATCCCATATGACATGGCTTTGTCATAGTGCGGAAACAGTACTTGTTCTTTGGAAGCAGCCAAAGGTGTGTGTCTTCCCCATTTTTTTTTTTTACAAAATTTAAGACATTTGCACCATAAATTGATGCAGAAAAGGCAACAAAAAAGTAAAATAACTGTAAAGGCTATATTTTAAAAGTAATGGATTGCTTATTTGAAAATGTACTACTCCACTGCTTGTTTGGTTGTTAAGGCGCATTTATACTTGTGTGTCAACTCTATACAGAGCCCACGCCGTAGCCTATGTACATGTCCTACGCTGTTGTGAGCATTTATACTTGTGCAGTGTAAAGTTTTGTTGATTCAAAACACATTAAACACACATTAAACATGACTTAATAGAAACAATTACAAACACAAGTACACAAATCAGCTTCACCATAACTCGCAGCATTCACAGACAAACACTTGTTTTTATCTGGACACATTTTCTCCACAAATACAACATGCTAATGTTTTTAGCACAAGCCTATGGCATTTTACATTGTATAAATTAGCCTAGTGGCTAGCGGACTTTTCCTCTACTCATATGAAGCCAGGGACAACAGCAACATTTAACAAAGGTAAAGTTACAACATTCAGCTCCATTACAACTCACAAGGTTCACTGACAAAACAACTGTCTTATACTAAACACGTTTTC
This sequence comes from Epinephelus moara, assembly GCF_006386435.1. NCBI lineage: Eukaryota > Metazoa > Chordata > Actinopteri > Perciformes > Serranidae > Epinephelus > Epinephelus moara. The sequence goes on along the minus strand of NC_065517.1, from coordinate 24,783,388 downwards.
CAAACAAATACAACATGCTAACGTTATTAGCACAAGCCTATGGCATTTTACATTGTATAAAGTAGCCTCGTGAATGGCAGAGATTTCCTCTGCTCATATGAAGCCAGGATAAATCACACACAAGACTTAAAATGCTATTTTGTGGAGGCTTTATTGTCTTCACAATTTATTGTTTCTCATCTGTGAAATTAAAGTAAGTAAAAGCTTCATTTCCACTGAGGGGAATTGATTTAAGCTTACAAATATACCCAGGAGGTCTGCGTCGCCACGACGTGTAGTTACATTTCTTTGGAGTTCAGGCTACGGCGTAGGGTACGGCATGATTTGACGCAGAAGTATAATCCCTCTTTACTGCAGAACCCCACCTTAAGGGTCATTTATACTGCCTTTACAGACAAAAGAAGATATGTCCATTTCAAATATTGTAAATATCGCTGCCCTTATACTTCTGTGAGTCCTTTACGAGAGCATAGATACAGCCAATAGATGGCACCAGAGCTCACAGACAAAAGTTTCATACAAATCAACAAATGAGGCAATGGTGGAAGAGGTTGTAATTCTGTACCTTTAAGCGGGGGCAGCATTGTAGACAGTGGTCTGTGAGGCCATGAAATACAACGTGTGGACGTACAATTCATTTCGCTATATTACTGATTCATTCAGTTCTGCCATTGTTCAAATCATTGGTTCCCAACTGATGGATTGCAGACTCTGAATGGACCACAGGTGACTCGCAAGCATGTCAAGTTTGTGAAAAACACACTTTATTTTGAAATACAGTTAGTTTCCAGCACAGAGTTTTTATTTTGAAGTGTCGTTTGCTGCTGTAGAGTGAGTTACTAATGGACAGCTACTTGACAGAGACAACAAAGCTCTATGACATGGACAAACACAAGTATGACGCTGAATGTATTGAACTGTGTGGACCTTGAACTAATGACTAAGGAGAAATCTGGACTCTGGCTGAATCAGTTGGGAACCACTGGTTTAAATGTCCTTGTCGTCTCCTGTGGTCGTATCTTGCTTTAACTAGGCTACACTGCCTCCATGATCTTTGGTGGTACTGCTCTCTTTTGTCCGTATCCGTAAGCTGTCCGACAACATTAACAAATATGGATGAAATGAACGCAGAGTACGGACAGGAGGCTTCGTCCGTCTCTGTCTTGCTGCAAGTTATTTTATTTTTACTGGTGTTTACAGTTAGCCCATTTCAAGGATTTCAATGGCAATGACCATCCTGCTACAGTGATTTGAATGGGAATCTACTCTCATTCAATTCCTGAGGTTGCTCCCTTCATATTTAACGAGAGTTAGCCTTCGCAGCTTGGTAAGAATAATTTCCAGGGTGAGAACACATCAGTATTAGTGACTCATCTTCCTCAGATAGAAGGTTTAAACTTGAAACGCAGTTGGCCAGGTGGAGCCTGAAGCTGAATCTCAGCGTTGGACAGAGACCAGCAGCTCTCCTGCTCTCTCACAGATGTTAGCGTTTCAGCAAAACATAATTTTGAGCCTGAGCTGTGTTTAAAGAGGAACATAATCCTCCGTGGAAGTGTGCCACTGCAACTAAATAATTACTGCCTCCCTCCACATGTATGTATGTTTTTAAATGATAAATTATGCTATGTGTAAAAAAGCATAATGGGTGCTATTTTAATATGACAGGCAGCTGTTACTATAGCGACACAAGGAGCGACTTTATAAATTCAGTGTGTGTTCCTCCCAGACCATCAGCACTGTGACCTATGAGGAATCTATAGAGGAAAAAAAAAATATCTACACATCTGTCCACACTGAAGCCTCACTTCACACAAGGGCCTTTAGCCAAATAGCAGTCCATGCATTTAAATAGGAATATTATTATAATGACAGACCGTCACATCAAGTGTGTATGTGTGTACGTCTGAGCGTGTCACACAGGTTTTGGAGAGGGGAAGGGTTTAGGCCGTAAAACATGGCAACAACTCTGACAGGTTTGAGAGTCCTGGTGGAGAGACAAGCCTGAACACTTTGACCTCATGGCTTGATCTTTATGTTAATGCCAGAGAATTTATTAGCAGCCAGTTTGGGCCCCGAGGGGGGGGGGGGGGGGGGGGGGACCAGAACTGACGGATATTTATGTGAGTCTAAGTAGGATGACAGAACGAGAGTGGTGATACATTTATTCTTCTCTTTTCTGTTCCCGTCAGCAAAAACGCAGCGGATCATTAGTGAGTGAGCGGGACCGACTGTCTTTCAAAGACGTGCATGTAGGAGGTGTGCTGTAGGTGTGTCTGAGGAAACAAAAGAGAGGAGTGAGTGTGGGCTATTGGAGCGTTGCTGCCAGTCAATCATGTCATCTCTAGAAACCAGTGGTCCCCACAAAGACTAAATATACCACAAATTACTGTTTAGCAAATTGGGTATTTAGCACATTCGCTTTGTTGCAGTTTTAAAGGGACAGTTCACCCCAAAATCAAATATACATATGAGAGAGAGTTGCAGAGTGTTGGAGATATCAACCGTAGAGATGTCTGCGCTCGCTACAGTATAATGGAACTAGATGGCACTCAGCTTGTGGTGCCAAAAATATATATTTAAAAACTCAACAACAACATCTCTTTCCAGAAATCATGACCTGGTTACTCAAGATAATCCACAGACCTTGTTGTGAGCAGTTTCATGTAGGAACTATTTCTTAATACTGAACTACACCCACCAACGGTATGACAGTGCAGAAGGAAGCCTACAGTGACACTGTAAGATGTAAACATTGGGGACCATTCTACAACTCTACAGCTGATATCAGCTCAGCAACTCACACTAAAACAATCTAGAGCGTTTACAGGCCACATTCAGTCCGATTTGAATTGCAGGTGGGCCGGACAAGTAAAACCATTGCATAATATCCTACAAACAACAAACGCCTCCAAATTTTTTACCTATTTTTTTGTTTAAAGTACATTTTAAAAACGCTAATCCATTTACAAACAGATGTCAAACAGCCTGTAATGTCTCCGGAAGAATAAATGCAATTTCAAACTCAACACTTCCTGTATCTGTTTCAAATTAAAAGCCCCTTATAACTTTGGTTAAGAGAATCCCTTCATTTCTGAAAGAGACTTTTATTGTGAAACATTTGCAGGAACTTGTTGTGGAGGATTCAGTGACTTGTATAGTTTGCGTACGGTACTTCAAACTTAGCTCTGGCCATCTGTAATGATAATAAAAACAGGACAAAAATAACCCGATGACATCACACAAGTCGTGACAGACAACTGGGGATGATTGGTGTGTACCATCATGTAGTGTGTCATGTCTGTCGGCCAAGTCATGGCATTTTACAACTCCACAATCGCGTAATGTGACATAGTGACTGTCGGAACGGACAGAAATGTTGTGTAGTGTGAACCAGGCATTAGTACCAACTGAGCATGGTTTAAACACCACAGCCTACCTGAGTATTGCTGCTGACTGTGTCCATCCTTTTATGACCACAGTGTACCCATCTTCTGATGGCTACTTCCAGCAGGATAACGCACCATGTCACAAAGCTCAGATCATCTCAAACTGGTTTCTTGAACATGACAATGAGTTCACTGTACTCCAGTGGCCTCCACAGTCACCAGATCTCAGTCCAATAGAGCACCTTTGGGATGTGGTGGAACGGGAGATTCACATCATGGATGTGCAGCTGACAAATCTGCAGCGACTGTGTGATGTCGTCATGTCAATATGGACCGAAATCTCTGAGGCATGTTTCCAGCACCTTGTTGAATCTATGCCACCAAGAATTAAGGCAGTTCTGAAGGCAAAAGAGGGTCAAGGTGTATCTGATAAAGTGGCCAGTGAGTGTATATTGAGAAAAGTATTTTGCAATTCATGCACTCTTTTTATAGCACGGATAAGAAATTGTTAAGTGGCACAGTCAGCTCAAGAAAAAGGTTGTTGGAGAAATACATAATATCTCAGAGTGGCTCTCAGACTTGAAGCAGCTTGTTCTCACGTTCTCCCCAGACAGAGCTCCCAAAGTGTGAGACATGATAGAAACAACCTCTGAGATTAAGACTATAATAGTTTGGTCTTGGCTGAAACTCAAGACAAGATTCTGTTTCACTTCACTGAGTAACCCAAAAAAATAAATTTTGGTTACAAAAAAATGTTGTGAAAATGTGTTTCATCCAAGACAGCTTGAAAACCACGACTGTACGCTGCTGGTGCCGAGCCAAGTCCAACTGTAATCCAGTATGGACGTCGGTGCTCCAGCCAGTCGGCTGCAGAGAACATTTGAGCGGACAGGGAGTAATAACTTAGTATGTTATTGCAAACAGGAGGTCATATTTCTCCTGGTGATCAGTCTTGCTGAGGACAGCTCCTATAAAGAGTGGCACAGAAAGAGAGGCAATTAAATGAAAGGTTTTTCTTGAATATGGGCCTACCCACACTGACAGCATGAAATTGTTAGCTGTAACTGAGCAAACGCCTCGAGCAATTTACCTCCGCAGAGTGCATGAGAGTGTAATTTATTTTCATTCACTTTGGTAAACGGATCACAGTAGCTCGCGATGTGTCATTTGGCTGTCGGTGTAGATTCGGTGACATCTGCGTGTCTGTAAAACTAAAAACAGCAATACCTCATTAAATATTTGATACTGGCTCACGCTGCGCCTGCCGTCTTCATCCAAATCTGTTCGCTTAAATAAAATGTGGGGAGTATTTTGCTTGTCAGCCGTCCCGGGACTGGAGATGGGACCAAACCCCAGTAATAACTTTTTTAAAAATAGTTACATCCCACGCTGAACTGCTGCTGAACTCCTGCTCAAAATGCAGTTCTGGGTCTGGACTATTGACACACCTGACTTCAGAGTAATTGCTGCAGTTAGCTTAAATCAATTAGCAATCCCAAGCATCATTAGCTGCTTATACTTTGCAGCCAACACCAACACTAATTCAAAACACAGTGTTAATTGTTAATGCAGTGCTAATGATTGCTTAATTGTCTTAATGAATGATAAAGTAGGATGTTGATCAAGCGACTTCAAGGACGGTGAGTTTGAGAATTTGTACTAAAACGTGACTCTTTTTTCTTTCTTCCATGTTTGGATCCCGTCTGTGATGACTCCTCTTCTCCTTTGTGTTCAGGTAAGAATAAATTATAGTGAAATCCTTTCTGCTCATCACGCCCTTGTTTGCTTTTGTCTCGCATTCAGACAGATGTGCAGGAGCCGCCGCAACAAAGACGTGGGCATCATTGTTTTCATTACTCCTTTGTTATTACCTTACATGTGCTCTAACGCTGAGTGGCTGTGTCCTTGTCTGCTGATTCTGTCACAATGCAACTAACCTGATTCAGTGAACCTAATTTCGGTGCACTTTGCTTTGCCTCGCTGCCTTCGGGAGCACAGTGGGAGAGGAGCAAGGATGTTTCTGCTAAATTCCTCCCAGTGGGTCTGTGAGCCATGAAACAAAATGACTTCCTGAAACTTCTTATATGCCTCTGTGCTGGTGACAGCCGTGGGTGGAGGCATGGTGTTGTCAGGATGTCTGTCAGTCCCATTCTCATGAATGGGATGTCTTGAAAATGCCTGGAGGGAGTTTCTTAAAATTTGGCACAAATGTCCACTTGGACTTGAGCTTGAATTGAATAGATATTGATGGTCAAAGGTCAAACGTCAAGGTCAGTGTCCTCTTCTGTCTCATTGTCATGAATGGGGATATCTCAAGATTGCTTTGAGGAAATTTCCTCAAATTTGGCACAAATTCCCACTTGGACTCGAGGATGAATTGATGAGAATATGGTAGTCAAAGATCAAAGGTCACCACAGACATCCACTCTAAAAATGAACTGATTATAATTTGGTGGTCAAAGACCAAAGGTCACTATGACCTTGGGTCTGTCTCATTCTTGTGAATGCAATATTTCAAGAATGCTTTGAGGGAATTTCCTCAAATTTGGCACAAACATCCCCTTGAACTCAGTGATGAACAGATTACAATTTGGTGGTCGAAGATCAAGGCCACTGTGACTTCATAACTCAATAACTCAACAACTCAATAATTTGTATGCTAATTATGACACTTTTTCACACAAATGTCTAATTGCAAAAATATATATATATATTTTATATCCAAAAGTTCAAAGGTCAATGTCACTGTGACATCATAATGTTCTCCAGAAACACTTTTCTGGTCATTGTTCAATGTCTTAACTCAGGAACAGAAGACATTTGTTCAGATACTGAATTAATGACACTAATCTTTGGTGTCCATCTTGAAACTGTGCTGATTGTATCTTGTATCTTCTGTGCTGCTGGGTCGATTATGCGTATGAAGAATACATTTTAGAATTTGTAGCTTCTTTACAGCAACATCCATACTTGAAGCACTGTCAACTGTCATGACTACAACTTGAATGGTCCACAGAGGCGTACAACCATTAGGCGGTAATTCTAGTTTATTCTATATTTCACGTCGTCCGCTTCTGTAATTCAGCGCACATTTAGGCAAATAAAAATGAAAGGGGAAATCAATTAAGTGTCACAGAGACACAAAGTAATGGGATAGACAAAGGGCCTGTGGAAAGAAGACGACCAAAAAAAAAAAAAAAAAAACCCCATCAACAAGGTCACCTCATTCCTCCTCTGAGCATCCATTGAGCAGTTGAGAATGGGGACAGGAGGAGTGTGTGCGAGACAAGATAACACACAAGAATGGCGCAGCGTAATTGAGATATCAATCAAGGAGGTTATTTCAGGGGTAATTGCTGAGGTCCTTTGGTTTGTGTTTGTCTGTGTGAGAGAGAGAGAGAGAGATGGAGAGAGAAAGACGGAGAGAGAGGAGATTGAATGTGAAAAAAAAAACAGTGAATAGTCCTGAGTATCCGTCATTCATCTCAGTAGAATAGCCATCATATTCATTCCTGTTATTCTGCGCCTCTTCATGACGCTCCAAGGCTGAGATGCTTTTGGTATTAGCAAAAATTAATAAATAAACCTACTTCCTATCTGCTGCGTACAATAATAGCTTTATATTTAGTCACGGCTGCGTCTACATTTTCTAGGCCTGTTTTAAAAATGTTTTTTTACCGAGGCACACATTGAGGGCATGCTTTTTATTTTATTTATTTATTTATTCAAACAGAAGTCTGAGGAGTTTAATTTAAAACTGTATGCAGTTATTTTGTGGTTATATTTCATTTGGCTGAGGACGATAAATAGCATGATATTCACCAGTGGGTTTTTACTTCTCATGCCAGGGGTGGATACCATATTTTTTATCCGAATGGTTGAAGCCTCATTTTGAAATGGAACTCTTCATCGACATTCATACAGCGCTTAATGTTTATGCATGTGGAATGTTTCATTTCATTAAATGCCAATCCGCTTTTATATCCGTATGGATGGCCGTTTGAGACTTTTTGAGAGGCGTCGAGCTTTGTTTTAAGGGCAACGTGGAGCTCATGAATATTCCATTTCCTCATGAGATTACTTCCTGTAATAACACGGCTCCGCTCCCCAAGGACATACTACTACAGACGCTACACACTCCGCTCCGGGCGAACACACTCATACACACTTCACGTCTCGCACGTGCCCGCATGTGGGCTCGCACACATTCCCACATACACAAATCCCAGGTAGATTATTTACGTATTAGCATAAGAATGTTCACTTTTAATTTGCCATTTTCTGCCCAAGTGCTCTCAGATACTATACTCCCTGCATGGTTAAATCGGAGAATAAGCTTTTAATTGTGGCGATGGAAATGAGAATAATGGCCCTGGGTAAACTGGGTAAAGTTTGGGTCCCATTTCATCATAACTGATCATATTTCTTCACGCTGCTGCTGTGCTGATTCTCCACTTAGAGACAAATTCTTTGGAAACTCTTCCAGTAGAAGTTGAGAATAATTAAAAGGTTGGTTTCCAAAATACTAAACTATTCCTGTAAAGGGGTCCTCTCACCAAAACGACAATAAACCACCCCTATTATTGTCAGTTATGTCAAATGATTTCAGGTGATGCAGGTTTTATTTTCCCAGGTTACAAAATGTCCATGTCTTAGAGTTCTAGTGCTGGGTATAACAACTCAATAACTTTAATGTATTGATCAAAACAAACCAGTAGCAAACGGTATTGAAACATTTCCAGTAAAACAATACTTGCGGGGGTCTGGTCCCTGAACATCCTGACCGCCTGCTGGAACAGCAAACTAAAGCAAACCCTACGCCGTAGCCCACGCACGTGGCCTACGCACATGGCCTACGCCGTTGTGAGCATTTATACTTGTGCGGTGGTGTGTCTGTGTCACTCTGCAGTTACACCTCCAAAACACTAGTTGGCGTCGAGGTTTCTGTGAAATGCTGTAAAATTTAGTTGATTCAAAACACACATTTAACACACATTAAACATGGCTTAATAGAGACAATTTAAACACAAGTACACAAATCAGCTTCACTATGACTCGCAGCATACACAGACAAACACTTGTTTGTCTGTGTATGCTGGACACATTTTCCCACAAATACAACATGCTAATGTCTTTAGCACAAGCCTATGGCATTTTACATTGTATAAATTAGGCTAGTGGCTTGCGGACTTTTCCTCTACTCATATGAAGCCAGGGACAACAGCAACATTTAACAAAGGTAATGTTACAAAATTCGGCTCCATTACAACTCATAAGCTTCAGCGACAAAACAACTGTCTTATACTAAACACATTTTCCAAACAAATATAACATGCTAACGTTATTAGCACAAGCCTATGGCATTTTACATTGTATAAATTAGCCTGGCAACCAGTGGAAATTTCCTCTGCTCATATGAAGCCAGGATAAATCACACACAAGACTTAAAATGCTATTTTTGTGGAGGCTTTATTGTCTTCACACTTTAATGTTTCTTATCTGTGAAGTTAAAGTAAATAAAAGCTTCGTTTCCACTGAGGGAAATGGTTTCAGCTTACAGAAATAGACACGAGGTCTGCGTCGCCGCAATGTGTAGTAACATTTCTTGGCTACGGCATAGCCTGACGTGCCATAACTATGGCTCTTTGTTGCTCTTTTCCCAGCAGTCAGTTCAATGTCTGCCAGGCTAGCACATGCTAATACAGTGACAGCTAACATCCAGCTGTGGTCCCAGCAAACTCAGAATGACACCAAAGTGGCTGGGCTGGTTGATATTAGTTGGGTAACATTAGCGATGTGATGCTAACAGTTAGCTCTGTCACTGTGTGTGTGCAGTTGAGTGGACTCCCAATCCCACTCCCACTTACACTATGCGGACTTTGCCCCTCAACTTCTATTATTCTGATGCGTTTCCCCCTGCCGCCGACTTACACAATAACGGCGACCAGCCTCGTATCATGCCAATGTGAAAGGACAGCTTTTTCCATCGGTATCTGACGCTAGAAGTCACAGCCCAAGCACTGCTATTAGACAACGATGGCAGCTTACCTCAGACAAACTGATAGAAGCAGCTCTGGGTCAACAGGATCCTGGTAGTTGTTGCATCACTGCTGTGTTAATAGTTTTGATATGATATATTTCCAGCCGATTATTTTTCTTTTTTTTTTACATTTATTCGCCAGGCCCCCGGTATGCACAGGTCCTCATTTGGGTGAACCACCCACTTTAACATTGGCAACCACAATACATATGTCATGGCGGTGTAAAGTCACAGGAATGCCTCAGTTAGAAACAATGTGGAATCTGAACGCACCATTTTAGATTTATTTTATAATGTATGGGGAAATTTAAGTCTTCAGTATATCAGCAGCATATGGGAGTGTGGTTGTATGTTTTGGACAGGAGAAATGTGTAGCGCTGACTTACTACTGGACATCTGGATCGCTCATCATCACTTGCTCTCAGTTTTACAGTTGGAATGGAGCACATTCTTCGAAAAAGGAGTTTTTCTCCTTCGAGTTTTATACATCACCACACAGTAAAGACTAACACAGCGAGCTCAGCCTCTGACCACTGCCTGTGTCTGTAGATGATGTGTTTATGAAATGGAACTGTGGAAGAATCTTTAAAGGAGGAAATGAAGGAAAGAGATGTTATTTCAGGATGGAAGGAGTGGGTTTCGAGGTTTGTCTTCCTCTCCTCTTTACTTATTAATCATCACAATCCTGTTCTTTAACAAGTCCTCCTTTATTATTGATTAAAAAAACAGACACAACACTAAACTGCCCGATCAGCACTTCAGCGGCCACACATGTGCCTCCGTTCAGCTGTGATCAGCTTGACTGACACATGAAACAGCCAATTATCGGCCACCAGCAAACAATTATTCACATTATTCACCCAATCGTCAATCGAGGCCGGCGATTAATGACGGCTCCAGCCAACCATGAAGCGGACATGATGGGGGCATTAGGACAGCAGTCGGGGGTGGAGATGTGGCGAAACGGGAGGAGGATGTTTGAACATGTTGTCAACAGGCCTGAGATGTGGATGACAAATGACCAGCGCTGGTTTCTCATCAAGCTGATGTCTGTTATTCATGGAGCTGTGTCTGATTGAATAATGTAGTTTCAAAAGAGAGCGACAGGATTAAAGGAGCCTTTTATGTGGAATTAGAGGCCCCTTTTTTTCGTGGATTTAAAGCACCTTTGGATCCAGTATTGCTGAAGTCAGTCAGCTTATTGATCAGTGATTGATCAGTTAATCTATGAATGGATTTGTCACCTTCAGTTGTCTTGAGCTGTGATTGCTTTTATCTTTGTACAAGGGTCAAGGATTTATGTGTGTCCCCGTTCACTCTGACTTTCTCTTGGTACTTCTGTAGTTGGGGAGGGTGATAGATCGATTATACTCAATGTATTCTGGCTTGTTCCACGTGGGATGTATAAATGACTATATTGCAAACAAAGAGTACAATTTTTAAGAAAAAAGACAAACTTGATACGTTGCATACAATCCCCCGCCCATTCAGACCATTGGGCAATAGTGTGTGAGGTTAGGTGTGTGTTTTTGTATCTGCAGGGCTCCAGACCGTGACTGTTTAGTCGCAATTTGCGACCATGGAGCACCATTGCAACTTGTAAATATTATTAATATTTGAACTGGAGAGCTGTTAGTTAGTTTGTTTCCTGCTCATAGTTAATAAAACCTCATGTTTAATGGCACCACAAGGTTTAACTTTCTGCTAACTGCTAACAGCTAACTGTTGACCGAAAGCCTCAAGTTCACAACAAAAACATCAACAGTTACCCCCTGCGAGGAGCTGGGTGTTTCAGAATAAAAGCACCAGTAATTCTGCTTTTATCTGTACTTTATTAAACTACATTATAACAGTACTTTATTTAACTCTATTGTAATAGTACCTTATTTAACTGCATAATAACAGTACTTTATTTGACTTTATATCACAGTACTTTGTTTATCTTCATTATAACGGTACTTAATTCAACTTTATTGTAACAGTATTTTATTTAACTTTATTATAACAGCTTTATTTATCTTTATTACAACAGTACTTTATTCAACTTTATTGTAACAGTACTTTATTTAAATTTATTATAACAGTACTTTATTTACCCTTATTATAAAAGTACTTTCTTTAACTTCGTTATAACAGTACTTTATTTAAGCACTAATTAATTTAATCATAATTTAACTGTACTTGGTTTAACTTTATTAAAACAGTATATTATTTAACCTTATTATAACAGTACTTTATTTAACCTTATTATAACAGTACTTTGTTTACCTTTATTATAACAGTACTTTGTTTACCTCTATTATAACAGTACTTTATTTAGCCTTATTATAAAAGTACTTTATTTAACCTTATTATAACAGTACTTTGTTTACCTTTATTATAACAGTACTTTGTTTACCTTATTATAACAGTACTTTATTTAACCTTATTATAACAGTACTTTGTTTACCTTTATTATAACAGTACTTTGTTTACCTTTATTGTAACAGTACTTTATTTAACCTTATTATAACAGTACTTTGTTTACCTTATTATAACAGTACTTTGTTTACCTTTATTGTAACAGTACTTTATTTAACCTTATTATAAAAGTACTTTTTTTAATCTTTATTATAACTACGTTATAATTACAGTGATTTCTTTAACACCTTTTTGAGCAATACTTTATTAAAACAGTAATTTATTTATTCTTAATATAACAATACTTTGTTTAACTTTAACAGTACTTTATTTAACTTTATTAAAACAGTAATTCATTTAACCTTATTTTGACAGTACTTTATTTAACTTTATTTTGAGCAATACTTTATTAAACTTTATTTTAATACCTTATTTCACTTTATTGTAAATATAGTTTATTTAACTGTATTATAACAAAACTGTCTTTACCCTTAATGTAACAATTCTGTATTTACCTGTTTAGTATTTTAGTAGTCGACAGCGGTTTAGAGGAGATTACAAATATCAAGATACAGAGTATGATAATACAGCTTAAGATATTGCAGTGTTATTTAGATGCCATATCTGGGGGCTGTACTCTGTAGTAAAGTGCTAAAATGAACTGTTTCACCACTGCTGTGGCAACGAGCCACATGAAAGGAGCGCTATTCAGGTGATAGAGGTGCAGCTGGTTATATTGTAGATAATAATCTATCTGGGTTTCTTTGGAAGAGTGGAAGTGTGCTTACTGCATTTTGTCAAGATTATATCTTCTTTTTAGACATTCTGTTTCTATTTTAAAGTCAAGACGCTCATATGTTCCCACTCTTTGGTTTCCTAACATGCTCCTGGTTTGAGTTAAAGGTGTTTATGAGTATAATACTTTTGTGTACATGAAGTGTGTCTGAGAAGGAGGCGAAACATTTTTTAAAAAACTGCTGTGCTGTTTCAGAAATTGCTGGCTGCTTATGAGACATAAAAAAAGGGACTTGCAGTAGTCTGGCTGATGCTGACATAAAAGCTGTCTGGTGCTTTGAAGACATGAGCCTTTTGAGAACTGAGACTATGCATCAGCACTTTGTAAGGGCCACAACGACTGTGCTGCTGCTGCTGCTGCTGCTGCTGGGGACCACATACAAGACATTATTTACGAAGAAATCAAACAGAAAAATACAGCCCTCTCCACTGAGATATTTTACACATAAGTATGTATCAAAATCCCCATTGCTGAATGTCTCCCTGACACACAAAGACACACATAACATCTGGTACAGAGGGACTGGAAAAGATTGAGGACATAAGAGGGACTGGGAGTGTGACAACTTGGCTATTAAATGTGATTCTGATTTTTTTTTTTTTTAAAGCAAGAGACAGACAGGCAGACAGACAGAAACGAGACACAGAGGGCGAGAATGAAAGATCACAGATAGTCATCATTATCTAGCTCCAGTCCTCCCAGTGGTGGAGCTGATCAATACAGTGTACCCAGCATGGCTCTGCTTTGGAACCAGCTCCACACAGCCTCTCATTACTGCCTACGCTCTCATTACTGCACACACACTCACACACACACTGCCTGCCAGCTCATGCACACACTCTCAGACCTGCCTGTGCGCACACACACATTGTGCTGCTCTGTCAATCTCTGTCAGTCTCCGGTGCATGTTGCCCACACATTACACATCTGAACAAACATTTGCTCTGATGTTGCCTGTTTGAAATGTTATTGGGCGTCGTTAACCGCGGTTTTAGGGCGTCTGAATGAATCCAAATCACTGACCTTTTCCGTTCAAAGACAGCGTTTCAGGCATTAAGCCGAACAGACTGATAGCAGTGGAATGGTTTTGCAGCGTAAACCCCTAAAACAATTTTCCCCCTTTCACATGTAAGACCTCACATGGATGTGCACACACATGTACACACTTCCAATCATTCCAAATCCCAATCTCGCTGAAATTAGGTCATAATATTTACTGTGTTAACGAGTTTCTATTTTTGAATAATTAACATGGAGTTAGTGGGATTTGAGGAGGGAATTGGGTCTCAGTATAATCCTCCGTGCCTCTAGTGAGCGCACATGTATTGTATGTGAGACTGTCTATTCTGGTCTGGTGGTGTGAGGGATGGATTAGCGTTTCATTTTTTGAAGAGATGCAGCTATTTCAGGTTTTCTGGTATCTTTGTGCCATGACTTATGTGTGGAGGTTACTACGTGTATGTGCACATACTCTGTCTGTACAAAAGATGTCATGCATGTCTGCCCTTTTTGGAGTTTTCCCAACAGCTCTCCAGCTCTGGGGAGCCGCGCAGAGAGTCCTCCAGCCCCTCTGATTTGCATTCAACAAAGTTCAACAAGCCAAAGCCTGCTGCCACCGAACACTGGAGCAGAGTCCTGGTTTGTTTCCTCGCTCTTAATCAAATGAAGTGGCGGCCTGTTTGTGCAGCACTTTCATCGTCTTTATTTGCTCCGCTCGATGCATCTAAAATGAAGTTAGTTGCTCTCTCGGGGGGAGCTGGACGGGGCTTGAGAGTCACTCTGGGAGAGTGGAAATCTGATCCCGAAAATACAGCTGTGTGTATCTGTGTGTTGCGTGTCACTTCCTCACATACACACCGACACTGGAAAACCAGATGTTCTTCCGTGTTTTATTGCTAGCTGCCCCAGGAGAGAGGAGAGCCACCTGCTGGAGGAGCTCCGCCGCTGGTGCACCATGACCTTGAATGTCTATAGCGAGCATCCATCTGCTTCCTGTACTCACCATCCTGCTGGGCTACATTAAACCTACAGAACATGTGCTGGGTGGCACTACGGCTCAGTAATTAGTACTGTCACCTCATACAAACAGAGAGCAGTCTGAATCCAGAGGGAAAAGGGAAGGATTCTGGTGGTGACACTGTTGTTTTAGTCTCTCAGAGTTTTCAGTCTTACTGACTATGAAAACTGGAATTTGTGTCACCATCTTCCCCTCTTTGGTTTGGATGCATGACATATTTACGAAATTCCAAATTCGTACAGCATAAATCTGCGAGAACTTGTTTGTCTCTAATCAGTTTTGTGGAGCACAGATGCTGCGTTCAGGCCTATTCCTGAATATCACAGTAAGCATCTTTACATATCTGCTTCCCGGGGTACCAAGTGGCAAGGTGTGCTCGTTTTCTTTATGCGTGTTAGTGCTTCCTTTGGTCATGCTCCACAGCTCCTCCTGCCCCCCAGTGATTTATGTACTCCACTAGGAAAACAAAGTCACCTCTGTCTAACCTTTGTCTCTGTGGATGGTTCCAGTCAGCACTCTATTAGTGTGAATCCTGCGGTATATATGTGACTGTACAGACACAGCAGGGCAGTGCACAGTTTCATGAATGGCCTGTGAGTGTGAGTTGAAGTGTGATGATGTTGTGAAGTTCAGTGCATCTTCTGTCCAGGGTATTCCAGACTTTGTCATTGGGAGATGGGGGATGGTGTATCACTTATAGGTGAGCTGCCTGCCATGCTTCAGACCACTGTTTGAGAGCAACAAACATCAGTTGTCTTTTGGCAAGCAAGGCAGCTTTTCCACCAGTGTTTGTGGCACCAAACCTGGGTGTTTTTCATCAACTTATTGCAGCATTTCCCAACAGTGTTTGAAAACCGAACCTAGTTTTTTTTCAATGAAACGCTGCAGTGTTTCCCAGCAGAGTTTTTCCACTGAACATGGGTGTTCTTCATTGACACACTGCGTTGTTTCCCAGCAGTGTTTGAGCTACCGCCCTTGGTGTTTTTTCACCAACACATCATGGCATTTCCCAACGGTATTTTAGAACCGAACCTAGGGTGTTTTTTTGTTTTTTTTTAACCGAAACATTGCAGTGTTTCCCAGTAGAATTTTAGATGCTGAACATGGGCATTTTTTCATTGCACTGTTTCCTAGCGGTGTGTGAGCCACTGTCCTGGGGCTTTCTCACCAACACATCACAGCATTTCCCAGCGGAGTTTTAACCACTGACTCGGGTGTTTATTGCCAACACATCACGGTATTCAAGAACCAAACCTAGTTGCTTTTTTTTGACTGAAATATGCAGTGTTACCCAGTGGAGTTTTAGCCATCAAACACGGGGGGGTTTCATAGACAAATGAAAACATCCAACGGCGTGGGGTGTTTTTCACCAACACATCGTGGCATTTCCCAGCAGCATCTGAGAACTGAACCTATTTTTTTTTACTGAAACATCGCAGTGTTTCCCGGCGGAGTTTTAGCCACTGAACATGGGTGATTTTCATTGAGATATTGTGCTGTTCCTCAGCTGTGTTTGAGCCACCAACCCGGATGTTTTTCACTGACACTGACACATAACTTCCCAACGTCATTTTAGAACTGAACCTTAGGATTTTTCACTGAAACATTGCAGTGTTTCCTGGTGGAGTTTCAGTTTTTTCATTAACTTATTGCGCTGTTTCCCAGCGGCGCTCTAGCCCCTGACCTGAGTGTTTTTCACCAACACCTCACGGCATCTCCCAACGGCATTTAAGAAGCGGACCTAGGTTGTTTAAGCCACCGAACATGAGTGTTATTCATTGTCATACCACACTGTTTCCCAGCGGTGTTTGAGCCACTGACCTGGGGGTATTTCACTGACCCGTCCCTGCTTTTGTCACCAAATGTGGATGTTTCAAGCCAAAACATGACTGGCTCCTACCTATAACTAGTGTTTTTTTGTGCCTAAACATAACAACCATCATCACAGCACATATCTGCTACAAAATAATAGACAAATGCAACATATCTGTGGTTTGCACAAACATTCAGTGCGATCTTTTTTTTTTTCTGGTGACTGGGTTGATGCCAGGATGGCTCCAGCCCTACACTGACCATTAAAGTAATTATTGTGTTATGATAAATAACTAGGAACATCTACAGAACAAGCTGGTTAAAGAGAGATGTATAGATCAAGACAAACACAAGAGCCATTTGTGTGCAATCTCATGTTTTCTGAATGATATTTAATAAATGCAATAGGCTGTCACATTCTAAGGGATTTAGTGTGATGCCAAATGAAATGTGAGACACATTACGTATTTAAGCTCCAGTCATCTCACATACCCACGCCTCATATTTTAGTGAGGATTGTCATAGCAACCTATACGTAAGGACTCAGAGAAAACGAGAGATGAAAGGACAGAGAAAAGGAGGATGGACTTGTAAAGAAAAGGAGCAGAGGCAGAATACAAATTTGGAGTAAGAGCAGGAAGAAACTTGGCAGTGCTTGTTGCAAAAATCGAGAGCAGAGGAGCAAAGGGAGAGAGGGAAAGAGGGAGATAGATAAAGGTTCATATTTCTTCAGCAATTTAGCAGCAGAATATAAAGCCCATTGAAAAACAGCAGATAAATATGTTGTGTACAAATACATGTGATTGCAGCGCCTTACATAGTTTGTACAATTGGTGAATTAAAGCATAGAGAAAAGCAAAAGTGAAGGCCTTGTGAAGCATGATGATGGTGTGTGTGTGTACATTTTTCTCTTGCCTTTCCAATAGAGAAAATCAAGGCAACTACACAAACTGCCTGATTGTGAAATTATTGGACTCTATTCTATTCAGAACCTTGATCTTTGTTGCTAAGTATCAGCAGTTATTCCTGAGTACCCAAGTAGCTTTGCCAATTTGTACCAACCAGCAACGTTGCTGTTGACATACAGTAGCAATGTATAATGTCAGACATGATATTTTCTAAAGACGCTTGGTCAGTGGCCCTTCATGTCAGACAATGAAGCTATAGGTACCCCTCTAGCATTGCTTAGGGGACATGTCAAATTCTGCTTGTTACATGCCATGTTTCCTTTCAACATAAGCTTTCGTATTTACAGGAAATGTACAGTTTCTGCTTGTAAAATGCATAGTCTAGTTTCAAAATAAACTTCAAACATGGGTTTTTAGGTTTACTACCTCACGCCCGAGTCACACTGCATACCTCTTCCTGTGGTCTACCTTGTTGGTTCAATCATGGTTTGAGTACAACATCATGTTGTTAAAATAAGTCATTGTTGAATTTTTTGTTTCGCACAGGACACAAACAGTAGTCTCCTAGGTGAAAGTCCTGTGTTTGTTTGACCCAGCCACCATCCTTTACACCAATCCTTCATGGATTTTCTGCTCTTTATGATACTCTGGCAGTTGCTCAGAGTGTCAGATAATGATACGGTAGGTTGCGTCACATACAGACGCTAAAGGGTGCCTTGATGCGTTGGCACCTGACGCCAAGGGCCACTGACCAAGCGACAGTATTTGACAAGTTGGGAGTGAGAATCGGTTGGAGGAGCCAACAGTTTTTATGCAGTTCTTTGAAATCCAGTTAAGGGTGTCTGTCTGTTCAATGACCATTAGAGTGAGAGAGATCGATCTATTTTTCAGACACATACTGCTGCTCCAAAACTGCAGTCTTAAGTGAATAAAGTAACATTTTTACAGTTCTGTATGTTCATTTCTATTTTAGTTTAAAAGGAAAATTGTAATATCACCTCTGGGTTTTATTAGGTACTTAGTTTAACAAAGCAGAGTGTAACCTTTCAGTGAGTGTGGACAGTAAAGATGGCTGCACTCTTTGATGCAGTAGAAGAACTCTATCACATGGAGCTGGGACAATGGTCCCATAGTGTTGTAATATATGGAGATGTGTGTGTGTTTCCCCACTGTGTTACTCTCCTTTACACAGGAACTAAGTCCCGCTGTGCAATCATGCTTAGTGAAGCCCACCCGACCCCCTGCAGACATGCAAACACACACTCCCATATGCACACACACAGGTATACACCCACACGCATGCTATATACCTACTTCCACACGCCGTGCTGCACACAGTCACACAGCCCAAGGAGCAGAGGGTTATAGTAACGGTATTTTCAGTTTTTCCAGTGCGCTCAGTAAAGGAACTGATCTAAGCTGTTTCCCATTGGCATTAAATATGCATTAGTCGCAGCCTTTCATGTGGGCGATGAGCTGTGTTTTGTGTAAGAAGTCCCGGGGATATTTTCTGATACTTGCAGCCCACCAATTTTTTATCTTCATCTTTTAATTAAGAAGGAGAATGAGGTCTCGGAGAAAGAGAGCTAATCTTTATTAAATGGAATTTCTGGGCCACTGGGTTGCTGCAGGGCTGGTTACGAAACATCCCGCCAACAAGCACCGCAAAACCCCAGCTCCACCATCCATTATTTCTCATCAATTAACCTTGAGAAACCACAGGAAAAGACCACACTGAAATAATACAGGGCTTAACATGAACGGGGAGCGGGTTACACTGCCTAATAATTATTTCAACTGCTCACCTGTTATGTCTCATTCTTTTTGAATAAGGGTGTTGGCGCTGACAGAATCCCATTGTTCACCCTGTCGGTAAACCATCTCCAGCTCAGGCGATGTGCGCAGCCCTCGGGCCTCCAGCCTGGTTCCATCTCACGTAACGACACGGCAATCAATCATTTTTTGCCCGATGTGTCTGTGCGGGGGAGGAGGGGTATGTGCCCGCATTGCCCGTACAGGTTCACCAGGAAAATGTGATTCCTAATCCAAGAGCTCTGCCGGCTCCTGTGACCACCACTGGTCTCTCCTATTTCCCCTTTTACCTGGCAGGTCGGCCTTCTGCTCTTCTATTATCCCTCTATCTGTAATTAAAGGCAGCCAAGGGGAACTGAGATGGAGTGGGAGAGGAGAGGAGCTCAAGATAGGTGTCCATATTTCACACGGCGGCTCGCTGACAGCAGAGATCCGAGCCCTTCCATGGCCTGAGGGGTGTGTGTAATTAGACTATTACAATGCAGTTTTTTTAGCCAACAAGTCCTTCACGACAAAGTGGGTCATTTGTCTGTGCTTTTCAAAGGGAAGCTCATGAACGCTTTCTGATCTGACACTCTTTGGCTAAGGCAACAATGGTTAAGGTTAGAAAAGGATTTCTGTCATGTTCTGCTTCTGCCAACTGTTATACTCACTTTACCCTAGCTGTTGTCACATGCCAGCGATATCATATTATGCCCCGTTTGCACCAAAACTAGCACATGTATGCGTTTTTTTTTAAACACTGGTAAACCCACTAAGCACAAGCTATAGACTGCTTTCCCTTTGCCAGTGGACCAGAGTTGTGCACACCACTTTGAAGCGGATCAGTATGCCTTTCTGTGTGCTGATTTTTTTGTTGGTGTGTCACGTTTGACATCACAGACAGGCCAGAAAACAGGTTAGTAAACAGTAGAAAGCAGCATGGAGGCCTGTGAAGACTTTACAGTGGATAGTCCATTATATATTTCTCATATTTATTTAGTCTGTCTTTCAGACTCATTGCAGACTAATTTCGCTCGATGTTTGTGTGCGGCTTGGGTGGTGATGGACAGTATTTTGTGGTGGTGTGTCATTGCATGGTTAGCGGGCTAAAGTTAGCACGTTTACCCAGGTGTTGCATTTCCATCAATGCCAATCAGAATGCCATTAAAATAATACATGCAAGCTAGCTAAAGCTAAATTGTTAACTTACCGGAGAGAGATCCTTGGGCTACTTCATTCCCTTTGGATGGAGATAAAAGGCCTTTGGTTAGGCAGATTGGGCAGCAGCAGTGACAGGTATTCCTCCAGTGAAAGGCCAGGATGTAGTGGGTTCCCTGGCTGCTTAAACAAATCCACATGGGCTCTCTTTGTGTCTTTTGCCGACACAATTGTATTTTTTTGTGCAGTCATTGAATGACAACGTTGCATAAGGTACTTCTGACCATGGAAGGTTTACTCAACAGGCCTACTGGGCACAGGCCCGGGAGACTAAAGGCCCGTTTCGACTGAAGTTCCCGGTACTATTTGGGGGGCAGGAACTTTACAGGAACATCCTCTCGCTCGGCCCTCTCAACCGCCATGTCTCCACTGAGAGGGCCCCCTCTAGGAGGAAGGTTCCTGTAAAGTTACCTGGCTCTGGATGTGACGTAATCGTTGCGCGACCATTTTGACCGGGTAAATGCCGGCTATTTTGTCGCTTTCTGTTAACGTCACATCCCGCCTTGAGTATATCCAGTCAGCACCAAGTAAACCCCAAGCCCCACCCAGGAGTTTTTCGAGGCCATTCTGAGTACCTACTCTGAGGCAGGGACTTGTTTAGCCCCTGTAAAGGTTCCGGAACTTCCTGCGGTGGAAATGGGCCTTTGTGCTAGGTGGGCCCCCTGGCCTTAACCTGCAAAATGTCACTCAAATGAACAGGCACTGACCAGGATGAGATTCAAAGTGACCACAAAGAGATGCAATGGAACTATAAAATGGGCCAAAACAACCACAAAAAGACAAAAAATGACTAACAAAGACAGGAAATTACCTCAAAGAGGTAATTTCAAAATGGTAATTACAAAAAGGGGAAAAACAAACACAAAGTGACACAAAATTACCTAAAAGAGACACAAAAATGACTACGAACAGATGCAAAACCACAAAACAATGCACGCTGATCACTAAGAGAAGCAAACAAAAAACACAAAATGCGGCTAAACAACAATAAAGTTTGTGTCTGATAATCTGCCCCGGCTTCTGATCGTTCTGGTCCTGGTGGATGATAAACGATTCGGCCTTTAGCTGGCAGTTTCTGTCTTTAGCTCTGTGTTCCAGATGACAATAGGTGACTAATTGGCGCAGTAATACTGAAATTGCAATGCCGTCACAGCTGTGTGTTTATAGGGGTTTTTACGATGGCTTTGAACATGGCTCAGCCAATCATAATCAAGGACTGTAACTATCTGTTTTATGAAAGAAACCAACAGTGACTGCTTCATGCTTTGATGCTGAATGTGAACCAAGTGTTGGTCCGTCTGACCAAACAACCAGTGCTGTCCTTTTTCTCTGGAGAACAGTCCCATTTTGTCACATGTGAAAATACGCTCCCCCTCCAAAGAGTGCAGGAGCCTGCACCTCAGCCTGTCTATGTGTGTGTAGGTGTGGGTAAATAAAGATGATACTCAATAATTCCATCCTGCCAGCACACGCTAGGTCTGTAATATCCCACACTGCGAGCACACCCTCTTCACACTCATAAATCTCAAATCTCTCCCCATTTTTTTTCCATCTTCTCTCTGCACTCCTGTAATTTTTATATTCTGCTGTTTTGTGAGTATAACCCCATGCCAGGGCTTTGTCTGTGGGCCCACGCTGGCCAGAATTGGACAAGATTGGAACCTGTCGCGGTAATGGGGTCTCTGACCTGGTGGGGGCTATCACACTCAGTGTGTGTAGGTGTGTAAGGGTGCATATGCGCGAGTCTGTGCGTGTGCAGTGATGTATGAGGACACAAACCTCCCAGTTGAGCCTCAAGGGCATGGCTTAGCTGCCATAAACAAGCAGGCTTGGTTATCAGTAAGGCGGTAAATATTGATTATTTTAAATGGCTATCGCATTATGCTCATAAATATACATTGATTACACATCCTTGGGTTGATATCCTTCGATTTGGTTTTTAAAAATGCAAACCCATTAGCGGCTCATGAAATAAACAGCCATTTAATAAATTCTTATTTATCTCCTGAAGGCTCCTTTGAGGAAAAGCTGTTTTTAGGAGCCGCTATCAACTCAACGACTTAATATGAGAATCAGAGGATGACTCCCATTCGTATAAACTGCTGCATTTATTACAACTATGATTTATTATATTACCCCAAACCATACAAAACAAGGCTCTCTAGAGTTTTCCAGGAACCTTTGGAGTCTTTTCCTGGTAGTGTTATCCATCAGTTGTGTCACAGTCCATTGACAGAAAACAAAATGCCAGTCACCCCAGAATAGACCCCAACAACCATCATCTCCACGTTCCACTGCAGCCTAAACCACCATACCTTCCAGACCCGAGACTTTACCAATGTACAATCACAGTGTCTGCAAAATATACAACACATCATTAACTGTGGTCTACCCCTAGTTATTTAATACACTATTTTTTCTCTCAGTCTGTGAACTCCCCTCGCTGGGAAAGCCTTGAGGGTATAGATAGTTCATGTATACCACTGCCAACATCGTAGAGGAATGTTACAACCAAAGTCAGCACTCATTCCAAGCTGAACTGCATCTTACCTCCTACTTCTTTCTTTATGTCTTCGCTCCTCAGCAGTTTGAGCTCCTGCGCCTCCCTTATTTCCTCCAGCAGCTGTCGAGAAGCGTTGATCACTTTGACGTCGGTGTGCCTTGCTCACCGTGGGTGTAAATAATCAGATTTGTGACAAGAAAGCAGCCAGTCAGAGGAGGTGAGAATTGAATTTTTGAACTCTCGTTTTATTGGTCTGATATGAATACTCTTCAGCAGATAACACAGCATGCCTCCGCCATTCTCACAGAGAGAAACTGAATTACTAATTTGAGACAGAGGCAAGCAAAGATTAGAACAGATTCACTGACTGGCAAAGGGAGTTGTGCGGCGTGCCAAGATGCATGCGCCCCATCTTTGCGAGAGTTGGCGCTCACACTGTATGTGCGGTGACAGCATCGTCTATTCATCAGAGTGCTGCTCAGCATTTAACAGTGAAAGAGCAATTTTTAAGTTGGCAGCCCTCGGGATTAAAAAAAAAAGATATATGCAGCAAATTAATTTTTACAAAGCAGTTTTACACACCCGCCTCAGATTGGGAAAATGTAATTGTCACAATGTCAAGTAGAACAGTAATTAAGATGTATCCCATTGCCTTTTTTGACATCAGTGTGTTTTCACAAAGTACTCATACACATTTGATGGACCACAACCATATAATTTTGAGCCGTGTCCTTGCTCTAGAGGCAGGAAACAGGCAGAGGCGAGGTGAGGAGAAGAAGTGAGGTGAGGTGAGAAATTGAGTGATGATGTGCAGACTCTGGATTTTGTCCAGCCTGTGTAGAAACAATAGGTCAATATGATGGAGAGCAAACAGGAAAAGAGAGAAAGACTGACCTGACTCACTTTAACCTACAGCTCAGTGCACTTGTGGCAGGGATTCCCTCGTCCTTATGCAACATAAAGGGCCGTACTAGAAAGAAAAAAAAAGAACCGCTTCTCAAAGGTTGTTTGATAAAATCCCTATATTTGCTCTATCGTGTTTCTAGGGCTGCCCCCGACTAAGAATTTTCCTAGTCGACCAATAGTCGTCATTTAGGGCCATTAGTCGACTAGTCGCCTGCATGTTTACGATATTAATTTAGTTAATAAATTATATATTTTGGGCGGGGCAACACAATGGTTTGAGTTGAAGGTGTGAGAATGAATAGTATCAGTAACATTGTTAACACTGTGCTACATTACAGAGAAATACAAAACCGTACTAATGAACCTTCATTAATATAGGCCTATATTTTATCTACAAGTGCACGTCACACACTGAGCGAGCCGCCTGTTAATGACGCTGTCAGCAAAGCAGTAATGATTGTGCTAAGTGGCTAATGGGCACGTAGCTACTTCCATGTTTCAGATGATTCGTCATGTTTGTAGTCGACCAATGAAGATGAGTTTACATATCACCTTGGGTTCGTCCTACACCTTCTCAAAATGATCCCACGCTTTGGATTTCCTGCCCGACATGTTATTAACTAGCCTGTGGAATAACTGCTGGTACCAGCCCTGGAAATTAGAGGCCGTACACATGACACGCCTGAAAAACATAGAGTCGGGTGCTGGGCGCTACTCTTGTGGCTTTTTTGTGGTAGCTTTCAAGAGCTTGGCGGGAAGTTGCGTCTGAGGTGCTAAGCAACCTTAACAAGCATTGTAACAGCTATACGATGCTTGTATGTACAGAAACGAAGCTAAAATATCCTGGATAGGGCCACTGCCATCTTGCTCTGGTGACTTAATTCGGAGCCAGAGTCTGCGCAGTAGCGGTCTCTATGTTATCAGGTTCCCCGCCCATACAGCAGTCTGACCAATCGCAATGAGCGACCTTTCTGGTCGACTCGACTATTAGGAGACAGCCCTATGTATTTCTATCTTTCTGGCTTTTGAAACATAAATTCATATATCTGCTTTTCAAATCATCATTCCCATGGTTTGCATTTATTTATCGGTATCTTTTTTCTGTCATGTACCAGCCTCTAAAATTCCTCATTGCATCCTCATTCTCATCAAAATCAAGGGTAAAGGTATTGAACATGTTAATAAATGAGCTCCCCGGAGCTTGACAGAGCAGGACATGGGGTGGGTTCAGCCTGGAGGCATTCTTGAATAAAAAGAGCGGCAGAGAGCTTGATCTGTCTTTATGCTCTTTTAATTACACACGGCTGGCCGGGCTCCAATCCTCAGAGAGCAGAGGTAAAGCGCACGTCAGGACCAGCCACTCTCGATTGCAGCTCAGTATTACCCTACCTAAACAGCCTCGAGGGGAGGGAGGGAGGGACTGGTGGAGAGAAGGAGAGAGGCGGTGGGATCACAGGCTCGTCTCAGTGCAGGGTTAATGCAGCAGACACATTTACAAGAGCCACAGGCAGCTGTCGATCATTCCTCCATAGTTTGACTGACACGCGGTGAAAACAACTGTCGAGCGAGGGTACAGGTTACCGGCAAATCACACCTGGCAGGCTCATATATCCAATATTGTGTTTTCCACCTAGCATTACCTTACTCAGTCTTTAAGCGCTTCTATGTTTTACAGCAGGGATGTCAGTTTTGGTTAATTTTGCTTTTGATAGCCTGACACCCATCAACCAGTTTCTAGCTGGTAAAAAAAAAGCATGATGATGATAAATACAAGAGGCCTTTCCTTTTAGTCTGGCGCTCCACTGACTCAGTGAGCTTTAGCGCCACATGTTAAAGCCCTATCCATGTAGAGATAATGAAATTTTAATGTTTTGTGATGCGAATGTCTTGCCTTTTACTTATTCTTTTGTTGGCTCTGCTGACAGAGAGCTGGTTAGCCACGTAAACATGTGGAAACATAGGGCCCACTGCCAACCGTCAGGTCGCTAACTCACTGGTTAGCTAACGTTAGCTTGGCTGCTCTGCACTGCGCACCACCCATGCCAAGTGGGAGCTAGCTAGTGGGGCTTCTCATTTGGCGATTACCACTGGTGACTGTGAAAACATTATGCCCACCCCTCCAATCTCCCCACACATTGACCTGGTGAGAAAGCAGCTTCCTTTTTAGCCGCGAAACCCCTTTAGCATTGTTAGCTATGTTAGCACTACTAGCCATGCTGACACTGCTAATGGTGCTAATATAGTTAACAATGCTAAAGGGGATTTTCGGCTCAAAATTGAGCTGCTTCCACATGGGGGCGGCCTCGGGACACCAGAGGGTGGGCACAATGTTAGCGCAGCATTGCTGTTGGGTCAGGTTGGCTTTACTAGTGGTAAGCGCTGAATAAGTGGTGCTCATACCTAGCTCCTACCAGACCTCGTTGGTGCACAGTGCAGTAAATTGAAGAGTAGCAAAAGAGACTGACATGCGTAACCAGTCAAAAATATTTTGTGGTGATTAACCGATTAGCTGCAGATAAACCGTTGACATCCCTGTTTTACAATCTAAAGAAAAAGCATCTGAGGTTCTTACTGTCCAAGTCGAAGGAGCAGTTTGGACATGTTGTGGTGTATGGCTTTCAGTGGGAAGTGAATTTTAAAGACTTCAACCTGTCAGTGTTTGATCTTGGTGATCAGCTGACAGACAAGCAGTCAGTGTCGTTGGGTAATGTGCGAAGACGGACACAGTGCACGGCTAAATCCACTATGACTGATTGATCAGACACTCAGCTGTGTCAGGACATGAAATACGGCTCAGCCTGGTGTGAGTATTTGTGTTTGCTGTCAATACTAAAGTAAACCTTTTCTGTAGACTGACCACGCTCATTCATCCGCACATATCGACAAACGCACATTAATCCACAGAGTCACCCTCCCTGTCTGTCTCACACACACACAGTTAGTCTCTCACACGTCTTTCATTGATACACATTCCAGCAGTTCAGAGCACGTTGAACAGCCAGAGCCGAGGGAGTAAGACTCCCTCACACAGAGACCTTTTATGTCTCAGAAACCCTTGATTCACATGACTCTCACCTCCCAGAACCGCACTTTACTGCGGAATGAATGCTGTAACCTCCAGGCAATGTCAAGGTGAAGGAAACGTGTCAGCGCCTCCCCCGGTGAGCTTTCCCTCACTCCGGCTCTCTCCAGTTAATGATCCGAGTGTGGAGAGTGGTGCCTTAGCCAGACCTGGCCAGATGAGCCCAGAGGAGATGGTCGGAAGGAGAGGAGGATACAGACTGTAATCACAGGCAATCATCGGCTCTCTCTGTGGATTTCTGCTACTCTGGACTGGGCCGCTTGGCCCCAAACCTGTGATTTCAGCTGCGAGGTGGAGTGAGACCAAAGGAGAAAGGAGGAGGAGGATGATGAGGACAATGAAGATTTATAACAAAGAGTACACAGGAATGAAAGATTCTAGTGATTTACTGCCTCAGAATCATCTGCTTCTGTTGGGTGAGAGCTGGTGGTATCGCTTCAGTATGTAACGCTTGTTCTATCGGAAATAGGGTTAGTGGTCAAACAGAGGCCTGACTCACTGTTGGAGGGAAAAGGAACTTTGAGGTCGGGCAATGGATCCAAACCCATTGGATCCAAAGTTGTGAACAGGCACAGTGCGTCCATGCAAACCCTCAGCGCAGTTAATAGTGTGGAATTCATGGTTTTGGTGTCCGCAATTAAATGGATGGTTAGTTTTTAGGGGCATTTTAAGATTTTTGTTTCCTGGTTACCCCGTGACTGACTAATGTGCCAGCTGGATGCAGTTTGGTCACTCAAGCTTAGCTCAGATGTTTCCAAAGAGAGAGGGACACTGCAGCTGAACATGTTATAATTTGCTGCTCGAATATGAGCTTATTTCACCAAGTCTCATGCCATTGCAGCCCAAATTGATGGAGATGGAAACGTTGGTCTAACGATAAAAGGCAGCAAACAAATTCAGCAGATAAATGATGTAACATGCCGCCACAAAAGGATGCCTTTTCATCTGCGTTTGACGTGAAAATCAATGACCAAGCGGCGGTAGTTGACGACTTCCAAATGAGAACAGGTTGTACCATCGGCAGCTCTTTTCTTTGGCACTACATTTTCTCAAAGTAGAGCTTCCTATCCATCTCTCTTTTGGTCCGCACAGTCTCCCTCTGCCAAAAGTACACTTAACATGTTGTATTTCTGTACACAGCGCTGTTTCAAGAGCACAGAGCTGTAATATTAGTTGTTCAGAACTCTCTGTTTCTATCATCCCATGTGCTCTGTTATTATACATCCATATACATCCTTTATTATTTATCTTTCCTTTGTTTAAGGTTTGACTGGCGCTCTTTGAATTACATCTGGTTGCGTCCTCTTCTTCTGCAGTGGTATAATGACTGGAGCACCAACCAGGGCTTATTTTCTCTACGTTTGGATGGAAACCCGACTAATGCTAATACAACATATTAATGTTTAGCAGGTGTAATGTTCACCATGCTCTCCATCTTAGTTTTGAGTGTTAATATGCCAATATTTCCTAATTAGCACTAAACACAGCTGAGGACTGATGGGAATGTTAGTAGTAACGCACAAATTAAAATGTTGACCTGATAAATGGCGCTGTATTTAACAATCAGCAGAGTTGTTACAGTTCATCCTGACGGGGACATGAATGTCTGTACCAGGTTTCATGAAGCAGAAACTGAAGTAAATAATAACATCAGTCCACACTGGTTGACTTTACACTCGTCTCACAAGCGACTTGACCCCCTGCCACAGTCACAATGCTGCGAGCGTCCGCTCTTTGTGACAGAGGAGAGTTCCATGCAGCTTGATGTGGCGGGGCCCGGGCATCGTGGCTCCTCGACCCTCCGGGCTAAATCTAATGGAGTTCTGCTTCCTCCAGCTCGCCTGTCTCTCTCCATCAACACACAAGCAGCCCCCTCATAGCCTGCAGCACCAATACTAATATGGAATACAGAGTGGTTGTTCATTTCATTTTACAGCCAAGCTTGCCGGTGCCACTCAAAGAGAACAAGAGCACTTCCCCGCAGCCGCCGGTCTGATCTACTGGCCTTGATAGGCAAAAAATAACCTCTGCTTTTATGGCTATATGTATGTCGGCTCTGCCTGTGGAGCTGTAAACTTTTACATTGCGGTGTGTAGTGATAGTGTGTGAGGGAAAAGCCTTGGACTGTTTGTCTCTAACCCTCAGTCCTACGTGCTCTGCGGTTGAGTCTGGTTGTCTGCTTTCTGCTGTGGTCTTTCATCACGTTCACTCCCCGTTCTGGCATGCCTACCAGTATAGTATCTGTGTGTGTGTGTGTGTGTGTGTGTGTGTGTGTGTGTGTGAGTGTGTGAGAATGTGTAGGTAAGACCAGATGTTTACTGCCATCTAGTGGCAGAATGCTACAAATCCTTCAGAGGGGTCAAGGAGATTACCTCAGAGACCAGGCAGAAAAAATGAAATGTATGAAAAGCAGTGACATGGAGTGTTTTGTAAGCACAGTAGGTTTGTATGTGTGTGTGTAGGTGGAGGTTGGTAGCTCATTAATGGGAGTGTGTATTAGAGTAGCAGGTCATTTAAGTAAATGAGCGAGGGCTAATTCTTCTCCAGTCCTTCTGTGTGTTGCCACTTGTTACACATTTGCATATAAATTGCTTAAAATGTGATGTTGCTGCTAAATTCCTTAACCCGCTACTTGTTTAAAATTCATGAATGCTTTTGAATTTTGTCAGGCACGGTTGAGCCGTCAAAAAGTCCTTTGATGCACTTAAAAACCCCGGCAGGTGTGCATGTGCCTGTGCAAAGGCATTTACACGAAAAGATTTTGGTGAAATTCTCTCCTATTCTGTCTGTGAAAAGCTCTGAAGCTTCCCCGCGTCCTCTATCTCCTCTCTTTCTCTTTCTTTTCTGTGTTCAGACTCATTACCCAGTCTCGGCTAGCAGATGGCGAAGGGAGACTTGTCCCTGTGCGTTTGTGTGTGTGAGCATGGCTGTGTGTACATACAGTATGTCTAGTTATATCCAGTCACAGTGATCAGTATTCTGAAACAGTCTGGGGTCGCTAGCTGGGCTGGCTGGCCTGTCGCCTTGCTTTGAGAGGAGGGGGAATATTAAGGATTTTTTTTTTTTTTTTTGAAACTGAGGTATTCTATAGGAATATACAGATATGTAATGCATTTTAATACCTTTCCTCTGTAGTCTGCCTCTGTAGTGCAGCCCAGTTATCCCAGTTTACCTATTTCTCCTGACATTTTCAGTGACATTAAAGGGATAGATTGGATCTTTTGAAGTGACTTAGCCATCCATCCATCTTCATCCGCTTATCCAGGGCTGGGTCGCAAGCGCAGCAGGCCAAGCAAAGCACCCCTCTCCCCAACAACACTTTCCAGCTCCTCCTGGGGACCCCAAGGCGTTCCCAGGCCAGATGAGATATTAATTCCTCCAGTGTGTTCTGGGTCTGCCCCGGGACCTCCTACCAGTGGGACGTACCTTGAACACCTCCAAAGGGAGGCGCGCAGGAGGCATCCTGATCAGATGCCAGAACCACCTCAACTGACCCCTTGTATGCAGTGAACGAGCAGCAACTCTACTCCCTCCGGATGTCTGAGCTCCTTACCCTATCTCTAAGGCTGAGCCCAGCCACCCCACAGAGAAAACTCATTTCGGACGTTTACATCTCATGCCTTGTGTCACTACCCAGAGCTCATGACTATAGGTGAGGGTTGGGCCATACATGGACCAGTAGATTGAAAGCTTCGCCTTCTGGCTCAGCGCCCATATCACAGCAGAAGCTGCACCAAACCGTTTA
This sequence comes from Epinephelus moara, assembly GCF_006386435.1. NCBI lineage: Eukaryota > Metazoa > Chordata > Actinopteri > Perciformes > Serranidae > Epinephelus > Epinephelus moara. Next base: position 24,752,781 of record NC_065517.1, on the reverse strand, counting down.
TCCATAGTCAGGGTTTTACCTTCAGTTCATGCTGGCCGGGGCACCCACAGTTTGGAGAAGCAGGCAGGAGCACCGCCACAGAAGCAGGGGGGCAGCAGCAAAACGTCTTTTAGCCACCTAAAATAGGCACACCTCAAAAAGTCAATATCTGTTTAAGTGTATCCTGTATTGAGGATATTTTCACCCCTTTACATTGCTGTCAGACAGACCTCCCCTTTGGCTGCTCATTTTCTTAACCATGGAATTTCCTTATTTCTACCCATAAGCGCAACTGTGCTGCACACTTTATTAGGCCACAGATTAACTGTTTGAGTCAGACTTACCAGACTTTTACCAGTTTATGGAGGCAACAACAGGATGCTTCAATGAACCAGAGTATACAGAAGAGCTTTTGCAGAGGGAGACTGAATGGGAAACTGCAGTGCCAAAGAAATGGGCTGTCTGACGGTACAACCCGCTCTCATTCTGAAGTCATCAAATACCGCCATTTGGTCATTGATTTTCACGTCAGATAAAGACAAAAAGGCATCCCTTCATGGCGCTATATTACATGATCAGGCAGCGTCAGTTATTAACGCCAGCTGACAGCATCAGTTTGAAACGCTGCCAGACAGGAGCGTAATTTAAGGACCTGGGGTCTCATTTATAAAACAGGACGTAGGATCCAAAGTAAGAATGTACGTTCGGACAAAAGGCAAATATGGTGTGCGCCAAAAAATATTCAACAAAATCTACAATCAGGCCTCCACCTCACTATCTGTGTTGGTAAGCATGGGTCAAAGTTTCTCCCATCCAGTCTGCTTTTGTCGGTCACAACTTTTGCGCGTGAGGTGGCGCAGCCTCTTTTAGGCCTTGTTTTGTGCGTACACAGTTTTTATAAATGAGACCCCTGGAAAGTCCCAATCTGGTGGGCGTGAGGGGTTGTGTTGTCCAACAACACCAGACTTTTACCCAGGGGTTTGACGTTCGCCTTTGGTATGAATGTTGAGCCAAACCATGATGTTTTTTTTTCTAGACCTAACCACGTGTGTTTGTTGGGTAATGGAATAAATGTAAACTAGCAGTGCTGTACCGACATTCTAAGTTTATTTTGAAAAAGACTTAATACATCTAATGAGCAGAAACTGTACATTTCCTGTGAAAATGGATGTGTATTTTGAGAAGACACTGCATGTAATAGGTGTAATTTAACATGGCATCCCAGAACGTCAAAAACAGATGTACCCAGGATACGTAGCACTTAATATGTAGGTGTGAGAGTCCACTGACCACTGCGATATGTGACAAGTTGGAAGTGAGAATGTGTTCGACTTTATGGTACAGTGGGGATATTGTTCATAATATAGCACCCAGCTATGATATTAATTTTTAGGTAGGTCTTTTTTAAGTACTTTTTGCTGCTAACTATCCACAGCTGTATATTGCTTAGTCTTCACAGTGTTACTCCTGCCTGCTTTTCCAAACTGGAGGCGTGCCGACCACCATCTGCTGTAGGTAACACACTGACTATGGATAAGTACCTCATACAACCCCACTTCAAATAAAAATCGAAATAATCCCTTTAACAAACCCAGATGGATTTTTTTTGGACACACACAAACTCAGGACACACACTCTCATGCTCAAACACTCACACACACACTCTCCCTCTCCCTCTCCCTCTCTGGTGCTGCCCTCTATTGCTAGTGGGTGATCAGACTTTAGACAAGTACTCTTGTTCCGTGTTAATTTGTGTCTGCTGGTTGATTGTTTGCCTCAGGAGGAACAAGGACGGTGCTTGGTGCTTAAAGTAATTGAATGGCCTATTTACATTCTGCTAATTGATTCTGAGGGTTTTGATGAGGGGTTTTTTTCCCTGTGTGTGGCTGCGTGTGTGTGTGTGTGTGTGAGAGACGTAGAGAGAAACAGAGACCTAGAGCCAGATGCAGACCAATAAATCATAATTTACAAACAATGTAATTTGCAGTTTAAAAGCCGAATTATGCAAAAACAACGCGGCAATGAGGCAATGATAGAAAACAATACTCTGGAAGTTCTGAAATTGTTGAAGTAGCTGTGTTTATCTAACATAAGCAGCCTTAAGAAGGGCTTCTCATGAAATGACAATTGCTTAACACACTTATGAGTCATGCTTTGAGTCGCTTTGTGTTTTACATCATGCTCGTCTTTTTTTAATCAATTTCGAGAGGAAATCATAAACCACACATCCCATAAAACAGAAATACTACTGCAGCTTGCACATTCACTCAGAACAGAGGTGACCTGCACATTCATGCTGACAGTGCCTACTCAGCAACAGTGTAGTACATCAGCCTCCAGCAACAGCACAATACATGGACTCTTTGATGTTCCTGGACCTGCCCGACAGCAGCCTCCTCGCTGCATAGATGGCTGTAATAAACATTTTATGTGTCTGCTTTTGTGTGTGTGTGTGTTTGGAGTGCGTGTGCACGTATAGCTCACTTTTGATAATGTGTTGCCGTGCACGCCTGTGCTGTGTGTGTTCAGCCTTGTAGTTTGTCAGGATTTAAAGAAAAATCTCCTTGTTTATACAAGAGTTGACATGAAAACGCTGGAGGGTTTCAGCAGCAGTGATAAAGGCGGGTGTGATACTAAGAGTCAAACATGATTACAAGTGACTAATCCAACCAGATGGCTTAATAGAAAGTATCCGAATTGGCCTTGTGTAGTGGCTCGGAAAGCATAAAAAATATTTGACTTCATGCACAGGAAATGTGCTATCCAGCCACTTGGACAAAGAATGTTGACCACATTTTCTCAGTGTTCCCTCATCAGTATGTGTATACACGCCTGTACGCCGCCTGTTTAAATATTTTGGGCACGCTGGACATCTTTGAGAGTCTCTTCTGGTGGTTTTTTTTATGTTTCCTCCGCTGCGTGTTTACACGAACCTTCGCTCTATGTTTCCTTCTCTAAATGTTGTGACGGCAGGTCTAAACAGGATGCAGGTCAGCTGTAATATTAGTTTATGCGAGAAATATACAGGTTGACCAGAGTGTCGCTGGACTGCTATCACTGTATTCATGCTGTTTGGACAAAGTCTCATTTCACTGCACGGCACATGGAGCTGCACTGAATGCTGCACAAAGCCTGAACAGCATCTTACAGTTGAGCTACTTTATATTCAGCTTCATCAATCAAGTAAAAATCTGCACTTTCCACAGGTTGAAGTAGAATTTATGCATTTCCATCAAGTTTGGGTGCTGTTTTTTTTTCAGCACAACGGTGTTTCCTGAAGAGTGCCTGACTTGGTAAAAATTAAAGGGTTACTTCACCCCCTAAATGGCCATTTATATATCAATTGATCACCCAGTGTTACCTTAAATTTGTGCAGAAAATGTTGTTATCACACCCCTCCACAGTGAACGAAGAATCCAAAAACTGAGAAAATCCTCCTTGATGAATTAAAGTCATGGGGGTCCAGGTTGCAAAACCATATCAAAACATCAGTTTACAAACTCATGCAGTATAATCCAAGTCAAATTTTTCCAGGGTATGCTCAGAACTTTCTAAACAGACAGCTCTGTCCCCGACAGGGAACTAAACTAAAAGAGAAATGGATCTATGCTCTCTTCAAAGCCAGACTCCATTGACAAAAATGGCAATTTTACCTCCCTGGACACACGAGCTGCAGGTCTACTGCTGCCTCAATCTTTTTGTTTGTGTTATTGTGTGACTTTGGTGTTTCAAAGGGTTAGTTTTGATGGATTAAAGTCACACAATAATACCAATAAACTAATTGATCAAGGTAGTGGTAGACCAGCAGCTCCTGCGTTCAGCGAGGTAAAATTGCCATTTTTGTCAGTGGACTCTGGCTTTAAAGAGAGCATTGATAAGTTTCACTTTTAGTTCCTTTTAGAAAGCATTCGTTTGGTAAGTTCTGAGCATACAGCTGTATTGACCTTGGATAGACCTCGATTATACTGCACAAGTTGTGTGATGTGTTGTTAAAGTTTTGCTCTTGAACGAAGACCCCTATGACTTCAATTCATCAAGAATTTTCTGGTTTTGGATTCTTCGTTCAGTTTTCATCATGCATTCAATTGACACATGGTCAGTTGGATGATGAAGTATTCCTTTAAGTGCCTCTGAATGCTGGTAGTGATTAGGCCTGAGGTTGGGTTCAGGTAAAGGTAAAGGTAAGGGGAAACACAAACTGTAATTTGACACAAGATAAGTTTCCCTGCTGTAGATTCCCACAGCACTCATAGCTCTGTGTGGGATTTCAGCACTGTGATTAATGTGATGCATTCCTTCGATCCTCCTGAGACCCGAACTTTTGTTTGGTATGCTTTTTTTTTTAAATATATCTCAGCTCTTTGGAATCAGTAGGACCTGATAAATATAGAAAACTAAACATTGTCAACGATAATAAAGTCCCATCGTCTTCAAAAAAGTACTTCCTAATTAACAGTGTCTTGTTACTGTTATAGACATAACAAACTACAATTTATGATTTAATAAATCATAAATCTGATCAAGTTTTCGACCTTGTCCATGTTCGTGACGGGATCAGCTGCAGACTGACTTGGCAGAGATGGCTGCCATCTTGCTTTTACATGGATTGGTGTATTGTGCTCTTACTACCACTAGATTGCACAAAAAAGTGTCCACAAACAAGGACAACAGGTCTAAGTTAAGCAGAATGAAGTATAAGGTGCAGCAGACCCAAAATGTGATGTCCTCATGAGGACACAGGGTCTCAGGAGAGCCCGGTCTCACACCAAAGTCGTCGAAATCCAGCGTTTAGTCAATGCCAATTCACTTTATGATACGAAGGAATAGCAGTATGCACTGGAAATGGCTGGCTGCTTTGCAAAATACTAATTTGTCCGTTCAGGAAAAAGACCTGAGCAATCAGATTTTTACTCATTTCCTACACTTGATGAGAACAGTTGTAGCACTGTGAATATTTGCCTTGGAAATAACTCTGCTACATCATAACATATCCTGAAAATGAGGCCATTATACTGAGCATTTCTCCAACTTGCCTCATGCTGTCTTGTCTGTCAGCAGACTCCACCAGCACTGGAAACTAGAAGAAAACACAAGCAGCCCAGTTGGACCAATTGGAGCTGTTGCGGTCTCATGGTATCTCTGTGTCTTTCAGTTTAATTTCTTAGGAGTTGCACATCAGCTCCAGTTGTGGCCCCATAGTGTTTTGAGTTACTAGGTTGTGCGCTTTGCACGTCCACAATCTGTTTCCTATTTGCTAGTGTGTCAGCGTCTGCTCACTGTCACCCTCGGGTCTGGAAGAGCGGTGTACCCTCTGTTATTTGGTTCTGTCAGCAAAGGCTGACTTGGTCAGCCGTGTCCTGGAGGATGGATTTGGGATGAGGGGAAGAAGTTCCTTTGGTCCCCATCCAAGCCTATGTCTGTCCTCTCCTGCCCCTCCATTCCCCCTACTGCTTTCTTTACTTTCTTTTTATTTTTTCCATTTCTCCTTCCTCCTCTCCCACGACCTCAGGGAGTCCTCAGGAGGTGCAGCTTTCCAAAATGGGATGATTTCCCCCCCTCTCTTCTTCTTCTTCTTTGGTCGCTCTCTCCCTCTCTCGAATTAACATAGAAAAAAACAACCCAAACCTCACTGCTGAGTGACTCATTCAAATAATTGTTGCTTTTAGCTGTATCAGGTTTCTCTTTTCTCTGACTCTCTTTTTGCTTTCCTTCCTTTTTCCCCCAGTACAGTGTGGTATCTGGGCCACTTGTGAATTAGGGCCTTTTGAGCGAAAAGGGCAGGAAAAAAAAAAAGGAGTGACATCAGAAAGGGAGAGAGAGAGAGAGACGGATCCAAAACCTGAGTAGCCCTGTAATTTTCTGCTCTGTTTCTATGATTGCATGTATGACCATTACTGACAAATGGGCCAATGGGAGACTGTCCCGCCAGCTGGGTCACTATGTATGTGAGTAAACATGTCTGTAGTGTCTTATTATAGCACCTCTGCACTACTCAGGTGTGTCTAGGTGAAGCACCACATTCTTGACCTTATTAAAGGAGGACACCTACTCCAAGCCTAATAATAGAAATGACACAGAGACGAGATGGGTGTGTTAGTGTGTGAGAGAGACAGGGAGAACAAAAGACAAGCAAGATAACAAAGGGAAAGGGGAGGGGACCAAGAGAGGAAGGCCAGACCAAGTCCGTTTTGAAACAAGCAAGAAATGCGAGACTCGCTGAAACATTTTTGGAAGAGAAAAGGGGGAGGAAAAAAAAAGAGCAAAGACATGTGGAGCGAAGGATGAGAGATCCCTCCCCCTGCAGTTACTGTAGACTATCCTATAGCTAACCCTTCCTCCCTGCCTCCCTCCTTCTCCCCTCCTCTTCCCCGTCCCATGTGAGCAGCAGCCTGATGACTGGACCTCTCTGTGTCTCCGCTGCTTACGCTTCTCTGCGCTCCGGCAGACATGCATTGTTCTCCACTGTACACTACTTGTTGCTGCCATTCTCAAAGAGTTAGTCTGTGTTAGCTCGGCAGAAAAAAGGATCGACTGGGAAAATACTTGAGCTGCCTCGCGGTGAGTACTGACATTTTAATTTTGGGCTTTTTGTCAGGGGGGAAGAACTGTCTCATTCATTTGTTTGCCCTGTCAGAGAGTTTGCCTAGTGTTTCAAAGTCCGATAAGGTGATGTGTGCATTGTGAAATATTAAAACGAGTTGGAGTGATGTGGAAAGAACGAAGAGAAAGTTTTGTTCAGAGGAAGTTGGCAAGAGAAATGCTCTGGTAGTGAGAGTCTTTCCAGTTCTCTTGTTTCTGACTGACTCCCATTTTTGCTGACTCACCCTATTAACTTAATACACATGCTCTGTGGGTGGGTGTAGTGTACATGTGTTTGCCATTGTGCACAACCTCTGTAGTAACTCTCTGCGATTACCTGTCTGCTTCCCTCTAGCGCACACGTGTGTGTCAATCAAATGTAATGATTTGCTGGACAGTGTAAATGTGGAGAGTTTAGCCAAGATGGACTGAGAGACAAACAGAAAGAAGGTGAAGGAGAGACGCCGCATCACTGTTTGTCATCACTCTCTCAGGTTTTATTGATTCCCTCCTCCGCTTGCCGAACGAGAACAATGGCCTCACGCCTGGCCAAGACCCAGAGTAAATAAGCCAGCTAAATATCAACACCAAATCTCCTGCAAGATGTTGTCCATTGATTTGCTTTGTCGCCCAGATACACACACACACTCACAGAGACACACACACACACAATCAGGCCTTGTCGTCTAGAGGGACTCTATTGTTTGGTGTGCATAATTGTTTGTGTGTATGTATCTCAAGGCTTGTCCAAAAGGTCTTGGACAATGAAGTCTGTCACCAGGGGGATGTGGATTTCTTTCCCTCGCTGTTTCTCCCTCTGCTTTTCCTGTCCAAGTCCCCCCCCTCACATCTGGATCTCCCCACCAGCTGACAAGGAACAAGGGAGCGGATGGAGGGAGGAAGGAGGCGTTGATGGGGGGAAAAGAGGGAAGAGAGAGGGATAGAAATTGGAGGAAGGGGAGTTTGCTCAGGCCAGAGTTCCCTTGGTAGACTTCCCTCAGTGCAGGAAGACTGAACCTCACAATGTCATTGTCAATGCCCAATGTGTGAGAGGAAACACAAATACTGTACACACAGACGGGAAGCACTCCCTCACACACAGTCAAAGTCACATTTAAAGGGACAGTTCACCCCAAAATCAAAAATACATATTTTCCCTCTTACCTGTAGTGCTATTTATTTATCTAGCTTGTTTTGGTGTGAGTTGCCGAGTGTTGGAGATATCAGCCGTAGAGATGTCTGCCTTCTCTCCAATATAATGGAACTAGATGGCACTCGATTTGTGGTTCTCAAAGCACCCAAACAATTGTTGTTGTTGTTTTATTTTTTTTACTGAAATCTTCCGTAAAACAATTTTTGTGACATTGACATGTCAGTTACAAAAGCTTGATTAAATAATTCAAAAATAATAAGAGCTAATGAAACAAAAACAGCTTGGGTAAATAAACATTTTCACAGTCTTAAGTATTAGTGTAGCTATTGATTATCATTTCAGTTCAGTGTTGTCTTTTTGAGTCTTGTATAGAGTCCATTTTTCCCATTTTCTTTCTAGCTGTGCTTCTTCTAGTCTCAGTATGTGTAGCAATGCCTCCATTAAAAAGATTTATTCCACAACTGCTAACCATCGGCCCTTCATTGGTGGTGTTGCTTGCTACTAGCAATATTTTGATCAAATATCTATCACTAACAATAACATTTTCCTCAGAAAATTTACATCAATAAAGTACCGTAGGAACGTCATATGCTAGTATGTGCCATTTTAAAACTCAACAGCAATGTCTCTACAGAAAATCATGACCCAGTTACTCAAGATAATCCACAGACCTTGCTGTGAGCAGTTTCATATAGGAACTGTTTTCTTTCTACTGAACTACATCTATCAACTGTATTGCCACGCAGAAGGAGGTGTGCATCTACTCATGGACGCAAGGCTTGTGATTGTGACAGCGCAAGATGTAAACTTTGAACTGTAACGTTAGCTAGTTCGGGTGCTAGGTGAGCCAGAAGTAGATGCACACTTCCTTCTGCGCAGTGATACAGTTGGCAGGTGTAGTTCATTCATTTTATTGGGCATACGACTGGGGGGGCTGGAGCCTATCCCAGCTGACATTGGGCAAGAGGCGGCGTACACCCTGGACAGGTCACCAGACTATCACAGGGCTGACACATAGAGACAGACAACCATTCACACTCACATTCACACCTACGGACAATTTAGAGTTATCAATTAACCTGCATGTCTTTGGACTGTGGGAGGAAGCTGGAGCACCTGGAGAAAACCCATGTTGACACAGGGAGAACATGCAAACTCCGCGCAGAAGGGCTCCCTCTCTCTGGGTTCGAACAGGAACCCTCTTGCTGTGAGGTGACAATGCTAACCACTGAACCACCATACCGCCAGAGAAAATAGTTCCTATATGAAACTGCTCACAACAAGGTCTGTGGATTATCTTGAGTAACCAGGTCATGATTTCTGGAAAGAGACATTGCTGTTGAGTTTTTCAATTGTATTTCTTCGCCACTTTGAGCACCACAAGCCAAGCGCCATCTAGTTCCATTATATTTAAGAGAAGGCAGACATCTCTACAGCAGATATCTCCAACACTCAGCAACTCACACCAAAACTATCCAGACTGATAAACAGCTCTATAGGTAAGAGGAAAAATATGTGTTTTTGATTTTGGGGTGAACTGTCCCTTTAAACGCACATATATGCACATTGGACAGAAATGCACTCATATTCAGATGCTTGTAATTGCTATAAACACAGAGATGCCAGTGACAGTTAAGCTGTATTAAGCCCATTGAAGTGACTCATTTGCTGCTGTAGTATTTAGCCCGGAGAAGAGACTGCTGAGGCTTCACAGAGAGCTTCGGCCGTAGTGTGTCAAGTTTTCAATGGGAATTTTTGCACAAGGCTTGATCTGTCAAAGCGAGTCCTGTTATCTGTCAGTCTCTTTACTCTCCAACCTTTCGGCTCATCAGTGAGTGTCTGTCCACTGCTGGACTCTAATGAGACTCCCCGAAGTTGAAACTATAATGAAAAGCCCGACTTTAAAGAGAATCACTTGGCATTTCACTTCTCTATGCTTTTTCATTTTCCCTGCCAGATGAAACTGTACATGCCAGCTGCTGTTGCAATGCTCTGCCAGAGAGCTGGGCGACCACTCCTGTGCCTGTTTATTCACGCCAGGGCAGGGCTGAGTGCCATGGAAACAGGTGTGTGTTGACATCATTTTGCGTTGAGCAATAGGCGAGGCAGTGTGGACGCACACTTACTTAAAGAGGCGAACGTCTTACTCACATCTGGTTCTGCAGTCGTCATGCGGCGCATATGATCTGCAGAGGGACAGTTTAGGGGTGGCAATGATTGGGACAGTGATAAAACACCAGCCTTCATTTCCTCGTCAGCCTCCCAGGAATTGTTTGACTGTGCAGTTTCTGCCATATGTGCATGTGTAATTCAGCCATCTCCCTCTGTCAGTGCAGCTGGGCCGTGTCTGTCTGTACCGCTGCTTTTCAGTTTATTTCTGGCTGTTACGAGCTAAGCCTGCATCTCTGTGTGATTTACAGGCCAGCAGCGATGATGTTACAATGCAGGTGGCATCAGTGTGACTGAGGTCACTGCTGAAGTTTTACAGTCCGAACAGCCTCGCTTTGTGACATGACATCAGTGTTAAACTTCCCTTGTAAAAGTCTTGTACAGAATCAGTTGATATAAAATATTTCATATAGTAACATAATAAGGATTTGACACGATCGCTGTCTTTTAAAAATTATTTCGACAAAGATCCCTACACCAGCCCTATACATTGGTGGTCGTCTTACTCCTCCGACGTCAGCTGAGTTAGTATGTCTTACATCAGTATGTCACTAGGCAGACCGAGCGCTCCGGCCAATGAGGTAGCGTCATTTGGCACAAGAAGAGCCGTACTGTACAGCAGTGAAGAAGAGTGAAATGTGTTCAGCTGGGTAACAAAGCTCCGGTTTGTTTTGGGCATGGTGATAAAAACATTCACTCAGCAGTGATGTCGACACAGCGTGCACAACAATGTAGAAGAGACAGAAGTGGAACGGGACCACTGCTGAGGACAAAGAAACCACAGTGGGACAAAATGAATGTTTGACTCAATTGAAATAAATGTGGGAAGCATTAAACAAATCTAAAGGTCTCTCAGAGCATCACAATGAGCTGTTTATTCAAGTTTGTAGCATGTAAATCACTAAGGACCCCCATTAACCGCTAACTACCTGGTTAATTTTTACGAAAAATTACATGAAATACAAGAAGCCTTTCCGTTTAGTCCGGTTCTCCATTGACTCAGTAAGCTTTAGTGCTACATTTTAAAGCTCTATCCATTCAGAGGAAATTTTTAATGTTTTGTGATGTTAATGTTTTGCCTTTAACTTATTTTTTTCATTGGCTATACTGACAGAGAGCTGGTTAGACACATTAACGTGAAAACACCATTAGGTCGCTGACTTACTGGTTAGCTAACGTTAGCTTTGGCTGCTTTGCACTGCGCACCAACTGTGTCTGGGAGCTAGTTAGCGTAGTTTCTCGTATTAACACTGGTAATTGCGGAAACATTGTGCCTACTCCTTCGGTCTACCCCTACGTCACCCTGGTGAATAAGCAGCTTCCTCTTTAACAGAAAAAACCCTTTAGCATAGTTAGTTTTGCCTTTTCTCTTGTCTTGATGCATTATCATGTGCCCACTGCCCAACCTCTGTTCTCCACAGATTAGCTAACATTAGCCTTGTCCACTCGGTACTGCGCACCACCCAGGTTTGGTGAGAGCTAACGCTAGCTAACGTTGCCAGTTATTTGGCAGTTACCACTGGTAACGCCGTCCCAATGACGGGACCAACCAACAGTGTTGCTATGGAAACATAATAGCCACCCTCTGGTCTCCCTCTATGCTGCCCGATGAGTAAGCGGCTTCATTTTGAGCTGCAAAGCTCTTTTAGCATTGTTAACTATGTTAGCACCATTAGCTGTGTCAGTATGGCTAGTAGTGCTAACATAGTTAACAATGTTAAAGGGGTTTTGCAGCAAAAAGGAAGCTGCTTACTCACCAGGGTGATGTGGGGGGAGACGTGGGCACGATGTTTGCACAGTTACTAGTGGTAATCGCCAAATGATAAGCCCAACTAGCTAGCTCCTGTCATGGGTGGTACGCATTGCAGAGCAGCTAAAGCTAAAGTTAGCAAACCAGTGAGTTAGCGACCCAAGGGTTGGCAGTGGGGCCTATGTTTCCACATGTTAGCCTGGCTAACCAGCTTGCCATGTTGACATTGCTAATGGTGCAAACAGAGCTAACAATGATAGTGAACGATACTAAAGAGGGGTTGTGGGCTGGCTAAAAATTGAGCTGCTTGCTCCCTGGGGAAACCTGGGGGGCTGTTGGGTCAGAACAGCATTATTAGCGGTTATCGCCTAATGAGCGGCGCCACAAGATAACTAGCTCCCACTTGGCACAGGTGGTGCGCAGTGCAGAGCAGCCAAAGCTAATGTTAGTTATCCAGTAAGTTAGTGAACCGAGGGTAGGCAATGGGGCCTTTGTTTCTGCGTTAACGTGGCTAACCAGCTCTCAGGTGGTTAACACTTGCTGTGTTGACACTGCTAATGGTGCAAACAGGGCTAACAGTGATAGCTAATGATGCTAAAGAGGGGTTACTGCTAGAAAACTGAGCTGCTTACTCTCTTGGGAAAACCTGTGGGGCTGTTGGGTCAGAGCAGTGTAGTGGTAATCATTGAATGAGAGCCACAGCAAGTTAACAAGCTCCCACCAGACCCAGGTGGTGCACAATGGACTAAACTGAAGAGTAGCAAAATTAACTGAGACCGACATGCGTGGTGGGTCAAAAATATTCATGGCGGTTGACATCCCTTAAGTGAAAGTCAGGAAATATAAAACAGGTTTTGCGTGTCAATATATTTCACTGACATTCAGCCATATTAAGTCAATTTATGCTACACATGCAGCCATCTGGGTTATTTATTCTATAAGGTCTTTATGTGTGTTAAGAGAACAGAGGCTCTCTCAGCCCTGTGAGCTGGACTGAATACATATGCGAGGACTTCAGACGGGATTTTACTGATCCCCCATCTCTTTTTCTCCGCTTCTCAGTTCTCTCATTCATCCAGCCTCTTTTATTTTTGGATAAATGAGTCTTCAGAGCGGCACCTTAAGCTTATCCTTCCCTCGTTTTTGATCCTCGACCTGCACTTTTTGTGTCTCTGCTCTTATCTCTGCACACATGCGCGCTGCCTCACATGCACATCTCCATTGCCTTGAATCAGAGATTTGTCAATGTCGGTTCACACCCTGCAAGAGAGATAGATTGCAGCACCTGAGAGTCGGTGTCTGGTCAGTACTGATGAGACGTACTGTCGGGCTACACACAAAGAGATACAGGTATGTGTGTAGAGACAAAAACGCTAACATCAAATCAGCTTTTGGACGTTTTAAAAATGGGATCTTTGTTGTCAGGTTTCATGTTCATACTTCAATGTCACTGTTTTATGAGATTTCCGCCTTTCATTTCCACAGTTGGTTCCAATTACAGAGTGCCATTCCCTTGTTAGACATAGCCGAGGCATATTTGTGTATGTTGCCCAGTTTTGCATGTAGGATCCAAGACATTTCATATGTCACGACAGACTGATGGACACAAACATATAGCTGCACTTGAAGCGTGGGTTGGAGGCAACTGTTCAAATAATCTGCTCCATAAACTCGACTGCAAATGCAAATATGATCACAATGTCAGTCTAGAATCAACTCAAGTAGGGCAAGTACATACAGAAGGAAGCATGAGAGTGGGTTTTGATGTGCTGCTGCAGGCAGGGAAATTACTTGCGAAAAATATCTGCCTGAATTAGATCCGTCCAGAGAATGGTGTTAATTTTTGCAGCGCTATGTGTGGATCGCGTGGGTACCCAAAATATCATTGTCATCGCAAATGCAGTTTGCTCAGAAGCTGATTGCTTTTGACAGGTTTGAAACTCGCCCACAGTAGTTCATACTGCAGTCTGTGAAGTGGAGAATTTGCATTTTTTCCTACATTAAATCATTCCTATCATGTCTACATAATTAATCTATCTCCCTTCATTAGCCATTTTCATCAAACTAACAAGATGTGTTTTTAAATTAATGATTTCCAGAAAAATGTAATTAAAAACCAACTTAAAAACTATCAATTATAGCTATTTAAGCTTTTGTTTTAGGCTGGTGTGCATGTAGTGGGTGCATGCAGACAGAAACATTAGTGTTATTATTATTATTATCACTACCTCTCTACATGGTCACCTTTTTTTTCTCCTGTTGTTACAGCTCACACTACAGTCTAATTCTCAGTGGCTCCTCCAACACTACAAAAGCTGGCTTTAAAAGCTCATTACATCTATTTTGAAACAAGTCAGAGGGCAGATATTGTATAAATCTGCGCCGAAATCCCAGTTTTGAGCATGTCACAGGTTACACATCATATTGAGATGAGAGGATTACAGCTATTATTGGTGAAGAAAGAACATTCCCTGATTATAGCCCGACTGTGTGTGTGGATACAAAGAGCTCTGATTACTGCTGGCACTGCCGCCCCACTTCCCAGGATACCAAGCATTGACTGGCACAGCGGGGGGACAGGAGGAGGCTGTAGGCATACACACTCGTATGTACAGTAGAGACACGCATCACAGTGATTAGCACTCTGTAGGTTAATCTCACGCACTACTGTCAGCCTACGTATGTAGAGTCCATCTATAGTGCGTACAGCTTCATGGCACAGAGCTCATATTTAAGCTTTAAACATGTATGTGTATGGATGATTACCTTTTTGAATGATTGCGTTCAGCGCGTCACTCTGCACTCAATAAAACACCAATAAAATTTGATGATCTCTGTTAACAGCAGCCGTCCACACACACATGCTTTTTTCCTGTTTGTGTTGCCCGAGGCAACGGCTTGGCAAGGATCCGCGGTGATGTCAGCAGTGATGTACGAGTGTTGGGAGTGCGAGGGGATGACCTCAGCAGAGGGGAAGTCCCCGAGGACTCATATCAGCTGCAGCCAGCGCTCGCCGTCAGGACTTTCTCACACTCAGTATCTGTACGAACAGCTAACCCCCACAAACCCCAACTTCTGATCCTTCACAGGCATCACAAATCACCAGCACGCAGCGTGACGACGACCTCTGACATGCACACATGCACAGTCCCACACACTATACATCGTCTGTTGCAGCAAAACAAAGGGCTGGGAATATTTATAGCAGTGATACTCAACTTAATCGCTCGTGGGCTAAATCTGTCCCGTGATAGGGTGCAGAGTGGCCCGCCGACCATTTTCTAATGTTGACTTTGAATGTGAATAAGGTGCAAGAGTGCCAATTCAATTTGAGGCTGCTTTCAGACCTAGAGTTGTCTTGCTTTGGTCCGATCAGGGACTCATTTTGTTACAGAGATGCATAGTTGCCTAGAGTTGGTTCGTTGCCTCACGTCAGCATTTACAAGCAGACCAGATAAAATGTCTTGCGCCAGAAAGCTGCTCTTGATTGGTCCAAATTTCCATGCGGGAAAAATCCAGGAAGTAAACAAAACGTTGAAGAAGAGTACACTTGCAAGATAAATGTGCCACTTTCTAATGTCACAATGGAGGGACAACTACGCAGGTTGATTTTAGCGCTGCTCATCGTGGACTATATTGCTGTCATTGTTCATTTCAGGTAAAGGTTCGGATCAAGGTTGGAACACGTTCGAGATCACCTCTTGATGAAGGTCTCCGTCCGGTTGTTTTGGTGTGCACCTGAGTGCGATTGCCATGTTCACACCTGCACAAACGAAACGCACTTAGGGGGCAAACGAACGTGAGTTCTATTGAAAGCAGATTCTGTGTCAAATTAAAGGTGAACTGTGGAGTTTTTGGTCACTAGGGGTGCCGTAGAGCAATGTTTTGGTGAATACACTCAATAATAACTACATTTCAAGAGTGCAACTAAGCCTGTCTCCATGGTGACTTAAGGACATTCATCAACATTTCTGGTCTGTGAAATAAACACTGTGACAACATGTGTCCTTTTGGTTTCATGCATTTCCACATATTGAAAGCTGGCAGCAGGAATGTGGTGCAAATAGTCCAAAGCGCCAGTGAAAGGGCGGGAGAAGACAAAGAAAACCACTCGCCAATGTCAGCAATGCAGAGGAAAGAAAAAATAAAAAGAACTTGGTTTTCCAAATATTTTCTGATGAGCATGTTTGTCAGGACTTTGTGATGCATTCAGTGTATTCTGGTGTCAAACACAGAGCGTAAACAGCATTCATTCAGCGAGCGTACCATCCTGTTATGAAACAGTTTGAGCTGGTCAGTTATGTATGCTGTAATTTAAAGCGGGTGCAGTTATAGTATATCCTGTAAGTAAGGCCGGTGGTTATGCTCATCATCTTTGGTTTGAGGCTTTTGGCTTTTGGCTTCTGGCACATGTGTCCTGTGGCTTTTTTCAGTGGGCAACACAGGCAGCTATGTTCGTGTTATGGTCTGCTGTTGGCATCGGTGTATTTTTGCTGATATTCAAGCCAATTAGATCCAGCTCATCCCTTTTCCCTCAGAATGGTGGCCTATGTCCAGGCTGGCATAGGGGCTGTCCAGCCCTCGCCTCTGATTCAAGCAGCAGTCAATCCATAAATGAGTGGTTGCCTCTGCCGAGGACAGCTGTGCTACCAGCCGTGGACGGAAAAATAATCATAGGAGCGCCGACCACATCCATGGATACAGATTAGGAATCTGTGTACTGTATGTGTGTGAGGCAAGTGCGTGTGTGCTCATGTGTGCGGGAACCTGTTTTTAAAGTTGTGCACCCTTATGAGGTGTAAGGGATCAAGAGCCAGTAATGAATCCCAGTGTGATGTTTTTTTTCTGTGGATTTGCTCTGCATTAATGTCTCGCTCAGAGGTGGGTGTTTAATGGCTGCTGTAAAAGTAAAGGTTGGTAAACACATAAAAGTGCTGAAGTGAAAGCAGAGTGTGGGAGAGGAGCAGGGGGAGACGAATGCGCAGGTTTCTGGTACCTTACCGAATCGATTTCATTTTAATATAGTTCTTTATACTCTAATGTATCATGAAGATGTGTCTCGTTTATTTTAAAAGACAGATGCCTTCGTCAGACCAGTTAGACGACTTTTATGCAGCTCAGTGGGCAAATCTTGACATTACTGACCTTATGGCAGGGGTTTATATCTCTTTGGACGCCCATACCGAAAAACAGACATTGTCTTAGTACTTGGTGGCAAATATTTTGAGTCAGATCTGTTGAGGTCTTATGTATTATCACCACTTTGCCCCAGGGGGAGCTGTTGCTCCAGCTGTGGGACGGTGAATCCCCTGCCCTGTCTGCCCTGTCCTGCCCCCTGGCTCCATGAAACACCCTCTTGTAACCTCCCTTTATCTTCCCTCCCCGTCTCTCAACCAGCGTTCTCCTTCCTGCTCCTATCTTTAATCTCATTATGTCATTGTTAAGCCAATAAAATGTACGATTATTAAACTTTTTGTCCTGATTGTTATCCACCAATATCGGCCGTAGTTTACCCACCTTTCATTCTGCCATTACGTCAAAACCCAGGCCGCAGCTGTAAACATGTTTCCACCACATGTCCTGCTCTCTGATGCCAGTCGTTTGTGTGCATAAACAGACTGAATCAGAAGTCTGGTTGAGGTTATGACTGAGCTAAAGCAGTGGAACTAGACGGTGCCTGAGCTGGGCTGACTTTATTGGAGCTACAGTTAAAATTTCAGTGTGACTCAAAGTGAAGATGCATCGCTGTGCCTCCGCTCTCCCTGCCTGGCTTTTATCCCCGTAGATCTTGTTGAGCTTCGGTGTTCGGTGAGTAAAGCCTGCATATATCTCACCCTGCCTCGATATTCATGTCAGGGATAGTGTCAAAGTGAAACATGTGACAAGTGTTTGCCTGTGTACCTGCAGGGTGGTTGTCTGAAGATCAGAGGTGTGCAAGAGCAGCTTGGTTGTATCTGTGTGCTTAAATCACAGCTGTCTACGCCTTTTTTTAACCATCAGGTGCATTTGTGTAGTCTAGATTTATTTTAACACCAACAACTGTGGCTTGACTGATGGCTTTTGATTTTATCTTTGACTGAAACAACGCCACACTGCCTAAAAATCTGCTTACTGCACAGAATATTGCTCATATTACCTCAAATGTATTGAATGAACCTATAGGCGAGTCGGTGGTGCTTCAGTTGTTATGGTTACTCCACTTACTTTGCTCCCCTCCACCCACCAGGCTCTGGGACCGGAGCCAGAGAGGTAAGATTCCACACAAGCACATATCCACACCCTTGGAAATACCCCTGCCCAGCTCAGAATTCAATTTATAATTCCCCCTCAGACATGATATAGAGAGCTTTACATTCTTCTGCTCAAATCTCAGGTCTGTGCTTTACAAGCCATATGTGCTCATATTTTTTTTTCTCCTGCTCTGAGATCATCATGACCAGATGATCTCGCAGCTGTCCCTCAATATATTCCAGACTTTTGACAGGGAAAAGCAGAAAAATGTGTGCATGGAGAAAAGAGAAACTCCTTTGGTCCACCAAGACGCTGTTGCAAAAACCCTGTTTCAGTCTTGGCTGGAGACGTTTGTTGCACGCCATCGCTCTTGCTCTATCCCTATGTTTCTTAACTGTCTGTCTCTGCTGCCAGCTAAAATGTTATTGACCAAATGTACTATCAAAGTTTAGCAGTGCCTTTGAAGCATGGCAGCTCATGATTATTGTAAGTAAATGTCAGATACAGTAGATCCATACCTGATTTCACGCTGATGTTGTAGTACAGGGGAAGAAGAACGATAATCAGAGAGAAGGAAGGTAAATACTACATGGGTCTGGGCTAAATGCCAGCTCTGCGCCACAGGATATGGATATCTTTTCAGCCAGCATGGGCTCAGCACCAAGCCCTGCGGCAGTTCACTCCTGTACCAACACGAGCCGAGTGCGAGTGTGTATGTGTATGTGTGTGTCCTCCAGGGACCCCGAGCTCGTCTTCAGCTGTCTGACCGTACCTTCCCTGCCTGATCTTTTTCTGCGTCTGTATTTTTCCCCATGTTTTGCAGCCTGTCAGATCGATACAGTGAGGGCTAAAGTTGTCCCCAAATGCTTGGACAGTTTCTGGCAGTCATGTCACACTTATAGGAAGAGTATATAGTTTCATAATAAATAATCAAAGTTATTTAGTAGGCAATACTTTGCAAACTAGAAAGAATTTGAATGGGTGCTGAGAAAGATTAAAGGGCAATTTTCATTATTTTCATGCTATTGTATAGATCAGTGGGTCCCAACTGGTGGGTCCTGGGTCCACTCTGAATGGGCCCTAAGTGACTTGGGAACATGTCAAGTTTGTAAAAAACACACTTAATTTTGAAGTACAGTGAATTTCCAGCACAGAGCTTTGACTTTGAAGTGCTGTTCAGCCAGCAAACTAGCTCAATGACATGGCCAAACATGCCGTTGAATATATTAAAGTGTGGACCTTGAAGTAATGACTAAGTAGAAATCTGGACCAGTTGAGAACCACTGGTGTAGATGATTAAAACATTAAAGGAAAACTTCACCCCAGAAATGTCTATTTGTATTTCAGTTACTCATCCCATATTATGTCAACTTCACGAAGAAACCTTTCTTTTTCTCGCATGCCCCCGGTGAACAAAGAATCCAAAAACAGAGAAAATTCTTGATGAATTGGAGTCATAGGGGTCCATGTTTAACAACAGCAAAACTATGTCAAAACATCTGTTTACAAACTCTCACACTCATGCAGTATAATCGAAAGCCTCATTTATCCAGTGGTATGTTCAGTACTTCCCAAACAGACAGCCTTTCCCAATGGGGAACTGAACGGACAGTGAAACTTACCTATGCTCTGTTCAAAGCCAGACTCCCTTGACGAAAACAGTAATTTTACCTTACTGAACACAGGAGCTGCTGGTCTACTGCTGCCTCGACTGGCAGTGTGTTTGTGTTATTGAATGACTTTGATGTATTAAAGGGTTAGATTGGATTTAGCAAAGTCACACAATAACACAAACACACTACCAATCGAGGCAGCAGTAGACCAGCAGCTCCCATGTTCAGTAAGGTAAAATTACTGTTTTTGTCAATGGAGTCTGGCTTTAAAGAGAGCATAGGTAAGTTTCACTTTCAGTTCAGTTTTTCGAGTCAGTAGCCGACCATACATGATGCAATTTTGGAAGGACTGTATTCTCAATAAACCTAGACACCTCACAAACTAGTGGCCTAGGAACTTTTGAATGTTGAAACAGCCACTATAACCGATATTCTGATTTAGTTTTGCTGTTGATAAATGTGAACCCCTATGACTGAATTCAGTATAAATTTTCACCAAAGGTATGCAAGAACAACAAAGTTTCCTTCACGAATTCAATATAAGACGAAGTGACTAACTGATATAAGAATGGTTATTTGGGGGGTAAAATATTACTTTAATCAATATAACAATGGATAATGAAAGTAATAGCCACCCATTGGTTCTTGTTAGAGCAGCTGTTATTAACAGTATACCTTAAAAGTTTGAATGCATTCAAGAACACTTTGTAGTGACATTTTCCCCCAAATGAGGACGCATGCAGTCTGTATTCACGTGGCATACTCTATTTAGGAATGTGTTCTTACCTCAGGCGGAGCCATCTGTATCCCAAACTCAATTTTACTCAACCTGCATTTAATCTCAGCGGGCCCATTAACCTTTATACTGCTTCTGGCCCCGCTGAGTCGTCTTGGCTCCAGAGAAGCTCCGCTCTTCCAGAAGGGTGAGGGGGCAGTGGAGCAGACTCATTACTGGTGCATTGGCCGGCCTCTAACCCAGACTGGAAGGACAATCATTAAACACACAAAGCTAATGACCGCCGACTGCTCCATTTGTTTTTTTCTATCAGCCTGGATGTCTGTTTGTTGTTGTGTGTGTTGGTGCGGGTTACACACTGATAAGATCTGCAGGGACACGGATAACGGAGCGACAGAGAGATTGAGTTAGAGCGAGTGAGTCAGAAAGGTGTGTTAATTGGTTCTGAGTGACCATCTGGACCAGAGATTTCAGACAGGACTCCCCACCAGCCTGTAATGAGGTCTCGTCAGGCCGGAGCAACCATCGCCACGGCTCATGCCAAGCATCGGGCCATCGCCATGGTAACCCCTTAGCCCTTTTACCACCTCAAAGGTTATGAGTCAGCCAATTACAGCACTAGTCATCCCTGATGTGGCTTAAATGTTACAGATAAGAAGCTAAAGTGAATGTTTTTTTAATTAGTTGTAATTATTTTAGGAGAACCACAGTAAAGCAGGATTTATACTTGTGCGTTAGCTAAATGCAGAGCCTACGCTGTAGCCTACTCACGTGGCCTACGCCATTGTGAGCATTTATACTTGTGCAAAACACTAGTCAGCGTCAGTGTTTCTTTGAAGTGCTGTAAAGTTGAGTTGACTCAAAACACACATTAAACACACATTAAACATGGCTTAATAGAGACAATTTCAAACACAAGTACACAAATCAGCTTCACTATAACTCGCAGCATTCACAGACAAACACTTGTCTTTATCTGGACACATTTTCCCCACAAATACAACATGCTAATGTTTTTAGCACAAGTCTATGGCATTTTACATTGTATAAATTAGCCTAGCAGTTAGCAGACTTTTCCCCTACTCATATAAAACCAGGGACAACAGCAACATTTAACAAAGGTAATGTTCCAAAATTTGTCTCCATAACAACTCATAAGGTTCACTGACAAAACAACTGTTTGATACTAAACATGTTTTCCAAACAAATACAACATGCTAACGTTATTAGCACAAGCCTATGGCATTTTATATTTTATAAATTAGCTTAGTTTCCTCTACTCATATGACTTAAAATGCTATTTTTGTGGAGGCTTTATTGTCTTCACAATTTATTGTTTCTTATCTGTGAAATTAAAGTAAATAAAAGCTTTGTTTACACTGAGGGAAATGGTTTCAGCTTACAAAAGTCTGTGTCGCCCTGACATATAGTTACATTTGTGGGGAGGTGCACATCAGACTACGGCGTAGGGTATGGTGTCAATTTGACGCAGAAGTACAAATCCTGCATATGCCAGTTGTATAATCACATAATCACATTTTTCAAGTGTTGCCTTGTTTTCAAGCTAAAGACCCAAGCGCCTGACTTGACCTTCGCAGATTAAGAAAAAGAGGAAGATTTCACTCACAGAATATCTCTTCTCTCTTCACATGAGCATCAATTGTATTTGTTTGAGAGCCCAATCCACAAGATCCACAAGTTTGACCAGGGCTTCATATGTCGCCATGTGAACCTGTTTAAGCAATTAGGAAAATATACAAGTTTTGTTTTGTTTTGTGTTTTTGCGGCTCGACGCTGCCACTGGGTTCATATTTTGCCAGTGTAAGCAGGATCCTCTGGGCTAAAATGGGGGGAAATTCCTGTGAAAGTGGAGGGCTACAGTGGTTGAGCTGAGCTTGCACTATGTTTGTGTTTTGTGTGGTTGAGTTTCGTGTAGACAGCCAGACAGACGGACAGAGACAGATTGAGACTGTGCTACACACTCAAACACATATACACACACAGAGCCGCCAGAGAGTGAGTTTGGTGGGATGAGACGGAGGCTGATTGGTTGTCCTGCCTGCCGGTCATCTGTGCTGCGTACTTGATTTATTGTGTTGCTCAGTATGTTTAAGGTATTAGGTATTTTCATTCAACATCAAACTGTAAATGTAGAGGATTATCACACCAACATGAAAGAAGAAATGCAAAACCTGAATTAGAAAACAGTCAGGATACTTAAATCCAAATGTCAGTTGTTGAAATTGACAATGTACAAGCTGGAAACCAGTTGTCCCACGGTGATACATAAAGCAGTGTAAATGAATATGTTAAAGAGGAAGCACAAGTAGAAGTAATAATTTACTGGGAAGGAAATGTGAATGGGCTGAATGTGCTGTGGTCAAGGTTAGACTCTGGACCGGACTGACTAATATGTCAGTAGGGAGGTCTTATATAATGTGCTCTGCCCAAGCCACATACAGTACATGCTGTCAGACCGCAGTTAAATCCGGAGTACAGAGCCAGTTACACAGTGCAAGTCAACAATTTAGTCTGAGCTACCTGAAGAACAGCCACACATTAACACCACATTAAAAAACAAATTCAAAGTGCTTATGTTTAAAGGGATAGTTTGCCGATTTTCAACCAGCTTTGTGTCATAACAGTGTGGGTCGTATGTGTAAATGAACTGTGGTTCAACTTCCTTCTGTCTTACCAGCTCCCACATCTCCCTTCTCATCTCTCAGCTTGTTTTCACTGGCTCTCGGGCTGTTGCTTGAGCCATAGATTGTACTTCTGATTTTCGTATGCCTGCCACCACGATCACAAAGAGTACAGGGGTGGATCAAGCAAGAGAAAGTTTCTCTCAGACCAAACTCCCATCAAAAACTGTCAAAGTACAGTGCTGATTAAATATAAACTAAGATTCTGTGATTGTGTTGCCTGTTTTTCACCTAAAATGTTTTCAGAGACATATTTCAGTGCACTGTGTAGCTGTAATACGAGAATTTGTGAACAGGAAATGGGTGCCTATGAGTGCATAGAAAAAAACTGAGGCTGAAAAAACTGAGATCAAACAGTAAAACTAAGCAGTGCTGATCAAATATGGAAATTAAATTAAAATTGTGTGTTACCAGCTGGCCTCCATATTGTCTCCTGTGGAAAAACGGGCAAGCTCGCATCAGGGTCTGTACACATGCCACGTTTTTGCACCCTCAAATTCATTGTTTTCAATGTAGACAGGTGGCAGGTGCACTCAAACGCCACAAGTCCCCGAGCACATATTTTTCAGGGTGCGACGGCTGTGCCCTGACATAAACAGAGTTCAACTTTTGGAATGCAGCAGTGCGCACCACATGCCATGTGACAAGGACCAACCAATCACAGCTGACAGATATCTTTTCCTTCTTCTGTAAATATCAGTCTGGAAGAAGATCAGCTCTGCGCTCAGGATTGTAGGTAGATAGGCTACAATGTGGTGTTTGTTAATGTTGCCTAGCAACCTTAGACACAACCTGCTGTCGTACTCTTGAAAGCTGGGACGAGTAGCACCCAGTGCCCGACCTCGCGTTTTTCAGCCAGTTAAAAGCTGCGTTCAGAGAGCTCTGAGGTTTCTGAGGACCTGACGTGAAAAGCCCGGAAAAGCCCCTACTTCCAGAAAAAAGTGCATTCATCGCTTCACATCGGACCTTGGACGTAAACAAACATGCATGCCCGCAAGAAGATTTTTTTACTCACGGGTAGCGAAGGGGGCCGTCATTGCTGTAACGTCATGCCACGTCAACTCGGGGTCCTCGGGTTGCTACACTTCCGCACAATGTTCTGAGCGTATTTACATCTTTCTACAGCGTAGACATCCCAGTTTTATGAGAGGACCATCTTTCCATCAGTGAAATACTCCTTTAAGCGTCTGCTGACACTCAAACTAACTCAGTGAACTCAGAGTTGTTTTAATTTGTGGCCACTGGACAAAATGTAAATGAAAAGTGATAACCCATTGTTAGAAAGGATTTTTCTTCCCCCAGTTGTTTAGATTCTTCGTCTGTGTCTTTGTCAGCAGGATATCTGAAAATGGATTTCCATGCAGTCCAGAAGACAGATAGGCCCCGCGCCAAGGAATTTGCAGCTCTAACAGTGAAATAAACTGAGACAGAGATTTGAAGTGTTTACTGATAGAATAACTCAGTTTGGCTGACTGACAGTTTCTAAGGATGTGGAGGTTTGTGCTGTGCGTATCTTCATTTGGAGAGGTTGTGTTTGTGAAACAGGCTGAAAGTCAGGTCGCTTTTCTTTTTTGGCTGTCTATATTGAATTATAGTATAGGGAAACTATGTAACTCCCCTGACCCAAAACTCACCAGCATCTCCAACAACAGACTGATGTAAGCCCTAACAGCACAGAGCACTGGGATTCAGTTGAATAATATGTTAGTGTTGAAATTCCCTCTGCATTGAGGTTTTGATCATCATCCAGTGTTGTGAGTCAGGAGATGATCTTTTCGCATGTCAGCATGTATTTTAACATGCCCGTTTATTTGCCTCTAATGTGCAAATGGCGGAGTATGTGCGACAGATCATGTGTCGCGGGTTGTGTGTGAGATATACGATGGCTGTGTGCATACTGACAGTAATTATAGAAAGCCATACCACAGAGCAGCCTGGGGCTGGCCGACGAACAAGTTATTATAACATCTAATTCATAACCAAATGTCAGGCATGTCTGCAGCCTGTGCTGCGAGCTGTGCGATATAAATCTACAGGGAAGGTGAAGCTGTAAATGCTCGTAATACACGGCTCCCTGTGTGGATTTTTTTCTGTGAGGAAATTATAAATGTGTGCTTGAGGTATTTTTAGATTTGATTTGCAGTTTGCGTACGCTTCGTTATGCTGTGTGAGTGAGTGCACGGCTGAATGTGAGCTGTATATCTGTGTCTGTTTATGTGTGTGTGCCAGGGATAATGTGGCATCTCCAGAGCTGGAATTCCTCTCACACCGCTCTCCACAAGAGACTCTCTGTCTTCCTCTGCTTCCGTAGGAGCTGCGTGTTGTCTGTTTGCTAGTTTCCACTGGTCAAGGTGACCACCTAACAAAAACACCCCCAGCTTTTGATTACAATTGTCCAAATTCCAATGAACCAACATTTGCACAACAAGCATTAACAGAGCCAAAATATGTTTATGTCAATCAGCATTTATAATCCCAGCTTCTTTTCCGTGGTGTCTAACTCAGAAAACAGGTGAGAGTGTTTAGGCGGAGAAACAAAGCAGAGATAGCCCCATAAAATCTTTATGGAGCCCCACTGGCTACTGTCTCGTTAGCACTGGAAGTGTACAGTAACAGAAAAGCTGCTCGGAGTCTGCATTATGAGTGTGCATGCCTGCTCCTGTGTGTATATTTGTGTCCTATAAACTGGAAGCGAGTGCTATAAAAGTGAGATTGGGATGAAACTGCAGGGGATAATTATGCGTTCACAGCACACATGGTCATTAATAACACCGAGGCTGAGCCTATTTTTACTGTATCTAGCTCAGAGGCTAACATATGGCAGAGCGGCTGACTTGACATAACAGGATGTGCAAAAGGATTTAATAGACAGTCCAGTGTCGTGCGTGGGCAAGGAGGGCCTGCGCTCTGTGGTTTGTGAGTCTATCTGACAACAGCAGGGGGCACCACTATGTCCCATTCTACTGCCCCAGTCTCACATAGAGGAAGGACTTGGAGGAGAACACAGAGAGGAAGCAACATTTTGAAAGGGGTTTAAAAAGATGGCAGAACATACTGCGCCCATGGGAAAGCTGCTGATGAGCATGAAACCGAGAAAAAACATGTTTTTGTGAGAAAAATCTGATCTCAAACAGCTCGTCTCATCAGACTAAACAGATACAGTAAATCTGGGTTGTTTTGAGGATTTAAGGTGCACTCCATGGTATTTTTCTTTTAGTAAACACTACAGTAAAATCCTAAATAGTATCCAGGAAATCTTTATCACCACATACTGTATAAGAACTTTTTCACTGTGTCCAAAATCACATACAATGCACAACATACCTAAGATGTGCGCTATTGTTTAACATACTTTAGTGTGAATTAACAGTAGTATGTGCCTTTTCGGACGCCAAGCCGCCTTCTTAGAGCCCTCTTGCCGTAACTATGGTAACCCGTGCCAACCTCAGCTCTACAGGCACTTTAAAAAAGATTTTTAAAAATATATGGGCTACACAATTAATCGAAACAGTCAAAATTGCAATTTGGTCACGGGAAATATCCAAATGTGGTCAAATGTGTCACATCATGCCATTATAATTAAAGCATTGTGGTGCTACAGAGACGCCTCAGCCTACAAATCATCGTCAAAATAAAAGGAACATGCTTATTTGTAAAGACCCCAGGAAAAAAATCACATTTCTATCATTTTTATATTTTTTTCTTCAGTGAAAATTATGCAAAAACTACCATTCCCACTTAGATCATGCCTTATACTCCAATCACAGCATCAGCCAAAGTAATCACAGTATGATTGTTTATGGTATATCATGCAGCCCCCAAAAATATACTACACAAAGCAAAGTGAAATCTTGTTCTTACAGTTAAACTGAAGCCTTATCGACTTTACAGAGCATCTCTGTTGCTGTCCGCCATTGTCACGTCGTTGTCTTCCCCAGTTACATTGTCGGCGTAGTGTCCAGTGTTTGCATAATATAATATTTTTACCAGAAATAAAATGCAATTTTAATACTATTGGTTTCATACTAAGGGTTCAGCCATACTAAAATATCCCATGCAGGTTTCTCTCTCATGTCTTACCTATAAACTTAGTAGTCACCGAATTAACTATCAAAGGGCTGAGGGTGAAGTAAGAGCACGGGGACAGCTTCTCTGTGTAACTTGATTCACTTTAACGTCTGAAAAAAGAACATAGGACGACTGAACATCGACAGCAGTAGCAGCATCTCACATTTTATATATATCATTCCACCAAAGTTGATCATAACTCTCATTACCTGCACATATGGTGTGCAGTATTGAATGGCTCCAATAAAATATGTGAACAATATATGAATGTAGATAACATTAAATTGTGTAGATGCAAAATGAACATATTTATATTTAAAAAAGAGACCATCTCCTTGCTTTGACTTGAGTGCAAGTGATTAACTATGTGGACCTCAGGAGGAGTAGTTTTTTCCAAGATAACAATGAGGATCCAACTAATCAAGGAACAGCAAACTCTGATCATGTTCATATCAGCCAGGGATAACAAATTATGCAAAACTGTGTTGCAGTGTAGCTGTTCAGTGTACTGTTTGATAGATTAGACAGTGATGGCTGTCCAGATTTCTTTCAGTTCTATAAAACCACTGGCCAAGTATACAGCCAATCAATAAAAAAAACAAAAAAAACAAACAAACAAGAAATCGGACTTTAATTTGTATTCTATGTTTTTATTTGCAGTTTTCCCATCATTAAAACCTAGTTTGAACTCTCATAAATTGAAAACATTCAGTGAAGTTAATCAGTAAAATGTGGGTTCTTTGGAATCTGTTAGTTTTACCCAATTTCAACACATTTTTAGAGGAGCTGTTTATGACATTCAGAACATTGATAACAGCAAACAACTATTTGTAATGTGAGGATATAGCGGAGTGATGTGGTCCTGACCAGAGGATGAAGTCACTCTCCCTCTGTGTTTGTTGTTATAGGAGCTTCTCTGTTTGTTTGCATGTTAGTGCGTGTAAGTCCCTGTGTGTGTATTCTGTTGGCTAGCTAACACTGTCCCCACCCACAATGTTGTTGTTCCCCCCAGGTTAACACTGTTAGCTCTGTCAGCACTGTTGCAGTTGTTAGCGCTGTTAGCATGTTACATGCTAGCCCCTTGCTTAGCCCCTCCATGTTGAGAACTGTGTGTAAACAACCTGAATCAGGCTCTGAATCACAGATATGCTCTGAGTGCTATAAACAGCTCCTTAAACGTGCTTTAACATATTCGTGAGCACCATCCCATTGGCGTACCAGCAGTTCCTCCTGGATAGGACGCACTCTGACCACTCACATGCTCTTTCATTGTTGTGAAACTGCTCTGCAGCAGTCCATCTCGTGCAGAGCTCACAGAGCACAGACAGTGAGATGACCAGTCGAGTGTATGACACACTGGACATTAGCTGTCAGCCTGGCACTGCCACTCTGACACCAACACAGCTGCCAGCCGAGTCTCATGACCTCCATCCACAGCGAGACCAACACATCTCCACTGTCTGCACCTGTGGACTCAAACAAACAAACAGCAAACAAACATGCACTTATACCCTCTTCTTGTTATTTTCAACCACACGTGTGAACAGCATCGGAACAAAGATGCAGTTTTTTTCTTCTTCCACGGCCACCCCTGCCTGTAAATATGCACCCAGCTCAAAAACATTGTTCACTCAGTTGAAGGACTCCGGCCTCTCACACGGCACTGCTCATACCTTTGGAAGCTCGCTTACATCCAAAACAACATCTGTCCTTTCAGTCGCGCCTGATTAAAACACCCTGGAATCTCAGTTCACACACTCGCACACACACAATAGTGTAACATAATCACCTGCCACATGGCCACGGAGGCGTACACTGCACGGAGAATCTGGGGATCCAGGGCTTAGCAGAAATATGCTTTGTTTATATATCGGCGGTTTTCTACACAAAGCACATGAAAGAGACCTGCAATTACCTCCGCATCAATAAAAGCATGGATTACTGTGCGTAAATCCCACTCGGAAATACTCGTGTCTGTGTGAGGCACAGTGTAATTTAGTGTAAACTGTAGGCATATAGAAACTCTACATGTCATTGAGTTGGAGAGCGTGCAATGAAGTAGAAGCCAACACATACAGAGCTCTTAGAATTAAATGTCTAATTCATTTAAAGGAACAGTGTGTAGGATTTAGTGGCATCTGGCAGTAAGGATTGCAGTTTGTGATCAGCTGAAACTTCTTGCGTGTGCCAAATGTGAGCTCCCGTTTACAATTTCTTCAATGATTATTGTTCAAGAGATTTTTATTGGGAGCCAATTTATCTGCAGAGGTCTATTCCTCTCCAAAACTAGCTGACCAGGGGATTAAAACCAGTTGTTATGCCCCAGTCTAGGGATGTTAGAGCGAAACATAAAAAGTGAAACAAAGAGCATGTGTATGGACAACAGTGAGCAATTTATTGCTAATACAGTGGCCACGGCCAAAATAACAATAAAACCCACCAATGTGCAGTTACATTTATACACGTAAGGCTAAGGTGTAGGGTGTAGGCGGCGTAGATTCGACGCAGAAGTGTAAAGCCGTCTTAATTTGTGTATAACCCAAGTATTTGGGAAGGCTGTGGTCATGTGACCAATGCACTGATGGGAGCAAAGAAGGAAGTAGTCCACGTAAGGAGACAGTTT
The DNA here is from genome assembly GCF_006386435.1 of Epinephelus moara. NCBI lineage: Eukaryota > Metazoa > Chordata > Actinopteri > Perciformes > Serranidae > Epinephelus > Epinephelus moara. The sequence continues at coordinate 24,723,178 of NC_065517.1, read as the reverse complement.
GGGCTTTGGATGGGTCACAAAACACAGGACTTTTCCCCAGGACACCAGTGTTCAAAGCCCCGTGAAACCAAGTGAACTCTGAGTTTCTTTTCCTAAACCTAACCCACATAACTTAACTTGTCTAAACCTAACCTTAACTTTACATTACGTAAGTATGTACCGTCATTCGTGGGTATGCATTTTCATTTGATTTTCTTTTTTTTTTTTAATTCGTGTGAATTCAGGACACATTCACACTGGCGCATTAAATGAACCCTGGTCCCGTCCACGGATAGTTCGGTTCGTTTGGAGTGGTGTGAACTGTCATTCGAACTCTGGTGCGGACCAACCGAGCAAACCCTGGTCTGCTAGAAAGCTGGCAAGTGAACCCTGGTACGGTTCACTTACAGTGGGAAATGCAAACGGATTATCCAGCGAACCAAAGAGAGGAAGTGACGTAGAGCACAATGCATTCTGGTGTTTTGTGTTTTTGTGGTGACCAAGCCAGCTGAAGGGGATGGATTTCCATTTTTGGTCCTAGCCAATCCATGAGCCGGGTTTTCTTCTTCCTCATGCTTATTTTCTTCCTGGTCAGTGGACATTTTGGGCAATACTGCCCTCAAAGGAGCAGCTGTTGTAACTGTGTGACAGTGTCCAGGCGGTTTGGTCTGCTTTAAAAAGTGCAGTGTGAAAGTGAACCGCACCAAATGAAGGTGTGAAATTTTTCAGCATTCCCTGCTCAATCGAAACCCTGGACTATCCTGGTGTGAAAGCGCCCTTAGATATGAAGATAAATAGCTTTGTAAATTACCCCCAAAGATATATATTTTTTAATTCAATCAAAGATGGCCATGGCCCACTGGTTGAGATTCGCTGGTTTAGACAGCATTTTTTTAATGATTTAGTTGGAATGCAAAGTAAAACATAGGTCACTATAAAATATGAACCCTTCACAACAAAGCAAGGGTTTCGTCGCCACTCTTTTTGCTCTGATTACCGTATCTTCATCTATCTCTCACCTTTGTCTTACCCCATGTTTCTATACGTCTCCCTCCTGTTTTCAAACCAGCATGTATAAGTTTACACCCCGAGCTTAATTGGATCGAATGTCCTGAACTCTTATCTCTTAGTTCTCCATGTGCCTTCTCTTAGTGATTAATTGGGATCAAGATTTTCACATCATTAATTCCTCTTAGTCAATGGGTCAGAGGCCTGACGGTCCCCAGGCATTTTCTTTGAACCAATCTGGATGTGAGTGTTTGTTGTTCTTATTTATATGTGCGTGCATAAATGTATGTTTACGTGTATTAGAATGTGCATGAAAACGTGTGTGTGTGTGATGAGTAGGCGGCCAGGCCAGCCCCACCGAGCTTCACACGCCACTGAGTCTTGTGTGGGAGTTATCACACAAACTCAATTAGCATGACAACTAATTACTGTTGCCTGGGTCCCCTCCCCCAGCTAAGCAACTCATTAAATTAAATCAACACACTGGTCTTTCCACTGAAAACAATGCTTTCGGGGAGTAATAATGAAAACGCCTGGCGCTTGCTGTTTGTGTGCTCTTGGTATTACTTTTCATAGGGTGGTCAAGCATAACAGCGGAGTCTTTTTGAAAGCAGGGGAAACTTCAAATATCAACACAGGAATTACTTCTGGGCTGGAGGGAGGGAGAGAAGAGAGAGGAAGAGGATTGGGAGAGTGTGAGATAAACACAAAGTGATATGCATGGGCAACAGGAGAACGCTGAGAACAACAACAAATAGGTACAGAAAAGAAGAGATGAAGGTCTGCCTGGGGTGTGAGGTGCCTGTGATAACCTGCTGTTTGTAGTGCAATGCACGCTGTCTGTCAAGACTTCTTAAACAGCTCTCACAGTGTACGGTATGTCAGCGAAAACAATCTGGATATGGGCGCAATGGTAAGGAAAGCGTGCCGAGTCTGTATACCTGCACCCACAGAATGTAAGACAATATCCTGTGAGGGTGTCAACGTGATGCAGGAATTCAAGGCCATGTAGAAAAATAACAATATTTATCAGTGTCACTGAGATGCAGTGAGGATAAAGGAGCAGCTCAGACAAAATATTTTCCACTGGAAATGTTCACATTCTTCACGCTGCATTTAGAGGTCAAGTGTGTAGGATTAATGCGGGATTTATACCTCTGTGTGGAATTGCGAATCGTAAGCTGAAACCATTTCCCTCAGTGGAAACAAAGCTTTTATTTACTTTAATTTCACTGATAAGAAGCAATAAATTGTGAAGACAATAAAGCCTCCACAAACATAGCATTTTAAGTCTTGTGTGTGATTTATCCTGGCTTCATATGAGCAGAGGAAAAGTCCGCTAGTCACTAGGCTAAATTATACAATGTCAAATGCTATGGGCTTGTGCTAATAATGTTAGAATGTTGTTTTGTCACAACAGCCTGCACTGTTAGCTTGCTAACATTCCTTCAATGCAGGGACACAGAATTGTTCGGTTCTTGAAACGAAAATGTGATGTGGTAGAAAACTCTATGCAAGTAGAAGCTCCAAAGCATGTTGTGAAAAATAAGACCCTCAATAGATTAAATCTGGATTCATAATTTATTTTGGTCTTTGCAGCTGACAGTGACAAACACATACTTTGAGCTCAGTTTGTTTTTCCTCATTTTCTGTCAAGCTATTGTTGTTTTTCTTATTTATTTTGGAAGGTGCTCTTCATTTTATGTTCATCAGAGGTTGGCCTTAAGTCACAAATAGGATGTGAACCCCTGGTCCAAAATGTATAGTTAATCTTTTTTGTTGTTGTTTTTAGTTTGTTCTGTTTTGTTTGGTTTGCTTCTCGTCTTGCAAAACTTTAGGTATAGTTGTTTGTTTTATCGTTTCAATTGTAGCTATCATCCAATTTTGCCATGTGAAGCACTTTGAGCTACATGTTTGTATGTATCTTTTGATATCCTAACATTCTAGAGACTACTACTACTATACAACTCATTTTAATAGTATGCGTGTGTGCATTAGTGCTGTGTGGTCATGCACAACATTCCTTGAGTGCGTTGGTGGTGCCCTTGATGCCTTTCCACTGTGTTGTTAATCACCCCAGGCAGCATGGTTCAAGACTCCCCCAGGGCTATTTTTAAGGACTGGGGTCAGTGACCCCAAGAAGGGTCACTCTCACTATCAGGGGAGGTCCAGCCACTGCTTTGCCTAAATGCAATCTGCATTCTTTTTCTATCTCTATCTCCTTTTTCTGCTCAATCTCTGGGCCCCTCATCACTCTCGTCTCTTTCCTCCTCTTCACGCCACCTTTTAGTCCTAACAACTTTTTTTCTTTACAAACTCTACAGCATAATTGAACTTTCATCATTTTGATAGTATTATTACATGACCGGCTTGAAAGGCTCCACTGCAGTCTTCTCTTACTCACAGACTCCTCCCAGACCTTTATCCTCTTTCTGCTCCTCCCCCCTATTCTCTCCCTTCTTTGCTCTAACCTTGCATCATCACCCCTATGAGTGTGTTTAGACACGCTGCTCGGCTTTGTGATAATCTTGCTGAATCACCTGCTGTTGAAAATGAAACACTGTGATTCTCTGTAATCCAGGAAAGTGCGTTTATAGGAAATCTACCATAGTGACTGAAGTTTATCTTTATCATTATGCAGCCTGCGGGAGTGTTTGAGGGGTAAATGAAAGGACATGGTGGGAGATCAGTTGATTCTTTGTAGGTCCCTGTAATGCCTTCATGTCTGTGGTGAGACCTGCAAGGAACACAGGCTCTTCCCTGAGATTTTGTCTTGTCCCAACCTGTTGTAAATTATTAACTACTGTTCCCACCTAGTCCTCTAAATTAAGTCGTTGCCAATGTTGTCACTCCCAGCCCTGTCCCAACACCAATCGGTCTTTAACAGATAACTATAACTGAAGTGCATTGTTTGTTTAATCACCATTTTATTAGGTATTCTGCATCCCTGCTCCTTTTTGAACATTTGGTGATTCCTTTGATACTGTCAACAACTTTTATTGTATGACTAAACAGTGTTGCAGCAACACTGTAAATGATAAAAAACATTGCCAAAAATACAGCAAAATCTCTGTTCATTATACTGTGATGAGTAAAGATGAGGTTGGGAGTTACTGCCTGAAGCGAGGGAGTTCAAGTATCTTGGGGTCTGGATCACGAGTGAGGGTAGAATGGAGCATGAGATGAATCGCCCGTTTGGTGCAGCTTCTGCAGTGATGCGGACACTGTGTCGGACCATTGTGGTGAAGAGGGAGCTGAGCCAGAAGGCGAAGTTTTTGATTTACTGGTCCATCTACGTCCCAACCCTCACCTATGGTCATGAACTCTTGATAGTGACCGAAAGAATGAGATCACAGATACAAGCAGCCGAAATGAGTTTCCTCCGTGGGGGTGCTGGGCTCAGCCTTAGAGAGAGGGTAAGGAGCTCGGACATCTGAAGGGAGCTCGGAGTGGAGCTGCTGCTCCTTTCATGTTGAAAGGGGTCAGTCGAGGTGGTTCGGGAATCTGATCAGGATCCTCCTGGGCGTCTCCCATTAGAGGTGTTCCAGGCACGTCCCACTGGTAGGAGGCCCCGGGGCAGACCCAGAACATGCTGGAGGGATTACATATCTAACGCCTTGGGGTCCCCCAGGACGCTTTTATCCGCAACCTCATTCTTTTGGTCACTACCCATAGTTCATGACCATAGGTGAGGGTTGGGACATAGATGGACCAGTACATTGAAAGCTTCGCCTTCCAGCTCAGCTCTCTCTTCACCATGACGGTCCAGCGCAGTGCTCACATCTCTGCAGACGCCGCATCAAAACCACTGATCCATCCCACGCTCCATTCTACCCTCACTCATGAACAAAACCCTGAGATACTTGAACTTCCTTGCCCAAATAGTTACATACATCACAACCCCTGAAATGGCTTCAGCATTCAAAAAGTCCATTTGATATAAATGCCTCCTGTCTTACGTCTGCGCTAGAGGTTTTCCAGCTCCGTCCCAAACCTGATGACACAGCGTGATTCCCATCCCACAGGAACGCAGCAGGAGAAGACGAATGCATGATAAGACAATGAAACTGTTAATAATTGAAAAAGAGGAGAGATGAAAGGAAAGAGATGAAAGGCATTCAGAGTGTCAAAATAACTTTCATACTCGACACCCATCAGGACGCAGTCCAAGTCCTGAGGCTGTCAAGACTCTGTTCAAAGTAACCTATGCTAGCAATTTATATTCATGACATCATTCTCTTCATGAAAGAGCCCCCTATATATTGTGAGAACCATGAAATAACTTTAGCTTTCACATCCTACTTTCGGGACAAATTTATAGACACTGTGAATTGGTTGCAGGCGTATCGTCTTCGTGTTCATAGGCTCGGAGTTCTGTCCTCATTTCTGATCAGATGCTCACATCTTTTCCAAAGAGCCGATCAAAGGACAGGACGCTCCACCATGTAATAAATTGGCAATTAGCTCATGGTGAAATAATTAGCAAGTGACTTTTGTTTCCTCTCGTCTGGCAACGTGACACCTTGATTAGTGGTTAGTGTGAAGAGAGAGAGAGAGACACACACACACACACACACACACACACACACACAGCAGTGTTTGATGAGTGTACACTGAGTCAACAGGCTCATTATTAGGACAGTTTGACCTCTCTGTTTGAGCTGCACCAGGTGGGGTCACACTATCTTGTATTTGGGGAAGGGGGGTTTTGGCAGGAAGAGTGTTTGTGGTGCAGTATGTGTGTATGTGTGTTTGGGTGAGGGGGTTTCCTTCCAACACCCTTTTTTTAGCTGGAAGGAGAGGGAGGATCAGGGTGGTGCCTCAAAAAACACATTGTGGTCATCGTTCATTAGAAACAGAGGAAGACTGATGGACAGAACAATGATGTAATGGCAGTGCGGACACACGCACATGCACACGAGCAGACCAGCCACTTGCTGCTGCTGTCACCCCGGGGTTACAGATGCGAGGTCGGAAGTGCAGACCCCCGCGTTGTCGGCTCGCCGGCCTACAAAGCTGCTCTTGTGTGTGCAGGCGTTCGGTGTGTTTAGACTGTAGGCAGGATACTGTTGAGCAGCTGCTGCTCATCCGTGGCCTGTAAAAGTCGTTTCTCACCTACACACACTTTGAGCCATGAAATTGCATAAAAAGGAGCAATCAGTGCCAACAAAGAGGAGTAACTTGGATGATGAGTTTGGATTTCTGGTGCATGAGTTGACTACTTTAGTCCAAAGTGGAATATCTAAACAACTATTGGATGGATTACCGTGAAATTTGGAACAGACATTCAGGAGGAGGATGAATCCCACTGATCTCCTTACTTTTCTCTAATGGCACTATAATGTTGACATTTTATTGAAATATCCCAATGAACATTGTTTGGATTGGCTTAAAATTTGGTTCAGACACTCATGGTCCCAAAGGATGAACTGCAAAACCTCCGATCCCCTGGGCCTATGTTCCTATGAATCCTATGTTTTGCCATCTAGGATCGGCTTATCCGTGTTACTTCTGTGCTTGTTTTTCAACGCACCACTGGACTGATGAACCCTGAGCCAGATGCAAACTTTCAAGATTACCAAATCTGGATAACCAGTGCTCTGAAAGGGAATACACATTGTAATGTAGGCTACAAGCGATATTAAGAACAACTAGTGGAATAGCTGCTATTTTGTCACTTCGAAGTGTTTTTATTTGAAGAGACAGAAAACAAAATGGAGGAGGCAGTTGTTAGAAACTGCTTTTGACTGTGTCATTGTAAACAAATAAAAGATGACTTTACTGTACTGACAGGCTCAATAAATCGCCGAATGTCTACTACTGCAATAATTGTATATCTCTTTGACTGAAGTTTTACTGCATGTTGTTCCTGAAATACGCCCCGGAATCCACCCGTCTGCTGGGATCAGGATCCTGATTTTTCTTATTGTTGGATCAAGGTATCCCAATCCTACTGAAAAGTTTTGAACACCACATACTGAAGGTTTGATCATTTGATGAATACTAGATTACTTTTTCCAATCTGTTTTTAGAATCCTTTTTAAAGATTTGATCCTATCTGATTGCTGAAATCCGATTACATTACTTTTAAACAACTGGGCCCTGACCTTTGATCTAACGCCATAGTTTGATCAAAGTTCGTCCAATACTTCGGTTTATGTCCTGTAAAGGTAACCATTCCCACCAGCCTCCGCTGTATTTTGTGTCTAGTGCTAATTAGCAAATGCATGCTAACATGATAAGACAGCAAACATGATACCTGCTAATCACCAACACTGGGAGCATGATAGCGTGCTGTTGTGAGCAGTTAGCTCAACACGCGACTGTGCTCACAGAGCTGCTAGTTGAGTTATAGACTCTAACTCATTATGTTTGCATGCACATTTATACGATTATAGCTCGACTAGGCCATTTAATTGGACTACTGTCCTTGTCCCAGTATACATGCATGGGAGGGGAACCGATTTATTGCCGAAGTGTGTCCGACTCCGCCATGATAGGTGGTGACATGCTCCCTTTCGGCTTGTTAGTATTGGACCTTTTTCTGGTTGACCATTATGTCACAGAACAAACGATCGAGAGTCGTCCAGCTGTTCCACCAATTTTTTGAACAGGTCACCATTCCGTGTTTTCCTCCCATCCATGTATCTTAAAATATTTAACTCTTTCAGCTGAAACAGCATGCACAGCTCTGGATGTAGATTTCGCCATGTTGTTATTGGCTTCTTGTTCTGTTATGCATTTAATGCTTTCGACTTCTGGGTCAAAGCCCAGGGCGGAAGTCCAATTGACTGGATATCTGCAGGAGTACTTTGACTCCCAAATGCATTATCTGGGTGTGTTAGTCAGACTTTAGTAGGATTTCAGTCGGACTAATGTGTTTTAAAAGTCCGGTTTTAGTCGGACTAACACAATGAATACATTTTCTCCAGTCTCCAGACTGTTAGTTTGGTTTTAAGCATAAATGTCTTTGTATTACTGATAAAATCGATCACGTGTAGGCTGTGCTGCAAAAATGAGGAGATGTCACTGAAACGTGTTGGAGCCTTTTGCACCCTTCATAATCCACAATAGACGGCCTGTATCATGTATCTCCTTCCACTACAGGTGAAACTGTATCTGTGGGGAACATTGTGTAACTGATCACCTTTTGCATGGTTACAGAGAGGAATGTGTGGTTAATGTTTTTCCTGGTCTTTTCTTTTTCCTCTGGTTATGTTACCTTTAAATACGTGTTCTCATTGCGTGTGGTGTTGTAGGCTGATCTGGTAAACAGCAGGTGAAGCAGCATTTTCGATTGGCTTGTAACCACGGGGAAGGGAGCTACAGCAAGGTGATTTAAAACGTTCAATCTTACACTCCGTCTCTCTCTTTCTCTCTGTCTCTCATCCTTCTGGCATCTGTCACAAGACCCGGCAGCTGTTGCGGCTCGGAGAAAATGTGCTTCTGACAACAACAGGGAGAATCAGAGAGAGTCTCAGGACTTCTTCATTACAATAGAGTAGCCTGCTGGCGGAGCGGAACAAATGGCTGATCAGACAGGATAGCTGTGCAATTTCATGCTTGTACATAACATGTTTCTTTTTATCTTACGTATTCAAATGAGATCTGGGGCCCAGAGGACGCTGCTGTTGCATTGTGTACCAACTGCTGTTTGTGATCTGAACAAATTAAGCAGTTACAGTCAAAGTCCCATGTTTTTTTTCCTCATGTTATTGTCCAGGAGTTTGTCCAGATTTTTGCCAGGCGCAGGACCCAGCATGCATCACCCCCTTAAAAACATTTTTCCCATGCACTTTTTTGTTTTTCATACAATTGTGTGGAGAATGTGCTTTGTTCACTGTCCCTATTCAGCGCAGGCTGGAGAGACGTGTTGGTGGAAAGCCCTGTCAGCATGAGATAAAAAGTTTTCTGAGCTTAAATCAGGGGTGTCAAACATACAGTCCGTGGGCCAGAACCGGCTCGCCTAAGGGTCCAAACAAAGGGGTTAAACAAGGTATTGCCTACTTCATGTAAAATTCTGCTTCAGAGGGTTTTCCACCCTGACAGGCAAACAGTTCTCTGATACAACAATGAATACTTAGGCGCGATTTATACTTCTGCGTCAAATCTACGCCGTAGCCTGACATGCACCTCCCTAGAAATGTAACTACACATCACGGTGATGCAGACCGCCTGTCTATTTCTGTAAGCTGAAACCATTTCCCTCAGTGGAAACAAAGCTTTTGTTTACTTAAATTTCACAGATAAGAAACAATAAATTGTGAAGACAACAAAGCCTCCACTAAAATAGCATTTTAAGTCTTCTGTGTGATTTATCCTGGCTTCATATGAGCAGAGGAAGTCTCGGTCGGTCGCTAGGCTAATTTATACAATGTAAAACGCCATAGACTTGTGCTAATAACGTAAGCATGTTATGTTTGTTTGGAAAACGTGTTTGATATAAGACAGTTGTTTTGTCAGTGAACCTTGTGAGTTGTAATGGAGACAAATTTTGTAACGTTACCTTTGTTAAATGTTGCTGTTGTCCCTGGTTTCATATGAGTAGAGGAAAAGTCTGCTAACTGCTAGGCTTATCTATACAATGTAAAATGCCATAGGCTTTTGCTAATAACGTTAGCATGTTGTATTTGTGGGGAAAATGTGTCCAGATAAAGACAAGTGTTTGTCTGTGAATGCTGCGAGTTATAGTGAAGCTGATTTGTGTACTTGTGTTTGAAATTGTCTCTATTAAGCCATGTTTAATGTGTGTTTAATGTGTGTTTTGAATCAACTAAACTTTACAGCACTTTATAGAAACCTACGTCGCCAACTGGTGTTTTGGAGGTGTAACTGCAGAGTGACACAGACACACCACCACACAAGTATAAATGCTCACAGCAGCATAGGCTACGTAGGGTCTGCTATCTCTCAGGCTGTTAATTTGTTTTGTAAAAGGATGAACGTCTACTGAATGTACCTTTTAATTCTTTGCAATATATGGGAGATGATGGTACTTATAGGTTGTTGTGTGATATTTTTATTGATTCAACGCATCTGAAATCAAGTTAGGCTGTTTGTGGCCCATGAACTAAAATGAGTTTGACACCCCTGCCTTAAATGAACTATACTCCTGTGATGGCTTTCAGAGCGATACTGGCCTCAGCAAAACTCTAAACTCACCATTTAAAGCGTCCATAGACTGCAATAGGGACATAAAAAATAATCATTATGTAGGATATGGTCACTGAAGTCACCAATGAGTACAGCAGACATATGGAAACTCATAACTATGGTGTTTGGGGTTAAAACTAAGTGCCTTATGGTTAAATTATATAATATTTCTTACACAAATCTAGAATGACCTCTCATATGACTTACTGAAATATTAATGACTCGTCATTCCTGGCCATTGTGCCTCTGACACAAGTGTGTTTTTCCCCTGTAGTGTTTTGTTGGGAGGAGTGTGTGTGTGTGTGTGTGTGAGGCAGAGACAGAGGGAGAAACGGCGGGTGCAGAGAGGGGGAGGCGCAGTGTTTGGAGGATTTGCTCTCAGCTTCGGGCGTCCTCTCACTCGATATTTTTAATGGAAATACGCTTCTGTGTCCTCGCTCTACTAGTTTAGACACTTTTCCATCACTCGTCGAGGATTTCCTTTAACTTTCCAGGAACTTCTCACCCACTCGGACGACACATTCCCCCGGTGTGAGGTTTGCTTTCTGCCCGGGCAGGGATCCGCGGAGTGCGGATTGTGGAGCAGGGAACACCCGCTAGGAAAAAGTTTCAGACCTGTTGTGGGGCAGCTCAAAGCCGGTTTTCTTTCCGTTTTCCGTTTGTTTTAATTACTTGAATTCGACGCACGAGTTGATGTGGGAGTTTCGTAAACATGTCAGGACGCAATTTACGCACTAAACTTCGGATCATGCCAAGCAATGCTGGAGCGTTTCACCGGTGCGTCAAGGGCAACTTTGTCTAGGAGCAGCCTTGGCACCCATATCTCGTTTGTTGCTGCTGATCAGGCCCCCCTGCCTGGAGGCTTGGAGTCGAGATTTTTGTGCACCAGATTGGTCTGACTGAACATATTGAAACATTATGGAGGGTGATCAGGGGACCGGTGCGCCTGCCGAGGAGCCCCGGGCAGACAGCGCTGCCGCGTCCGACAGTTTTTCCCAACTGTGGACGGACGTTATGGGGATGCTGGTAAGTTTTAGGGGAGGACGGGGAAGGGGGGCAGGGTGATAGACTGACATCATACACTCACAACTAACTGAGAGTTTCCCCTCCTAATCCTCAAAGTTGACACTGATTTGCAGATTGAGTGATTGATGTAGTGGGTGCATGCAAATCACGCATCAAATCACCTCTCCGCGTCCTTATAGGCCGCAGATTTAAATCCACCCGCACTCATGTGGTCCGGGATTCAGCTGTGTTAGGTGCTGGTGACGAATTTATACTGTTAAATCAGTCGGATCTCCATGCAAGCAGGACTCAAGTGAGCCAATGGTATGTTACACATTGAAGAATAACCCTTTGTACGAGGTGTTGTGTTTGCTGCCATGTTCTTTGTGGCTGTGGAGCATTTCATGCTTTGTTTGGTTTGACTGGATGGGCTGTTATTTCTCTCCAAGTTAAACATGATTTTGTTGCTGAGGCCTCTGGCTGAGGAGTGTGTTATGTCTTTATTGTAGACTGGATGGTGCCAAACATAAAACTAGAAATGCAGGTTATCAGAGGTGCTTTGGATTTCCTGAAGTTCACCTCAAGGTCTACCAGATTATAGTATTTTGCACATTTGCGTGTCAGTATTGTGATTGATCACAAGACATTTCTAATGCCCTGTTTTCCTTGTGAACTGCTGCTATCTCAGTCTAAATCAGGGGTGTCAAACATACAGCCTGTGGGCCAGAACCAGCCAGTGAAAGGGTCCAATCCGGCCCTCAAGATGACTAGACAAGGTTTCAGGAACAAGTTAAACAATGTGTTGCCTGCTTCAGAGGCTTTTGCACCCTGACCAGGATACAGTTCTCTGATATAACAATGCATACTTAATGTGACCATGTTTAAAGATATTGAACAGTGTGTATATGTTCCGCAGTACTGTCAATCAGCAGCTTTAGTTTAAAAGAATCTGTATCAGTAAAAGACAAGAAGGTAAAAGACAACTCAGCTGCCTATCTGTTTTGTAAAAGCACGAACATTGATGGTACTTATAGGTTATTGTGTGATGGTTTTATTGGTCTGGCCCATCCGAACCATGAACTAAAATGAGTCTTGACACCCCTGGTCTAGAGAGAGTCAGATTTACTCTACATGTTTGTGACTTTGGAGTTGTCGTATGTTGCAACATTGCTTTTGCATTCTTGATTTTCACAGGCTGTTGTGTCTGATTGATCTGCTGACCAAATGTGTTGCCGTCACTTCCAGTCTCTTCAAAGACAGAGGTGTTAATTTGGTTTGGTCTGGCACTGAATATGTGAATGGTGTGTAAATGCAAGAGTGTGTGAGCCTCTGTGTTTGTGTGTGTGCACGTAGGAAGGGGGGGGGGGCCGTCCTGCCCTCTGACACCGGGTGGGGGACCTGGCTCCCGGCCAGGCAATTTATCTAGATTTATTGCTCTGGAGGCAAATGTCTGCAAGGCTGTGCTCATCTTTGAGGTTTTTCCCCTTGAGCTGAAACACACATGCACACACACAGTGGAGGATACGCAGGCCTATGGAGTATACACACCTCTTTTTCTGGCTGTTTACTGTATATTGGAATATATAGGGCAGTATACCCACTTCCTCTTAGGTGACCTACCCATCTACCTACAGCCACCAACCACCACACAACACAACAGCAACAGCCTCTTTGAACTCTTTTGTTCTTGAGATATTTGTCAGACACATCTCCACTGTGTTCTCCAATCATCTTTTAAAGTTTTCACCAGTTAATAATATTGATAAATGCCTCCTTTTCCTTGCTAACATCAACACAGTTGGAACCATACACTAATGCTAATGCCAACAAACATCCTGCAACACTCATCTAAAGTGATTTGGAAATCATCAGCCATGCTGCCAGCAGACATAGCACTCTGGTATTATTTCAATATCACTGACCTCAGCTTTTGTTGGAATCTTGTTCCACGTACTGTATCACATTACACGTTTATGTCTTGGGAAAGCTTGGATAGCTGTGACCATCTTATTTTCCTACTGGAAAGATTAGAAGTGTGAAAGTATGGAACTCGATCGGCCTTTTTGGCTGCTGACGGCGTCTCGCAAAAGTTCAGCAGGTCAGTTTGTCATACTAGAACTAACCGGTCGACAGCCGTGATAATGAATGATTTTCTTTTGGGTGCTCTTCTCGGAAAGTGAATGGACTTCTGGTGATGAGTTGTTGGAGATGATGTCGGCCTGCAGGCGTAGTTTATGTAAATACAATGGTTTCCTTATGCTGTTTCTTTGCAGTATTCCTGCGGGTGATAAGCACACAAGAAGATGTTTTTATTGCTTTGAAAAGGTATTGATTTATTGGCTTAAATAGTACACAGTCACAATAAAAAAACACAAAAATAAGTCTCTTAAAGGAGCAGTGTGTGGGGTTTAGTGGCGTATAGCAGTGAGGATTGCAGATTGCAACCAGCTGAAACTTCTCTCATGTGCCAAGCGTGCACTCCTGCTTAGGATTCCCCTCAGTGTTGATTGTTCAGGAGGTTTTTTACTGGGAGCTAAAGTATCCGCTGAGGTCTCTTCATCTCCAAAACAAACAGACCTTACCTATTACTTATTATATTCTATCCATTTCTGCCAATATATCCCTTAAATCCTGCACACTGGACCTTTAAATATCCCGACTTTCACTCCCAACAATGTACTCAGGCTCCTATCTTTGAGCAATATCCGGAGCACAATGAACACCTATCTCAAAATCAAATGGATCTGCTATATATAAATGTTGCCCTATGACTTTCAATGGCTTTTGTTCTGCTGGGGAGCCCATATGTGAATGCCCTTTAAAATTTTGGGTTTGCTCCAAGCCTGTTGACCCAAATTTAACTCACTGTTACAAATGCGTTTTGTCATGGCTTCCCCACACATGAGAACAGGCCTGCATACTTGTACGGATACTCATCAACTCCTGATAAAGATCAGGTCGACATGCTTACTACACTCCTGTCTTTCACTCTTTACTTTGTGTTTCAGCACGCACGCCAAACTCAAGAGCTCCTCTTTCCACTGAGGTGACAGCACAGATAAGCATTAAAACAGCCAGTGGCAAAGCGCGAGCTCATCCTACGTAATGCCATCTGCAGTTGCGCCTTCAAAATATGTTTTCGTCATGTTTTGGCTGTAAATCAAACGGCACTGCGGGAGTTTTTCTGAGCAGGCCTTGACACTGAGGCTAACCATGCACAGCAGCCTGTTGCGGAATGTGTTTAATAAGAATACCTAAGAAAGCCAGTCATTTATTTGTGGTTGAAGCCGAGTAAATAGCACTTGAGCTAATTAAGAGTCAAAGGCGTTTTATGACGGAACGGTGCAGGAGCTAAGGCTGGTCTAAGAGGTCGGATTTACAGATGTCTGAAGGGGGATTTGCTCCTAGTTCTTCTGGAGACAGGTTTTTTTTCCTCAGACCTGAACTTCCTTTATCGAATGTTAAATGAGCACGTTAAAACTGCCTGACTGGAAACCAAGAATTCTGCATCAGCATAATGTGCTTTGAGGTGTGCATTTATACAGACGTTAAGATCTCTGTAATAATCAGTTCCAGTTCCTCTCCATTGCTCCTCCTTTAGCAAATGTCCTATGACTCTCAGGGGTTCAATTTGATCTGGAATAACTGCTGTGTTTCTCAACAAAACATAGAGGAGAAACACTGAGACTCAGGGAACACTTCCAAGTTTGCTCTTTCCTAGTCTAGATTATTTGATCACAAACCCAGATTTACCTCCTTGAAAGAAGCGTCTCATCCCGATCTTGCTTGAAAGGTTATCTTGAGCCGAGGCCTTGTGGAAATATTTTACTTGCCTGCAGGGAATCCGTCTCTGTTTTGAAGAGAGTTTTGTGGTGTTTCACACAGTGTGGGTGGGAGTTTGTCCATTTGGAGAACACTGATTGTGTACAAGTCGGCGCTTCATCTCGAGACCTAAGGATTGGATACAGCTCTCCAGACGTGAGTATTGATTGTGTCTGGGAAACATATGGTTAGATGAGGTGATCTCTGTGTGCTTCCTCCCACATAGCACTTCATACAGAGTGGCGGCATATGCTCCGTTCCTTTTCTGCCAAACCGTGGTTAGCTAGGCCACTTTATGTCTTTGCCAATAATGTTCTAACACAGTCTATCATAGCCTTAATTTTGTCTATTGTTGCCCAGTCCAACTCGGCTCACTCCCCCTCCTCTCCCCTCCCTAACTGGTCTCGTTACTGAGGTCACACAGAGATCTGGCAGGTTTCCTCTGTTGGGATGGCAGAGCACTGTTCTGCTCAAGCCACGGATATCCTCAGGAAGCCCTCTAAAGGGGGTGGGCTGTGCCCCCTGGCCTCACCTTCCTCGACAGTCATCCCCCTTTGGCTCCCATGGCCAACATCTTAGTCAGGCTTCATCTGGCTCTATGTTTTGTGGAATTCTCCACAACAGTGCGTCCAACATTTTCACGTTAGCTGGGTGATACAATATTTCACATGAGACCCACTCTTTCTTTTCATCCACCTGTCTTCACTTATCTTCAAGGATGGGAATAGATAGAATTTTTGTGATACCTACGCCATTATCAGTCCAACTCCTTATCTAATTGATTCCTGATCAAATTGCTCTTATTTTTTTTGCCTTTATTAGACAGGACCGTCTAAGCTTGAAAGGGGGACAGAGAGGGGATGACATGTAGCAAAGGGCCACAGGCTGGAATCGAGCCTTGCGGTATTTAGCGCCAGTCAAGAGGGCATTTCTTTGTGTCTACTTGTCTAGTAAGTTTGAGTTTTGGTGTAATTGCTAACTTCAAGAGCTAAGTTTAATGCACTGTTTTGTCTTCTGTTTTACTTAATTTCTGTTCAGCTCTTACGTTGGTCGATGGAGTTAATTGAGAACGGAATAAACCGCCTTAGACCATCAGTCCAGACTTCTTTATTTCGACTGGGACGCTACAACTGTTACGTGTAGTATGTGTTTTTTTATGTTTTTATGATGGATTCGTCATTTCTTCTGGACTACTACTGTAAGGCAGCGCTACTTGTGCAGCTCCTGAGTCTAAGACAAATTTCCCTATGGGGAGAATAAAGTATATCTCATGGTATCGTATCGTATCACATCGTATTGCATCGTAATGTATTGTATCTCAAAACAGTTATGGTATTATAACAGGATATTTATCCTAAGTAACAGACTTCCTGCTAGGTTGGGAAGCAGTGGCAGTCGTGCATGTGAGTGTCAAATTCATGTCATCCCTGGAATTTAAGCCCACGTTGCGTAGAAAAAAATTAATCGCATTGCTGGTGTTTAACGTCTTACTTAAAATGATCATTTTACAGACATTACAAGCAGCACTGTTGTGATCTTTCTTTGTGAATTGAAGCCATGCTTTGGACCGTTTCTTCCTCTCCACCATGACTCCTTTTTGTTCCAAGTTTCCAGCAGCGTAGATGAGTTTAAGGTCACTGGTTTGTAACATGCAATTGTCAGAAAAACACACTGGCATTGATAAAGGGAATTGATAGGCTTGGAGGCAAACGATTGTGATGGTTTGGACAATTTGGAACAGGTCCTTGATTCCCATCCCATTTGTCCTTCAGTGAGACTACTGTACTACTCCAGGAAAAAAATGAGCATGTGATTCTTGGTACTGGAGGAGCTGGAGGAAATGGATTGATAGAGGGCTGGGTGGAGTAAAGGATGGATTACTCAGTATTGCTTTAATGATGAGTTGTGTGGTGACTGTGTGGTCAGGGGATCTCTTGTGTGGGTTGGCTTTGAGCCAGTGTATCCATGACTCAGGATAAATGCGGACAGATCAATTGGTTCACTTCTTGACGAAACAGTAGCATAATGCAACACAAGACAGTTGGTGGCAATTTAAACCTGCCGCACCTGTCCTGAGGTTGTGTGGCAAGTGAAAGCGATCACACCACTGACGTTCAAACATTACATCAGATGCGTGGCTCCATTGTAAACTGCTGTCATTGTTCTCGTCCCCAAGAGAACGGGTGGTCACCAGGCCAGCCCTTTAACAATAGTTAATACCATGTACACTGCCATTCAACCCTGCCAGGAATGTGAGCCCAGAGGATGGACCAGAACAAAGACGTTAGACTGAGCTAATGGCTTTTAGCCTTTTAGCATGTCTTTCTCTACAGTTATAATAAACAAACACTTCCTTTGAGCGACTTTCCAACATCTAACATGATGTGGAAAGCATGAATTGAGTGTAACCTGATTGCGAGATTAGCTGTGCGTCTTGGCAGTGATTCCTAAGCACGCAAGGAGACCTGAGTTATCAGTGCTTTGCATGCTGGCTGTGGAATTTTTTAATAACAGAGATTGCTTTAGTGGTGTGCCATTCATTCAGATGCTCCGTCTTGGAGAAACTGTCACTTCGGCTGTGGACTGCTCGTTCTTGGCAGTGTGTTTATCTAGAATAATAGAAAAGAGCAGCTCATTGTCAGAGTATTAATTCTGTGAAACGTTACAAAATGAACAGTGGTGTGTCATGTCATTGCATCATGAAGTGCTGGAAATGATGTCCATTTGTGAGAAGGGCTACAACGCAGGCCAAGTAGTTTGAATGGTAGACTCTTAGGGATTATTAATTCTACATATATAGCATGGAAACATGAAAAGCAAAGGTTTTAACACAGTACATTGAAGCGGCCCTGACTATACTGATTAACTGAATGTCTGAGACGAACTTCTGTGGTTGTAGGAATGCCAGGAATGCCGTCACTAATTGGTTAAGCGATTGGAGGCTACTGGGTCTTCATGCTGTTTGCATTCTCATGTGTGCCGCCTATTGTGAGCATTTATATATTTATATTCCAGCACTAAATCTGAGGATATTTGATTTGTTTTCCATTAGAGACAGGGGATAAACTATATTTATATCATGGAATCCTGGCACGGATGCTAATCATCCCCATTCCTCCGATGCAATCCTGAATGAATATTGTGTAAATCACTTGGTTATGGCTTAGTAGCAATCACATCACACATTGCTGGAATATTTATCCACTGTGGTGCAACGCCAGTAATTTGCGTCTTGATGGTCGAACAACATGGCAGCCACTAATTCACACTATAACTTCTTACGAGTTTGTTCAGCTGCAGTGTCCCGTAACATTTCCTAGAGGCTTTTCTCTGTTTTGTGTTGCGAAAACTCTTGGAACAGAAGTGACGTGCAACAGTTTTGTCGACAGATTTCAGCTGCACGTTGGGAGTAGCCATCGCCATCGAGCAGACGGTATCTTGGGCTTGAACAGTAAATGACACACGCACTTTTTGTACTGTAAATACACGCACACATACACACTCACATTTTTGCTTGGGTGTTGCTTTTTCTTGTATGACTATTGTTGCTATTGTTTGAGCCAAAACTGGGAGTTGGCCTCCCTCACATCCAAGGGTGGAGAAGTGGTTACATCAGCTGAACCAGTATTAGCCTTCATTTCAAACATACCTCCATGAAAGTAGATGTGTTTATTATTGTGGTTAATTCGTTTCTAAAGTGGTTTTTAAAGGATATTTTTGGAGTGAGCAATGTTTTAAGGGCTATTACTTAACTTGATGTGCTAACACAGGGAGGCCTGCGTGCCTTTTAGGTCAGATGAGCTCTGGGGGATTTTATACTCATCTGTAGAATCTCTCTTATAGATGCAGATTTCTTTCTTCCCAGACTCCAGATGTTTTATCCTCCTCTCACCCCACAGCTGCCCCAGTCAGTATCCCACAAATCATCCCTTGTCCAGCCTCCACCCCCACCCCTTTCTGCCCGCATATCCAAAATGGATGTGTGGACCACTGTCGGATCACTCTTTGCTCTTCCACCTACACTCCCACGTTGACAGATCCTCTCTAAAATATGGATTAAACTCTCGCTCATCTGCTGACACGTTTTGTGAATCTAACACCCTGAGAAAATAGTTGTTAACTTGTTCTCTAAGTTGCTTCGATTCCCCCAAAGGTGCTCTCTACACTTGTTTTCACATGCTGTCTTGTAGTGAACATACACAACCGAGCGTATGCGGTATCACTTTACAAGGTGGTGGTGGAGGTGGGGTGTGAGGGTCAGCTGTGTTGGACCCCTATGAGCTCATGCCACTGGAGAATTGGAGGAATCCCAGTTATCTGCGTACACACACGAGTGTTGCACGCATGCTGACACACATCGGCAAATCATGTGCAGCCTTACCTGTCCACAGTTGAGGTTCACATGCAGTGTTCCTGTGGGAGTGGGGCCAGAAAAATGGCAAAGCCTGACTATTTAATTCTGCTTCTACGACCCCACTAATCTTTAACATCAACTCCAGAGGCCCTCTGTCAATCAGGAGTTGGTGCAACCTCAAGACGGAGCTCTTTCTTATCGTCTGGAATAGATGAGCACAATGGTGGCGTGTTTATGGTGATTAGAACATCTTGGTGTTCTGTAATGAGAGCGTGCTTTCAGTCAATGTGAGGAATGAAGGGGAAAGCATGTGTGTGCACAGGGAGTGCTCCCACCGGGAATCTCAGTCATCTCGAACCATATGTCCGGCCAGAAACAGAATTTCTCAAGTAATGAGAGTGGGAGGACGGATCACAGCCAGACAAACTGGACTTTTGAGACAGAACATGTGTGTCTGTCAGCGACGTTGCGTTCAGTGCCCTTTCGTAACTCCGTCCACTGAGCTGGTGTTGTGTACGATCGGTCTGCCTCAGTTTGTTTTGGTCCGATGTTGAAATCTCCTGCGTGCATGTGTGTGCATGCTAATGTGTGTTCACAGAGGCCTTATGCCCATGTGCGTGCGTGTACCGTGTGTGTGGGTGTGCGGTACACTCACTCTCTCACACTCACAGTGATCCATTCATTTGTGGCCTGGCACTCGGATAGGGAGTCCGGTTGAGAAAGACAGAGACTGAGAGAGACTGTTCGGACCCTGCACAGTGACTCAATGCTAGCTGTCTGCCTGGCACAGATTAGATCAACACTGATGAATATTCAGCAGTTTGCCAGCGCTGCCAGAACGGCCTACATTTTTACCAAAGCGAGAGATGAGCGGTCTTCTCTCCCACATAGTGCAACAGAGATGGCTCTTCCTAAGGGCTGAATTCAAGGAATAAATATTTCTTTCTAAATGTCTCTGGTCTGATTGAGACTGACCCGTTAGCTGATAAATGATCATTTGTTTATGTGTCAGTCTGAATTCTAGGGCTGCGTCCTGAAAGCTAGATTCGAATCATCAGTCGGAGACCCCTCAGTCACCCGAGGTTCTTTCAGTTAGGCAGTCTCTTTCCTGTTTGTTTGTTTGTTTTATTAGTCATTGTGCAATGTACTTTTGGGGAAGTTTTGGTCCCCATCCCCAGATTTAACTACAGAGTGAGCGCTTTTCATTTTCACGCCGCTCTTCAGCTCTATGTATTCCAAAGCTTAAACGTCAACTGATGTAAAAGCAACATGCCCCAGCTGACTTCATGATTCAGGCCCCTTCTTGTGTTGACAGTTTATATTTGCTGACTGTCCCTGTTTCCAAAAGTAACCTGGAGGCCAGTCTTCAGTGTTCTGTTAGGTAAGGTCTTCACTGTTTGGAGCGCAGCTTCCTCCCTCAATCCTAAACACATGACTTCCACACAAAGACAGGAACTGTGCTGATCTAAACCACAGCTAGCCGGAAGACTGTGTTTTGGTTTGGAGTTCGGTGAATGACTGAGGAGGTAAAGGGCATCCTTGATATGAGCCTCGATAAAGACAAAACTCAGGATCAAACAGCGGTTGGCCAAAGATGCTGAGCGGGACTTGATAAGAGTGAACGGCGAAAACATACAGACCTTTTACTGAGGGGTATTTTTAGGTTTTTGTGTTTGGATAGAGTGTGTGAGCACATTGGTGAATGTGTACAACTCATGTCTCTGTGCATGTGTGTTGATGAGTGATTATGTTTGTATCCCTGTGCCACCCTCAAGCCATGCCAGGTTTACCCAAATGAACGCCTGTAGGTACCGTTTATACACCACTAATTGTAAGTGTGTGTGACCGTGGTTTTAAAAAGCTGTGCTGTGCTGTAACTGGAGAAGATGGAGGGGAGTGTGCTTGTCACACAGTGCGCTAACTTGATCGGGCTTTTTCCTTCCCTGAAGCGCTGGAGGGATGTTGTAAAGTGATAGAAGCTGCATGAAAGAGTGAAAGGTTGTAGTTTTTAAGTGATTCATGGAATAACAAATGTTCCAAATTTTGCAAATCTGAAAAATCAGATAATTTTCCTGTAGAATTAGATCATCAGCTTTCCTTTCTCGGGATGTCGTAGTTCCCCAGTTTAACCATTCCTTCTCTTCCTCTCTCCAGGATGGTTCTCTGGGCAACATAGATGACCTTGCTCAGGAGTACTCTGAGTACTACAACACCTGCTTCAGTGACGTCAGTGACCGCATGGAAGAGCTCCGCAAAAGACGAGTCTCCCAAGAGCTTGACATGGTAAATTCAACACTCCAACACACACACACACACACACACACATAAAAGAATAAAATGCCTAGCAACATGGTTTGAGCAAAAACAGCTGTAAGCCACAACATTTCTCGCTCACCACTCAGTTTGCATTCTTCCAAATTGCTTTGGACAAATGATAATTTTCTTTGCAAATCCCTTAATAATGACCCTAAAAATCCCCCTTTTCGAATCGTCTCATAGCTTTACACAGTGTAATTTCCACAGTCTTAGCCAACAGCCTGGCAAGGAGCATCGGCGGCGGAACAAACATGAATGTGTGCTAAGGTTTTAAGACTTTCCCCCAAAGGCAGTATGCCTTTTCTGGATGTGAATGCAGTGGTGTTCTGGAGGTCCACGGGGTAGTTTGGGGGGTCCTTTTTCACAAGGATGTAGGGTAGTGGGGCACCCCTTCGGTTGCCAAGCTACACGCAAATGTATGAAGGAATGCTGCTGGTGCTGCTACAGAGGGCGCAGCTCTGTGCTGCACACTACCCAGTAGGTCTACAAATACAAGAGCTGAGTGTTATGCTAACTTCATAATTGCTCTATGACTTATTCATGGGGAATTTAATTGGTTTGAACCCTTAGAAAATGGCATTTGTGGTCAATTTCTAAAACAAATAAATAGGAAAAGTAGCCACTTTTTCCGACTTTGGCTTGCTGCTACTCCACAGTCACAGATCTGCTTTAAAAAAATGTCCAACTTAAATAAAATTAGGCAGTAAGGTGTCACAGATATAATAGTACCGCCTGACGAAATAATGATTCAGTCCCCCTCTGCAGATTCTGCTCACCCTGATATCATGTTACCTCAGCTTTTCTTATTTTAGCCCCTGTCCAAATTGTCTCTGCTCATATATTTTTGTCTGTCATTACTGGTTTTCCAGTTCAATGGGAGGCCTCTTCTGCTCGAAGGCAGCCATGTGGTTTTGGTTGGGTTGACAGGTATGGTTCAGATGGATAGCTGATTTATTGCACGCTTCCTTTTAATGACTGCGGGCAGACATCCTGTTCTCACAGCTTTTTGAGAGGGATTTGAAAGCATAAAAAAAGTTCATAGCTGTGGATTCGTAGATGCATCGCCTCTGATCGTAGGTTAAGTGTTCTCTCCATGTGGCCGTTGTCTGAGTTTCACAGTGATATGAATTACCTCTAGATGTTTTATAGTTTGGGAAGGTTTCATCCTGAGGAGATAAAACAGGGGAAGAGGAAGCAATCAGGGCAGATTTCGCAGCCCGGGTGTAAGAAGAGAGGAAAAGAGCTGACTGGGCCCCAAGCCTGAAGCCCAGGACAGGAGGAGGATAAGGATGTGAACAGAGGAAGACGAAGGGAGGAGGATGAGGGGAATGAAGAGGAGGAGTGGAGAATGTGAGAGCCTGCAGCTGTCCCGCCACTCTGCAAAGTTTGGCACCAAAATATAGGAGAAGGAGAGAGAGGAGAAAAAAAAACATGAAGGAAGGAATATAGGTCAGACAGCACCTTATTGAGAGCTCTCAAAAGCGCAGTTTCAACCCACGCTATATAGATTGAACTTTGCCTTGCATTTCAGTGAAGCCCTTTTCTAAAATTAGGTCTGAGGACTATTCAAGTGTGGAACAGCCTTTTCTACAGTGAGGGTAAGAGTAGGTTGAGATGAAATTCCTCCTCTTGGGTGGTAGTTTTCCGCTGGGCTTGATACCCTCATAGACTGAAAGGCTGTGGCAGTGTCTGTAAAACTGGGATTAAAAAATGAAATATGTTGTGAAAGTAAGGCAAGAGATGTGAAGAAAGACAGGCAGAGCATTGGAGACCAAGATGAAGTAAGAATAAGGGCTGAGAAACGGACACCCAGTCTGAGAGACCGTAGCGAATGACTCTTGTATCTTGTGAAGTGTGTCCAGAAATCAGTGGCTGCAAGCCAACGTCATGCAGCCGCCTCCCTCAGGACCAATAGCAGATGGTTAGAGAAGGTCACAATGTCCAAGAGCCACGTTAATGGGGAGGCATTTAGCAAGTTGCACTCCTGAGGGACTTGCCCTTTAGGGAGAGACCTGTCACTTGGAAAGGGTACAGGATGGTGGGTGACGCCGTCACGCCTCCGCAAGACCCGCTCCCTCTCCAGTCATTGTCTTTGTTTTTATCGCTGCTTCACATTCATAGGTCAGTTCTTTTCTATTTTTGACGAATGCCTCTAAACATCTCATGTTTTTTCTAAAGCAAGTTTTTGGGATCATGAAGGTTACTCAGTCACTCCGATCATGAGGTGAAGGTCACCTGAGCTTTGACCTCTTCTGACTCAGACTACAAGAAGAGCCAGAAGGTGCCCAAAGAGAGGAGCCTAGAGCTGTTTTCTCATATGAAGTCCAGACAATGTCTGGAGAATCAGGTCAAGACACTACCCTAAGTTTTCCTTTAACACATGTAGTACACAACAGGAAATTGTCTGTGTCAAGAACCGTTCTTGCTTACTGTAAATACTCAGTTTGGTGACCTCCAGCATGCAGGTTTGCAGCCAAGTGTGAAGCGGTGGGGATGAGAGTCAGCACCTCTGAATCTGAGGCCATGGTTCTCTGCTGGAAACCTGCGGATTGCCCCCTCCAGGTTGAGAGTGACTGCCTCAAGCAAGGGAGTTTTACTGGTCCATCTACGTCCCAACCCTCACCTATGATCATGAGTTCTGGGTAGGGACCGAAAGAATGAGGTCGCAGATACAAGTGGCCCAAATGAGTTTCCTCCTTTGGGTGGCTGGGCTCAGCCTTCGAGATAGCGTAAGGAGCTTGGAGTAGGGCCGCTGCTCCTTTGTGTCGAAGGGGTCAGTTGAGGTGGTTCGCGCATCTGATCAGGATGCCTCCTGGGTGTTTCGGGCATGTCCCACTGGTAGAAGGCCCCGGGGTAGACCCAGAACACACTGGTGGGATTACATAGCTCATCTGGCCTGGGGACGTCTCGGGGTCCTCCAGGAGAAGCTGGAAAGCGTTGCTGAGGGGTGGGGATGTCTGAAGTGCTTTGCTTGGCCTGCTGCCCCTGCGATCCAGCCCCAGATAAGCAGATGAAAATGGATGGGTGGATAGTTTAGGCAAAGGGTGGCACCTGGGAAGAACGTGCAGGAGGCAGGACATGATGCAGATTACAACGCGGTCACTAAGCCGGTTTGTAGTTTGGGCATAAACAGCAGAGTCTTTTGCTATTCCTTGAATTTGTCTGACGATTTCGGCTTCGGACCTTATTAACAGAAGTTCCCGAATCACGAATCATTCACACGGTCTCACTCATAGTGAATTCTCCGTACATGGGCTCAATTGGACATCACACAGGCTTAGTACTATGGAGCTGGCAGCGTAAAGTCCAACTGATTTGGACATTTACGTTCTCACATACAGCTCCTCTGGGTAGTGGCTAGATAATTTCTGGTTTGCAGTGCAAGTGTGAAAGGGGCAAAAGTCACCTTAGCGTTGACCTTTCCTGGTCTTCACACTCAGTCTACAAGAGGAGGCAGACACCAAGATGAAAGAGTTGCTGGCATGGTGCCATAAGAGAGGAGCCTAAAGTTCATGTATGATGATTCAAACTCTACATACGTTAACACACTTGGCAATTTGCTTTCATAAAATTCCCATAAGAAATCCCCAGTGTCTAGTTTAACAGTGGTCAGCATGGTGACACCACAGAAAAGGAAGGAGGCCTCTTATTGACTGTTTCTGTTCTCCAAATCTTTCTCAGTTTGACATGGGAACCCTGGTTTCTGTTTCGGGTATTTGGCTCCCTTCCAGGAAAATGTTCTTGTAACACAAACATTTTTGCAAAAATGCTTGAAGCTTAACGTTTGTGTTTGTTTTCACTCGCACAGTGTCTGCCAGCTCTTGACGGGCCTCTCAATTAACAAAGTGATGGCTGTCTGTTGCGGTAAAACGCTATTAGGAGCTGATGACAGAGGCTCTCTCAGAGATCACTATCAATGTACCCACTTCCTGCCCGCTCTTGGTTCCTCTGCATCTTCATGTTAGTTTTATGAGTAGCAGGGACACAAGGGGTTGAACAAACATCCCCCCTTTGGGAATGTGACCTATAGATTAGTGCTACCACGCACAGTTTCCCAGCGCTCCTATAGACAATGAGAGTTTGGATGGCTTTGCTGACTAGGTGATGGATAAGGCTTATTGGTGGAAGTGATAGGAAGTATTGAAAGGGAGCAAAGAGTTCAGCAACTTAAACAAAATGTGTTGTTTCAAGTGATGAGACAGTGGAAGGTCAGGCATCTGTTATATCTGCAGTATTTTACCCAAACTCCAAACTGTAGATAATTTATGCATCTCACCTGATCAACATACACTACAGGAGGCTCTGCATTTCAGATCAATCCTTTAAGTATTCCTATGTTTTGGATAATTGCAAGTATAATTATTGTAAATATAATTCAAATAATTACGCCTATAATTTTTTTTGTAGTTTTTATGCAGATGAGTCAGTGTTTACTTAAATATCATTTATTTTCCAGACTTCAGTTACAGAGATAATTAGTTTCTGCATTGATTTTGTTTCAGCCTCCTTTTCAGCTCTGACGCTCGGTCTTAGGAGTTTTGTAGGAGTGCATGAATAATGTGTTTTTCTTTTCACCCTGAAGCTCCGTTTCTTTTTGTGCTGCCTGTGGTTCATGTGTTAGTCATAAGGCCCTGTTAAATCTGTTTTAGATTTTGCCAAATTCAGATTTATTTTTCCCAAAATTGTGTTTTTTATTGTGATTTCTCTGAATTTATTTATACAGTTTAAGATTACAGGGATAATGCACATTTATAAACCTTTCTGTAAATGTTCCAGTTTACCAGCTTGGCTCATTTTTAACTTCACTCCCTGGGCAGGTGTGATGACAACTACCGAAATGTAGTCTATACATGGAACAGAGTACACTTCATAAGAATTCATAAAATACGTAAAAACTAGGACAACAATGCATAGCACATAAAAACAAAGCAAACCCTCAAGATTTGAATAAGTTACAGAGTATGGTCAAACACTTGATTGTCTTTTAGCCATTTAGGGTGTCTCATCATGTGCTGGATGTATCAGGGCCGGGTGAGATACGTCCTGATATGAGACTAGATGTAGAATATAGAAGTCCTTTATTGTTATTGTACCAATACAATGACATTTTTAGAAGCTTAAGTTAAAAGTTAAAAGGTACAAACAAGCGACAACCTAGAAAAATACCTTAATCACATCACCAATAAATAAAAATAAAATAAATAATTATAAGTAAAAATAAAATAAAAATAATAAATGAAAATAAATTGAATAATAATAATAAATAAAAATGAAATAAAAATAATAAGAAAAAATACAATAAATTATAATGATAATTAAATAAATAAAAATGAAATAGATAATAAAATAAATTAAAATTAAATTAAATTAAAAATAATAAGTAAAAATATAATAAATAAAAAATGTGCTAAATAAAATAAATAATGTTGATGTCAGATGCCAGTGTTGTCTTTTCCTGGTTTTAAAGGCTGCATTACAGTAGAGTGATGTAATTTTCTGAATGTACCAGGCTGTTCTATCATTTGCCTTTCATTTGGATTTATTTTTAATCCCATTGTGTTAATATTTTGGAAAAGGACCACTTGTCAACCCTACAATTCTGTCGCAATATCAGTATTGAGGTATTCAGTTAAAAGTATAGATATGTGGGTCAGAACTTCACTTTCACAGAGTTCAGAAAGTGAACTAAAAAGTTTTCAAATGTGATCAATAGATAAATCTTAGAAGATAAAGCTTTTTGAAAGGTCTTTCTCTCTTAAACTTTATTTTATTATATTTCCATCAGCCCTGTATTTACTACTGAAGGTGAAAACCTGCCAAAACATGGACATAGAAGCTACCAGAGGGATCTCACAGGCGTGCAGAGACTGGTCGGTTGGGTGGGTAATCGTGTATAGCCGACGGAGGACAAACATCAAACTAGATATTAGCATGTCTCTCAAACCACAGTGTTGGAGCAGAGTGATTCACATCAAATATAAATCAAAACCGATCACTCTGGAATGTGTGGTTGCGGGGCGAACTTTTTAACACATTTCTACATGCTGTAAACCATAATGAGACATTGCAACATTTATCTGCGGTAATATCCCTGAGAGTAGTTTTAAAGTCGTGGATAAACAAGCAGGCCTTGAAGATTAAATGCTTTGAAGCTCCGGCCAGAATCCTTCAGTCCTTCGGCCTCGCTGTTGACTTCATAATTGAAACACGTTTGACACAAAAACGCCTCAGCTGGTGTCAGATTGATCTGCTCTCCTCAGGAATGCTCCGTAATGGTTTTCTAGCTGAGTAGGTTGACAGCTGGGGGTCAAGACTCAAGCACAGACTTGTGTTTTGTTTCACCATGAGGTGAAGAACGGCGTGGTTAATGTGCTAATGCCTGCGTGAAGTTTGTTCGTCAAAGTGGGTCAGTTCAGCCGGGTTAAGGCTACAGCGGGGAAGAAAGACAAACTCTGTGTCATGAATTCTGCTGCTTATTTGTCCTCTGCACCTTCAGGCTCTTGCCTGGAGACGCAGCAGCTCAACATGCTCAAACAGCCGTGTTTATTGCTTTAAGATTACTTTAAAATGACGTTGGCGTGGCTCCATTGTTGCCATAACCTCTGTGGAAAGAAAAGTGGTATATTTGTAATTTATTCTGTGATTTCAGCATCGTGACTCTGTCATTGGAATTTGTAATAACGCCGGTATTTGTCTTGAAATACCAAAACACTGATGATCCTCATGGCTTAGGAATGCTCCACAGTGTAGACGCAGGCAGGCCTGGGCTGCAAATATGCACGTACACACACACACACACACACACACACACACACACACACACTCAGGCCCTTATGGGAAGGAAGCGGTAGCAGTTGAGAGGTGACATTGCAGACTGTTATGTTTCTTGCTTTTAGCGTGAGATTTAAATGCCAATTCAGTCATGTAGAACTTCCTGTGAGATCCTCCAAATGAGCCGGTTCCACAGGCTCGCTCGGCGCCATACTGGTCCCACTGCTAACGTCTTTTTCTGGTCCTGCACCAGGCTTTCCAGTTGGTGCCTGTCCCTCCGCATTCGCAGTCCTACCTAGCAAACCCTCACGCTCGCCCACCCAGATTTACGCGACCCTGCCAGTTGGCGTTCCTCCACTAAGCCACCTGGTCTCTCTAGTTTTGCCGCACATCTGCTACTTTTGCCTCTGAGGTTGGCAGTAACTCCCACTGTGGGGACTCGTGCCTTTGGTGGGCTTCGCAGTCAGGTTTGGACCAAACTGCCGCTGTTTAACGCTCATCTGTATTTCTATCCCTTCCCTCTCATTAACAGAGCGCGGTGCTGCTGCTGCTGCTGCAAAGCAGAGTTTAGCTGTAGTTTTCTGGGTTAATGATGGAAAGCAATGTGGTGCTTGGAAACAGTCGCTTTACAGAGGCTTTTGATGCTTGTGTGTGTGTGTGTGTGTGTGTGTGTGTGTGTGCGCGTGTGTGTGGTGTGGTTGAGTCGTTTCAGATGCTGGATTCCCTCTCTGCAGACATACTGATCCTCATTAGCTGCAGCTCTTCCTCATACCGCCTTTCTCTTAATTTAACTCAATTCAGTCATGCTTAAGCAATCAGGGTCTCGCGCTCACATCACACAGGCACGTACACACATATACACACACACACAATGCACACAAACAACCCTTTGGACATCTGGAAGGAAAGCACATGCACATTCACACGCATATGTGTCAATTCGGGGTAAGTAGGGCAGTATCTCGTGCTGATGCTGGCAAGTTCAAGTAAAGGATAGCATCTCCCTCTGGGGGTGTGATGTGAGATCTAAGTCTTTCATTCACATACCCCCTGAAAAATTGCATCAATCTGATATTCTCTTTTAAAAACTGTGTCAGTAACTCTGGCAACTTCTTCACCGCTCACTTTCACGCCTTCGTTAGCGACGCTCAAGTCTGAGAGGAGCCCAGTTTTCTCCCCACGTCCTGCGCTGTGACAAATTCATCCAGCAGATCCGCAGTTAAAGTCAAACAGGATGTGGGTTTTGTTTGTTTTTCGCAGATCTTCTCCTCGTCTTTTTCGCCCTCTCTCGCCCCCTCCTTCCATGTCAGAGATGGCACGCACAGACGGGGAGTAAAGGGAAGCTGAGGAGGAGCAGGAGGAGGAACAGAGAGCCGCTTTGTGTCTCTGTCTCTTAGGAGCTCTGTCTGTGGAAGTGGAGGCGAGGCGAGTGTGTGTAGGTGCACCATGCTTTTGAGTATCCGTCTAGGTTTATGTCTGTGGTGGCATGTATGTGGCCTGTGTGTTTTCCTGTGTGCGGGGTGTTTGCCGGGCAGCGAGCTGACACTGTGGCAGCCTGTTTTAAAATAATCTGTACAAGCAGTCGGCACGGTGCCTGGTGTTATCCATCGGCGAGACTGGCATATCTCCCCTCGTCGCTGCAGTCCAGAGAAGCCATCAAAGAGGATCTGATAGCAAAACCAATCTGCTGCTACCTCTGTGAAAGAATTCGTGACTGTGTGTTCATGTGAGCACACACCTTGTTCCCTCTTTGTGTGGGTTTCTCTGAGTACACCCACATTATTCTGCAGCGTGCAGTTGTTTAAACAAAGCTGTCTGCCAAAGCTGTGCTTGTTTAAGGGATACATGTGTTGTTGCTTTGTCTCACATAAGAAAAAAAGACTCCAGCTCTGTCCCAGATTTTCCTTATGTGCAGCCCAGGCAGTGCAGTGAGACCAAACCCTGCAGCTCTGCAGGTCTGGTAGATGAGGGTTTTATGACCTCAGACAGGTAGCTGCTGTCTGACTTATGGGACTCACCGTGTTCCCCGGGAGTGACAAATAGCTTCAGAGCTTTTCCGACATCACTTGATTTATTCTCCAAGGAAACTTCCGGACCGGTCGGCTTGATCACTGTAACAGACAAATACATAAACAAGGCAAGTGGGCTATGAAGACTCGTAGTCTGTGTTCCTACAGATCCTTAAAAAAGTCTTAAAAGGCATTGGATTCATTCATCTAAAAATAAGGCCTTAATTGGTATTAAAATGTCTTAAATCAATTTTTCAAAAGTCCTTAAAATGCCAAGACATGAGACATGGGATTTTATTAATCCTTGTTTTTAATCAGGGTGTCTAGAGGTTCTTAAAATGTATTAAAATGTCTTAGACTAAGTTTTCTAAGTATAAGGCCTTAAAAAGTCTTAAATGGTCTTAAATATTTTCGGTCACATTACCGTGAAAATTTGTTCAGCCTGACAGACCCAATGACTGTTTACAATCATCGGACAGACCAAAGATTTGCAATAATAAAAAACATTAATGAAACTCAAAAAAGTAATGTTTTATTTTACCATAAATGTTTGGGCATAATTGTCCCTAACCCTTATTGTTAAATTGCTCAGTTTCATTCTGATTGGCATTAGAAACCCTTAAAAACCCTTAAAAAGTCTTAAATCTAACTTGCCTGTAGCTGTAGGAACCCTGTGTAGTGCTCAAGTGAATGTCAAAGATAAAACCAGCCAGACTGTCTCACTAGCATCTTGACTGTCTGCCTTCAGTCGATGACTCTTGGGATAAGTGTAGGGTTCAGGCTAATTTTGAGGCTTTTAACCACCTTAGTACTTTAAGACTCATCTGACCTGCAGGTTCCAGGCTCTTTAAGAGCTCTTAAAGGAAGTTATGTCACCTCCAAGTTCTTTAACTATTAGCCACTCACTGACTCACGCTCAAGAGGGGGAGGCTGTGGGAGGATTGTACCCCTCATGCCCAAAGCCCAGTCACTGAAGGTTAAACTACAGGTCACTCTGATTAGGAAGCACGACGGACCAAGTGTAGGAAGTGCTCTAGATTTAGCTTCCTGTGACTGTTATCCTAAGATCTAATATTTGGGTGTGGAGATGGAGAATGATGCGCATTTCCTTAGAAACAACTCATTTCCTATTCCTGATTTCCATTTGGGAAATTCCAGATTCAATTTGTCTTTTATTGTGGTGATAGCGCCAAGTGTCATTATTGGTGTTAGGAAGCTAGTCACTTAGCAGCGATCAACCTGCTCCTACTGACCTCACCTACATGGATGATGTCAACTCCTTTGTCCAAACCACAGACCATATATTAAGATGGAGGCCACGTCTCCCTCCCAGTGAACAAATTGAAGCCAAAATGTCCTGGCTACAGGTGCTGCCAGCTTGCGCTGGTGACATCATTTGGAGCCAGAAGCTGCACAGAAGTGATAGGGAAGTGGAAACATGGTATCAAGGTCCCGACTGTCCAACCCAATTGCGAGAACACCAGTGATGGCAAGTACAATGATTGACACATACAGCTGTCAATCATGATGTCAGACCTTCTTTTTCTAACATCAAATAACTTATCAAAACAAAACTTGTCCAAAAAACGAACACTTGAACAAATGGTAGCGTGTTCAGAACTACCTAAAATGAAAATTTATTTGATGTGTACTTTGATTTTTTAATTTGGCCCATGTCCCATCCACTAATGTTGAGGGGGCGGGGTTTATCAGCTATACTGCAGCCAGCCACCAGGGGGCAATTAAGATGTTTGGCTTCACTTTGGGGGAGCAGCCATCTTTATATACAATATAGCTGCAACGATTGGTCGATTAATTGATTAGTCGATTGACAGCAAATTGGCAGCTATGCTGATAATCCAACAGTTGTTTCAGTAATTTTTAAATTAAAAAAAGCCAAACATTTGCTGATTTCTTGCTTCTTAAATGTGAGAATTTTATGCTTTTCTTTGTATTAAATGCTAATAAATGAAAAGATTTTTGGACTGTTAGTCAGATAAAACAAGGTATTTGAAGACGTCACCTTGGACTCTCGGAAATTACACTGGTTATTTACTATTTCTGACATTTAATTGACAAAGTTATTATTATTTGAACTATTTTTATGGTGTTTTCAGGTGTTCTGTACCAAAGAAACACAACACTTGGGCAAAAAGTTATAAAAAGAACAAGTAGGTGAGGTAAAGTAAGACATAAATAATTAAAAACAAATCAATGGTAAGGTCAATAATAACAGTAAAATAAAAATTAATTGAAATAAAATTAAATTAATTGAATAATAATTAAAATAATTGAATAAATAAGTAGATAAATGAATATAAACTAAATCAAGGGGTGAAGGGGGGGTTGAAGGCCTTATTCAGTCAACCTGGCGCATGGAAGGTTGGTAAAGTAAGGAACGGCTGCCACGCCTTGTAGTACTTTTTAATAGATCCCTGACTGTGATGTCTCAGCTCTTCTAGCTTTAGGTGTGCCGTCACCTCTCTCACCCAGTGAGCATGTGAAGGTGGAGCCCTGTCCTTCCACTTCAGGGGCATTAGTCGACGGGCCAGAATGGACACAAAAGCCAATTACGACAAAATGATTGATCTATTAACTGAGAGTATAATGGGCAGATTAATCGATAATGAAAACTATCATTAGTTGCAGCTCTGATGTGTAGTCACTGATCCAAACATAGTGATCCTCCATTAAGATAAACAGTTCAGATACCAAATAAGCTGCTAAGAACCAAGACTAGCTTTTAAATTCTGTACAAGATGAGGAAATTCACCATAACGTCGACTGTGCGCTGATCTGTCAGAAAGAATTGGCCTGTTTTCCAGTAATCTTCAGCCTTGACAAAAAAGACATACTTTAAGGAAACCATTTCTCATATGAAAGTAATGACACAAAGGGTTTACCATGGAAAGTTCTTTGTCATCAATCGAGTTTGGCAACAGTCATAGAGGAACAGGGTAGTAAGATTTTGCACAAAAATAGAAAAAAGAAAAAATAGTACATGTTAGACAGAAAGTGGAAACAGGAACTTGTCTTAGGTTTTATTTTCTCCTATCATTGGGACATGCTGAATTTCAGCAACACCATGAGGTTGACACTTCCTTAAAAATTAGCCCAAATATATGAAAGCAGAGAGGTCATCACAAATAGCTGATCTTAATGTAACTTTTACGAAATCATCTTGTTGACTAACCCCTTCTGTAAGGTCACTCTGACTCCCTGTCTAGTTTGTATAATATCCTCAAGCCTGCCACATGTATGCATTACCATTGTCACAAATATTTTCCAATTTATGTGCTCTCATAACTGAAGTAATAGGGGCTTGGTTCTCCTTGGTTACCCCCATAGCTCATGCCAGAAGGATTAAAGGCACATGGAAAGTAAAGCCACATATTTCTCATTGTGCAATGAGTGAGAAATTGACCACAATAAATTAACACTGTTGACATGGCGGTAACCTCAAGGCTGGAGATGGATTCCTGTAAGCATTTATACTTGTGCGGTGGTGTGTCTGTGTTGCTCTGCAGTTACACCTCCAAAACACTAGTCAGCGGTTAAACACACATTAAACACACATTAAACATGGCTTAATAGAGACAGTTTCAAACACAAGTACACAAATCAGCTTCACTATAACTTGCAGCATTCACAGACAAACACTTGTCTTTATCTGGACACATTTTCCCCACAAATACAACATGCTAACATTGTTAGCACAAGCCTATGGCATTTCACATTGTATGAATTAGCCTAGAAGCTAGTGGACTTTTCCTCTTCTCATATGAAGCCAGGGACAACAGCAACATTTAACAAAGGTAATGCTACAAAATTTCCAAACAAATGTAAAATGCTAATGTTATTAGCACAAGCCTATGGCATTTTACATTGTATAAATTGGTTTAGTGGCTAGCAGACTTTTCCTCTGCTCATATGAAGCCTGGGACAAATTTGGCTCCTATTACATCTCACAAGATTTACAGACAAAACTGTCTTATACTAAACACGTTTTCCAAACAAATACAACATGCTAACGTTATTAGCACAAGCCTATGGCATTTTACATTGTATAAATTAGCCTAGTGATGAACAGAGATTTCCTCTGCTCATATGAAGCCAGGATAAATCACACACAAGACTTAAAATGCTGTTTTTGTGGAGCCTTTATTGTCTTCACAATTTATTGTTTCTTATCTGTGAAATTAAAGTAAGTAAAGCTTTGTTTCCACTGAGGGAAATGGTTTCAGCTTACAGAAACAGACAGGAGGTCTGAGTCGCCATGATGTGTAGTTACATTTCTGGGGAGGTGCACATCAGGCTATGGCGTAGGGTACAGCATCAATTCGATGTAGAAGTATAAATCCCATTTAAGTCTCCATTTTGAAAATGTGGTCACTACCCTTAAACAAAGTGCTGACCTCATCAGTTCTTGTGGTGCTTAAGTACAAGACTGTGGTAGCTTTGGCTGAGTGTGAGTACAGGGAGTTAAATAATCTTCACAAGAGTTCAAAAACACACAAGAAACACACATCCGAGAAACCATGCACTTGACCAATCCCTCAAGGCCGTCTGTTGGCTTTAAATAATCACATGCTGCATGTCAAAATCTAAGTTGCAGACTTGTTGTGATTGTGCAGCCGCTGTGTCTGTCTGTAGAAGCATTTGGTGCGAGGCACATCTGTATCTGGATATGCCATGATGAGGACACCTGCTTTAGACATATGCGAGCACCAGCCCTGTCTAACAGTGAAAACAGCCTTTGTGGAGAAGCTCAGCGACATTTTGTAAAAGAAGAGAGGTTAAAATTGTGCTATTTTCCACTGCGTGCACATGATTTGTCCTTAAATCCACAGCCAGAGTCTAGATATGTGTTTTCCATATAAGCCTGCTTGCCCTCATGCGCTGTCACTTCATTTCAATATGGAATATTCCAAATATCTGAGGCAACCTGGCAGGTGTTGCCTTGTGTAGAGGGAGGTGCACACCAACGTCATTGTGATCACACGATGGAATTCATGTAGCCAGTTACGTCGGTGCTTTTGTGATTTCTTGTTCTGCGAGGAAAGCCAAGACTTTACTATGTTGCACCACCTCCCAGCGCTATTCAAGAACCATCAAAACAAGTACTGCAGGTTTGGGAACCTGAAGCAAGACTTGACTTGTTGAGCCGTCCATGAGTGCACACGTGCTCGTGTTTGTTTTCACTGACGTGCAGGTGTGTCTACATGAACCTGACCGACAAACGTCTTTCCCACATGAGGGCATTGTTATGCAGTGTTTCTGACATTTTCTTTTTCATATACAGAACTTGTTTTACCTTTCCAGTCCTTTCAATTCTGTGCTCACAGTTTGTTTATATGTCATTAACCCATTTAATCCTGCCGGTAACAACAGCGACCGCTAAAGTTTTCAGTTATAAGGCTTTACAAATGTTACCGAATGATGTATCAATGCATTTCCAGCAGTCTCGATAAAATATGTGCAATGTCACAATGTCACATGAGACAAGGTTGTCGCCATACAAACCAATTTTAGCAACAGCAGCAAGCCGAGATGCTGTCAATTAGGAAGTACTCGCTTTGGAGACATTGCGAATGTATTGTCGTCTCGTTTGAGGACATTGGGACTTTATTGTTGTCTTGTTTGAGGACATTAGGACTCAAATATTGTCTTGTTTTAGGACATTGGGTATTATTGTCTTATATGAGGACATTCAGACTTTATAATTGTCTCGTTTGAGGACATTTTGACTTAAATATCGTCTTGTTTGAGGACATATTGTCTCATGTGAAGACATTGGGATTCAATTATCTTCTTGTTTGAGGAGATTGGGGCTTATTTATTGTCTCATTTGAGGACATTGGGACTTTATTGTCATCTCATACGAGTACACTGGGACCTTTATAGTTGTCTCATATGAGGACATTGGGACTTAATAATTGTTTTGTTTAAGGACAGTGGAACTTCATTATCGTCTCATTTGAGGACATTGGGACTTTATTATTGTCTCGTTTGAGGACATTTTGACATAAATACCGTCTTGTTTGAGGACATTGGGTATTACTGTCTCATATGAGGACACTGGGACTCAATTATCGTCTTGTTTGAGGAGGTTGGGCCTTTATTGTCGTCTCATATGAGGACATTGAGACCTTTATTGTTGTCTCATACGAGTACATTAGGACCTTTACTGTTGTCTCATATGAGGACATTGGGACTTTATCGTTGACCTGTTTGAGGACATTCGGACCTTTATTATTGTCTCATATGAGGACATTGGGACTTTATTATCGTCTCATTTGAGGACATCGGGACTCAATTATCGTCTCATTTGAGGATATTGGAACTCAATTATCGTCTCGTTTGAGGACATTGGAACTCAATTATCGTCTCGTTTGAGGACATTGGGACTTTATTATCATTGACAATGATTAGTTTTTTGTACTCATCAGGTCCTACTGATCCCAACTAATAAAAATAAAATAGCTAGGAGAAATTAAAAATGCGTACCAAAGTGATCGACCTTTGACACTGACATTTGACCTTCTTTCTTCTCTTTCTCGCCATTTTCCAGGAGAAACAGGACCCAAGCAGCACGTCCCTGCAGCTCCGCACTGAGATCCAGGTAAGAGGAGAAACCATAAGCCTCACAGTGTCAGTTTAACACCATGTTTGGCTAAGAAGTCAAGCTGACACCTGTCTCCATGTTCTCTCTGTCCACAGGAATCATTAGGCTTCAGCAGCGAGGTGTCGACTCCAGAAACAGACAGAAAGTACGTTTTTTTCCCCCCTTCACTTAATCAGTGTAACATGTGACCGGAGCCGGTGTGGAGCCATGAAACACGCTTGGATTGAATTGTGTGTCTGTTGCATGTCAAAACAATGTGCGGCGCAGCCTGCGTCTGGATCGCATCAAACCGTACATGCCTGCACACACAGTCATGGATCACACTCGGCCTCTCTGCGTGTCGGCAGCTAAAGATGGAGAGAGGCAAATGGAAATACACGCACCTCATGTGATTGATAGGGGGAGCAGAGGTCGAGCTCCTCAGGTGGAAAACTTCATGGATGAGTGTGGTGGTGTGTGAGTGAGGAATCAGCTATGTCTGACCTTGGCTGGAGACGTACTTGAACATACAGACACAACAGCCACTAGTTAACAGGTATATTCCCCCATTTTGCACCTACTGCAGGTGTTTACCAAGACAAACAATAAAACAATACCTAATAATATCAAGGTGGCAGCTACGAAGTGAATATAAAGGAAATTAACTCTAGAGATTCATAGACATCACACGCATGACCTGTGGTGGGTCCCTTAAGCTCCTTTGCTCACATCCCTGCTGTGGTTAAAGGAAACCCACTGACTGCTTCCTTCGGCTGACCTGCTCAGTCTCGCAGCCATTCTCTGTTCCCTGGCCGTCCATGCTTCCTTCCTGCCTTTGTGTCCAGCAGGGGAGAGTGGCGGTGGCGGTGGTGGTGGGGGGGCGGGCAGAGAAGGGCGATGGCCAAATGATTACAGCAAAGGAGCATGAACGAAAGAGCAGGATGGAACTGAGCATGGGTGGGGTTCCTTTTCACTGGTTCCTGTAACACAAAGTGCGTGTGTTCATGTTCGCACGCCGCTGTGTTGTGCATGTACAAGATTTCTCCACCATTATCCACCATGAGATCATTGCTATACATATTTAAAGCGATCCAAACTGGTCGGCAAAACGGCGCCCTAAATGCCCTTCTGTCAAACTGGGTTTAACTCATAGCACTCACACACATTTGGTCCCTTTAAGGACATTGTGTTGCCTTATCTCTGTTAAATGAGACTAACTGGGAGTCCCCATTGGAAACGAGAGCAGACATATTGGCACATAGGTGTCTTGTCATCCAATCCACACTGACTCCATCCTTCAAAAACATCTCAGCCGTCTGTCAGGAGCTGACTGACATAGACAGAAATAGTGGCTGCCCCTGACTAAGAATATTCCTAGTCGACCAATAGTCATCATTTAGGGCCATTAGTCGACTAGTCGCCCACATGTTTACGATATTAATGTAATTATTAAATGTTATATTTTGGGCTGGGCAACACAATGGTTTGAGTTCAAGGTGTGAGAAAGAATAGTATCAGTAACATTGGTATGTAGCTACTTCCATGTTTCAGATGATCCGTCATGTTTGTCATCAGTATATGTAGATGAGTTCAGGTATCACCTTGGGTTCGTCCTTCACCTTCTCAAAGTGATCCCACACTTTCGATTTCTTGCCCGACAAATTGCTTGCAGTATAAATTGGCCGTTTAGGTCAAAAACAAACTCAAATGTTTCTCATGACAAAATGACTAATGGAAAATTCTAAACAGAATATATCGCCCATTGGTGGTGGCCAAAAAACCCCCATCGCATTTAAAGACGAGGTTAAGTGGAGCTGAGTGGACGGATGGATTAGTGCAGGAGTTTGGGGCCCCTTCAAACCCTAACGCCATGTTTTCCAGGGCCAAAGGTTAAAATAATCTCACCATGACTCAAAATTGACCTCCTTTATCTCCATTTCTCCAAATATTTCTTCTACTTGCTCCTGGCCGTCACCCCTGCGCGACCCCCAGTGGAATCGTCATGTTCACGTGACGACCACGTGCGGCAGAGGAAGCGCATACCACAGACATGATCTCTTTTCCCATGGCTGTATATGTTGCACAGACAAATGCTGTGGATGATGGGAACCAGATGCCACATGTCCAATGACGTCTCTCCGCTGTTCTACAGAGGCCCAGAAAGAAAGAGCCCCTAACATCTTCCTGTCAGTCTGGTTTCTCTCTGTCCTCCGCGCCTCACGTCCACGTCCCTCATGAACATTCAGACTTTGTCTCACCTTGAATCTTCAGTTAATCTCTAATGAAACTGCTTCACATTCACCAGTCTCTTCACCTCTGTCATTTCCACTCTTTCTTCTATTTATTTCTCTCCCCACAAAGCCCCAGACTCCATTTCTGGTGTGACAGTCATATATGAAGAGCCTTTTTTTTATCACTTTTATCTAATTAATCTGGTCTTTAAAGATTTTATTCTCAGGGACAAGACTTTTTTTTATAATCCATCCCTCCCTGCCAGCCCCACTCCTCTCCTCTGCTCTCCATTACATCGCCTATTGTCCATTCTCCACTGTAGTGAATGGGTCTCAGGTAGAGTGATTTATCATGTGCAGGCAGAGTGATAGACAAGCCCCCTCCATTCCTCGCGACACATTCCTCACCGCCTCAAAAGCAGCATGTGTGCACGCTCACAGGCACAGACGGCGGATACCCCCATCATCACCTCCCTGCAGGACAATAGCGACCAGAGGAGATTACCCAGACTTCATCTCGAGGCTGTGCCACCCTCCTCTGCCTGTGTGTCTCCATGCACTGTGTCGGCAGGAGGAGGGCACAGCTCCCATAATGCCTGGTATGCAAGTGGCGATGACAGAGCCTTCTTAGAAGGTTGAGGGGTTCAAGTTGGGGACTTCCTGTTTTGAGAGGTGATTGATTGGCGGGTATTGTTGCAGAGAGGGAGGCAGCCAGCTTATCGGAGATGTAAATGGTTTTTTTTCCCACTTTGTTTCTTGAATTTTCAAGTTGGACAACATTTACAGGATCAGTGCACTTAGAAATTGTTTGGCAAAAATGTAAAAATACAACATTAACAGCAGCAACACAAGATAAACAAAACTGACAAAACAGATGCAACAGCACAAAAATCAAACCAGAAAACAACATTTTAAAACAGGAGTTGACAACTTGATCAAAAACAGTCCTTAGCTCGCTTGGCAGCCAAATTTACACAGGGCAGGCCTCTTGCATTGATATTAGAAGACGTATTATGTGGGATTTATACTTCTGCATCGACTCTACGCTGTAGCCTGACATGCACCTCCCCAGAAATGTAACTACACGTTATGGCAACACAGACCTCCTGTCTATTTTTGTAAGCTGAAACCATTTCCCTCAGTGGAAACAAAGCTTTTATTTACTTTAATTTCACAGATAAGAAACAATAAATTGTGAAGACAATAAAGCCTCCACAAGATAGCATTTTAAGTCTTGTGTGTGATTTATCCTGGCTTCATATGAGCAGAGGACATCTCCGCTAGTCGCTAGGCTAATTTATGTTGTTAATGTAAAATGCCATAGGCTTGTGCTAATAATGTTAGCATGTTGTATTTGTTTGGAAAACGTGTTTAGTATAAGACAGTTGTTTTGTCGGTGAACCTTGTGAGTTGTAATGGAGTTGAATTTTGTAACGTTACCTTTGTTAAATGTTGCTGTTGTCCCTGGTTTCATGAGTAGAGGAAAAGTCTGCTAGCCACTAGGCTAATTTATACAATTTAAAATGCCATAGGCTTGTGCTAAAAACATTAGCATGTTGTATTTGTGGGGAAAATGTGTCCAGATAAAGACAAGTGTTTGTCTGTGAAT
Organism: Epinephelus moara; assembly: GCF_006386435.1. NCBI lineage: Eukaryota > Metazoa > Chordata > Actinopteri > Perciformes > Serranidae > Epinephelus > Epinephelus moara. The sequence continues at coordinate 24,682,317 of NC_065517.1, read as the reverse complement.
GCTGCGAGTTATAGTGAAGCTGATTTGTGTACAGAAATTGTCTCTATTAAGCCATGTTTAATGTGTGTTTAATGTGTGTTTTTTGACTCAACTAAAGTTTACAGCACTTCACAGAAACCCCGCCGCTGACTAGTGTTTTGGAGGTGTAACTGCAGAGTGACACAGACACACCACCGCACAAATCTAAGTGCTCACAACAGCATAGGCCTCATCGTAGACCTGACGCACAAATATAAATCCCGCTAAAGGGCCTGTTATGGAGGAGTGATCAAGAGAAGACAGTGACGCCAGTGTAGATGAAGCAAATTCCATCTCTAGGAAATTGGAAATGGGGAAATTTCTCTGTATTGCAACCAGTACTGAATCACCCTAAGATTAGCAGCCCTATAATAGGACCTGAAGTCAGGTAACGCCTAACTCCATCTGATTTAGATTGGTGGTTTTCCTTTCCTGGGAGTCCTATTGTCTCATATAAAAGATAAAATGAAGCGGTAAATGGATCCTGATGAAAGCACACATGTGCTCAGACACATGTTGATTATTGGCTCTAACAGGGTTTGTAAGATTGCACATGTAGAGGCAGTCTTGCTGCTGGAAGCCCGGCTTATGCAACTAATAATCAGATGGAAATAAGCCGTGCCATGTGAAGAATCTGTTTAGAACAACAGTACCATGTTGGAAAACTAAAATACCTTGTCAGCACTTGTGGCTGAGTGTTGCAGCCCTCATGGGACTGTTATTTGCCTCTGAGAGTGGAGCACTGTAGACTGTGTGTGTGTATGGCAGGAGGATACATGCAGTGTTTCAGCTGTGTGTGTTTCATCTGTCTAATTTTCTATTTCCCTGCCACACCATCCTCTGTCTTCCCCTTCCATGTGACCTCTGACCTCCTCCGTGACCCCTGAAGAGGTCACCCCTCGGCTTTTCCCGTGGACGCCGATGCTGTCGCACAGGGTTGCTGCCTTTCATTGTCTCCAGCAGAACACCGGAGATCACCTCGCTCCAGGTGGCCAGTTACACAAAATCACACAGCAGCCATACACACATGTACATGTGTGTGCAGTGCGGTCATTTCTGCTGAGTGCACAGCTGTGTGTCCAAATCTGGCTTTGTGCTGGTTTATCATCTTTCCTGGACAGGAGCTCTGTCACACAGGATGCTCACCCTGTGATTCACACAGCAGCATATGATCACTGCTTATGTAATCATAACTCATTCAGTCATCCCTTTTTCCCTGATGTTGATATCTTTTACACCCAGGAGTTTGTGTGAGTGTGTTTATGCTTGTGCAACTCCCACATTTTGTTGTACAAGATTACTTGGGTGACACCTCTACAGTTGCACCGGATGTTTTTAAGGGCCCTGACACACCAAGCTGACTGTAGGCCATCTGTTAGTCTCTGTCGCCCTAGTTTTTGGGGTGTGTCCTGCACCATTGGCACTAGTCAAACCTTGTCAGCCATTTTTCAGCTGGGTCAGCATGTTGGATCAGTGTTTGACCCGGCAGAGCCAGACGATGAATGACATCACTCTGATTGGCAGCTCAGCTCAGTGCACGTGAAGAGAAATGGAAGTGAGGAAAGTAAACAAACGACTAAAGTCAAGAGGGGGTGGGATTGAAACAAACATGTTACATTAGGTAAGATTATTATTATTTTGCCACTGAGCTCTTTAGCAGAAATATTTCATATTTTTTACTGTTGGCGAGGGCACGGTAAATATCCTTCGTTCGTTCAACACTGGGTTGTGTTGTTTATGTGCTAGTTGGCTAAATATCATCTTAAATACATCCTGTTGGTCTTGCAGTTTCCTTCTTTAAATGCCAATTAAAGAATACCACCGCCTGCTGGTTTGGAGTTATTTCCTCTTATGCAGGGGCAGAACATACCTGTTAGTTGGCCATTGGCTGTTGTCTTTGGGGTGTGTTTAAGTACATCCTTACTGCAGGATTTTTACTTCTGCATTGAAATGACACTGTACTTAAGCCGTAACCTACGCCATAGCCTGATGTGTGTGATTTATCCTTCCAGGATTTATACGTCCTGATTTATCCTGGCCTCATAGTAGAGGAATGCTCCACTCGTCGCTAGGCTAATTTATATAATATACACGTTAGCATGTTGAATTTGTTTGAAAATTGTGTTTAGTATAAGACAGTTGTTTTGTCAGTGAACCTTGTGAGTTGTAATGGAGCTGATTTTGTAACGTTACCTTTGTTAAATGTTGCTGTTGTCACTGGCTTCATTTGAGTATAGGATAAGTCTGCTAGCTGCTAGGCTAATTTTCACAATGTAAAATGCCATAGGCTTGTGCTAAAAACATGTTGTATTTGTGGGGAAAATGTGTCCAGATAAAGACAAGTGTTTGTCTGTGAATGCTGCGAGTTATATTGAAGCTGATTTGTGTGCTTGTGTTTGAAATTGTCGCTATTGTCGCACTTCACAGAAACCCCACTGCTGACTGCTGTTTTGGAGGGGTAACTGCAGACACACCACCGCACAAGTATAAATGCTCACAATGGTGTAGGCTCTGCATTGAGCTGACGCACAAGTGTAAATCCTGCTTATGGCTGAGACACAGGTGACATGAAACAACGCAACAGTTGGCCTTTGTCGCCACTTGTTCTTTGATGTCGGTTAAGTGTTTAGAGGCCTTCACACACTTACAGCTATAACACACAGAAGTGGAGCCTCATGCTAGAGTATAGACAGTATTATAATGCTTTACATCCCAGCCAGGGAATGCACGGTCAGACGACTCAACATGCAGTTCACTCATGGCTCCAGTGGCCTCGGCTCATGTTGTAACATTTAACATTTTCACAATGCAGGAAATCATGAAAATAAACTTTCACCTATCCTACATAGGTTCAGCCAAAGTTTAGATACTGTACTTAATATTATGCAGAAAATAGAGAGTTGGCTTCTTATGCTAATAGGATCAAAAAACGCAGCTAAATGCCCCCGACTCAATGCAAAGAATAGAATGGAAATAGAAAGGCATGCCAAAGATTTAAGGTTAAACCAATTAAGTTGCCTGGCCACACAATGCCCGGACTGACACCCTCTCTGAAAGACATTCAGGCTTTTTTTAAAAGTGTGTGAGTGCGCGGATGAGCGCGAGTGCATGTATGTGTGCGCTGCACGGGAGGTTAATTTATAGAGCATGGAGGAGAGGGGGTGGCGGAGCGGAGGAGAGTGTGGAGGATGCAGCGCCGCCACAGAAAAGCCTCCATTGAGTGAGTTCTATTAGCATTAGCTTTGGCCTTAGCCTGTCTGAGAGGGAGGGGGGGGGTGAACAGAGGGGCAAACCATACAGGCCTCCATTCAATTAGCATCTCATTATGTTGCCATGGCAGCCGGGCTTTAAGCCACGTGAAGATTTCCCATTGCACCAAGAGAGGGCTGCCATGTCTGAACAAACATATGAACACACATGCACACACACACACATACGCAGCCACTGGAGAGGGAAGTGACCTGTTCGTCTTGTTTTGATCCTGTCACACACTTTCACTTCGCTTCACTGGCAGCCACCTGTCTGTCTGCGCGGCTCAGCAGCTGTACGCTCATGTGCGCCGGGCTCCAGCTACAGAAGGGTGTGCGAACGTGTGCAAGAGGAGTGAGACAGTTAGCAGAGAGATTTATTTAATAGGTCTCTGAGGGTCTCAACTGGACAAACATGCCGTTCTTATCCC